>NC_135233.1:229492339-229792339 GCF_051348905.1 Ranitomeya variabilis
CTGCACTGATCCTTAGGTCCCTGCTGCTTTAAGCTCTGCTAAAGTCCCTCTCACTGTCTGACAGTCAGAATCAAACATTACCCCTATGGCAGGCTGCTTGAGCCTATTCCAAGTGTCGCTCCTTGATGGCGGCTCTGGGCTCTGATATGCTGCGGTGCCGCTGGGTGTTAGATGGGCCAGGAGACCTGCAGTCTCCGGCCCTCTGGATTTAGCTGCCGAGACTTCAGTACCCGTGCAACCACGGACCCCGGTGTCCGGTTTCTGGCGCTCAGCTCTGGGGTGAGCTTGGTCACAGCTCCACACCCTAGGCTCTCGTCGACTTCCCTCCTCTCCTCTCAGACTACTCACTCAAACTGTCTAACTCCGCCTCCAGGCCAGAACTTATAGGGAAGCTCCCCTGAAACCGGGTGCTAGAGCTCCCCCTTCTGGTCTGGAGTCAGGAAAGTGTTGGATGCTGGTATGGGGCCCCCTCCTTGCTTCCAGGCATGACATCACCTCCTGTGAGGGAGGCAATGCCACTGTGACAACCGGACTACTGGGGTGCCACAAATGCAGTGGTGACGTGCCCACAACAACGCACTTCATCGCTGCAGCTAATCCCTGAGCTCAGCGGCTCTGCTTGTGTAGTCGGCACGAGAAGCCAAGTTCAGTGATTGGCTGCAGCCGTGATGTGCGTTGTAGTCAAGACTTGACTGCTACAACCAAAACGCATGGGGACGACGTTGATTAATACAATCATTTGGTCCTTGTACAGATTGCCTACCGTTTACACAGTAGGATGTGTAGCAGACAATGATGCTTTTTCGTCCCACGTAATGATCCGATCTGCCCTACGAACGACCAGTTTGCTCGAGCGCCGGTGGGCATATTAGCACGAGCCAATGATCAGGAAAGACCCCACAATAAAGAGGTTGTAACACTACTGTAAGCTTAAAATATCGCTACCTCACACCAGATAAACTCGTAAGGGGGAACCAATGTTCACAGGACCTGTCAGCAGAATACAGAATCTCAGAGACCTATATTTTGGGGTCAGGGTTTTGACATTTGGGGTCAAGGTTCCAGTTTATACTGGGGTCTTAATGGATGACTCCCTCTTATACTGCGATAACAATGTTATATTCGGGAATTGTTACTCATGCGACTTCCATATTGGTCCTCACTTATGTTCCCATCTCCTAATTCTGTAAGAAGTACTGTCATGTCGACCCCACAGTAGACAGAAGTGTGGGATTCGAGACTCTGCTTTGTCACCTCTGGACTTTGGAGCTGTGTACCCAGCCGTTGGAAATGTTTTCCTTCCACAGGTGCGAAGTATATTTAAGGCTGAGGACGAAAAATCTCAGACCTGAAATATCTTCTTTTACAATTTGAATCTCCTCTCCAGGGATTACGTTTACTTCTCTGTGTATGGGGAGGAGGCCCTGGTGATGCCCTGAGCATGTTAATGACCTGGAATTCCTTCAGATGCCAAATTGTGGAAGAGACATCCCCTTGTACATTCCATACAGGGCAATGGAGGGAGGGCCGAGCTGGCCGAGGAGGAGGAGAGAGGCTGGAGGGGTCCAGGACTCACTTTCCCAAGTTCACAAACCGTACTGCTGCTTAGGAGCTGAGACCCTATCACTTGGAGATGAATTTAGATTTCAGAGCTGTGTCTGATGTGGGGAGAAGATGTTACCCCATGGGATACTGGTAAGTAATCTATGACGGGGATGATGGGAACATTGTATATTGCTACAGATCTGATATAGAAACTAGTATAGCAAAAAACAGATGTCACATCTGCATCACTCAAATAGACGTTGAGATGAATCAGAGGTGACCGTAATAATGACCCATTTACGCGGCTGACCAAGTCGTTCGGCGCTTGTTTACCGTCCTGTTTACATGATCTCGATGAGCACTGATCGGGACGGAGCGATCGCTAATATGATCGCTCTGTGGCCATATACAGAACAAGTTTTTAGCAGCACATCACTTCTTTGCATGGGACGACGTCCTGCCAATAACAATAATTTTTATGTATCACCTGGCAAGTAATGCCGTCCGAGCATGGACCGCCCGTGGTTCTCCCAACCCGAACTCAACTGCTTCAGAATTCCTGAAGAGATTGTTGAGATCCCCGGCCGGTACTAACACCGTGATTATCTGACGTGAGAAATATATTTCTCTTTTGGCATGGCTGAGCTATCTGTCACCTGAGCAAAGATTCAGATTAGTACACAAGCCCTGCATCAAAATACTGCATAGTGGAGTATGAGCACCCAGGACACATGCCCTGGTTGCCCACTATTTGACCATTACATGCTATAGTGCACATATCCCCCTTCCTAGTAATGACTGCAGCCAATTTTCTTTACCCCCACTAGCCCCTGGCTCTCACATATTCTTCCTCCTGTTCTCTGGGATTCCCTCTTTCCCACGAACACACTTATCTACTTCAGATCATCTGGTTATAATTAAAATTCTGGTTATATTTAGGGAGGTCACAGCCCCCCTGACAAAGCGCTGATCTCATTCCTCCCCCCTGGCTTGTTGTCTGCACTGTGGGCTGCGGGTGTAATGGGATTTTCTGTGTCAGCAAAGTACCAATCACTATGAAGACAATGCAACAGTCTGTAGACTCGGGACCCCGGGTGTAGAGAGGTTCTCCAGAAATATGCCACCATATTCCCTGATAGGCATTCACATAAGCTGGGAAAGATCCCGCCCTATACATCATACATTTACTAACGGCTAAAGGAGATGTCCAAAAAAAAAAAAGAAAAAACACGGTAGCCTGTAGGCAACAGAGGCCAATGTACGCCCATACTGTGCCATATATTTTTACATTTGTCAGGAACTCAGACATAAACGTCCCACATACACATCAGCTAAAAAGGCCCATACAGTTGGGTTCATGAGCAGGTGAAACCGAGAGGAGGATATTAGCTGAAATATAATTGTCCATAGAATTGAAATCCCTTCATAGATCTATACGCACATCCTATCCATATTCCAATGACGTATTTTCGGGCAGCCCCTCTCCAGAAATGTAGGTCCACAACATGCCGCTGTATGATGTCTCCATATGGTAGTATATTATGTAGATATTCTTCCCTAAGAGCAATGCTTCTAATATGGCATCCAATGGAGCATGCCATCTTTACCTGAGATTGGTGGTATAACGGGGTAAGGCACGGCACCATAGAGACTATGAATGCAGTTTTATAGCTGTGAGGTTGTAATTGATTCTACCTGGAGCCTTACTTAATCATAAGGATCTTATCAACCATGTAGATCATTATGGGTGCCAGATTAAAGGGGGTTTCCAAAAGGTTGCCCAAAAGTAGTGATTTCCAGCAACACAAAAAAGGGGTAGGGTATGTTGAAATCCAATCCCCAATACATATAAATCATGAGATCAGCTATAACGTGTAGAAGACTTGGTAGCAGATGCTCACTATCCCTGCAGTGCCTCCACAGGGAAAATGATGCATTACACTGTTTTTATTGAAATCAATGAGTAATGCATAGACACACTGAGTCCTGCATAGAAGCGCTTTATAGCCACTCTCTACTGAATGGATTAACACTCCACCACCAATAAATATAAATTAAAGCCCCCTATACACTTTGGGCTAGCGTTTGCCAAATTCGCTTTTATCGACGGGTTCGGCTGTCCTTCTAATGTGTATGAGGGCCCCAGACAAATGATGTTAGGGGAGATAAGGATACATCATTTCCAATTTCAGACTGTCGATGGTTTTGTTCTCTAGAGATAAGCCGCTGACAGAAATGTCTGATGGCAGCTCTCTTATAAAGAACACAGGAGCGCTCAGCTGATTGATCGCTCCTGTGTATGGTAGTCGAGTGAGATAGCTGCCGGCCAGACTATCGTTCATCCAACCGCTTTCTAAAATGTATGGAGGGCTTAAGAATATTTTAAGACATTACCTTACTCAGATACTCTTTTAGCCCACTATGTAATGCGTTCACAATTCTCCAGGCTTCAGAGTACAAATCTCTCTGCATTTTTGCACAGAGCTTGCTATGGTGATTTGCATTTTGTGAAGTGCACTCTTATAGTAGGGGTAGTAGCAAGCCATAGGCATGATACATACTGTATATACCATACAGTTATTATTTTTTATTTATATAGCACCATTGATTCCATGGTGCTTTACATGAGAAGGAAGGGGTTACATACAAATTACAGTAAACAAACTAACAATAACAGACTGATACAGGGGGGCGAGGACCCTGCCTTACAATCTACAGGATGGTGGGGAAGGAGACAGTAGGTTGGGGGTTGCGGCAGCTCCGGTGTTGGTGAGGCGGTAGCTCCGGTAGTGGTGAGGAGGCAGCGGGGTCATTGCAGGCTGTAGGCTTTCTTGAAGAGGTGGGTTTTCAGGTTCCGTCTGAAGGCTCCAAATGTCGTTGATAGTCGGTTTTGTTGAGGCACAGAATTCCAGAGGATGGGGGATTTTCAGGAGAAGTCTTGGAGGCGATTAAGTGAGGAACAAATAAGTGTGGTGGAGAGAAGGATGTCTTGGGAGGACCAGAGATTACGTGAGGGAAGATATCGGGAGATTAGTTCAGAGATATATGGAGGAGACAGGTTGTGGATGGCTGTAGGTTAGTATTAGTAATTTGAACTGGATACGCTGAGGGAATAGGAGCCAGTGAAGAGATTTGCAGAGGGGAGAAGCGGAGGAGTAGCTTGGAGAGAGATTAAGCAGAGTTACGGATGGACTGTAGAGGTGCGAGAGTGTTAGAAGGGAGGCCACAGAAAAGGATGTTGCAGTAGTCGAGGCGGGAGATGATAAGGGCATGCACAAGCATTTTAGTAGATTGAGGGATGAGGAAAGGACGGATTCTGGAGATATTTTTGAGCTGGAGGCAACATGAGGTGGAAAGAGCTTGGATGTGTGGTTTGAAGGACAGGGCAGAGTCAAAGGTTTCTCCGAGACAGCGGACTTCCAGTACGGGGGAAAGCGTGATGTCATTAACTGTGAAAGATAGATCAGGTAAGGAAGATCTGTGAGATGGAGAAAAGATGATGAGTTCAGATTTGTTCACATTGAGTTTGAGGAAGCGAGAGGAGAAGAAGGAGGATATGGCTGATAGACACTCAGGGATTCTGGACAGCAGAGATATGACGTGTGGGCCAGAGAGGTAGATCTGAGTGTCATCAGCATACAGGTGGTACTGGAATCCATGGAACTTTATGAGTTGTCCCAGGCCAAGTGTATAGGTTGAGAAGAGTATGGGTTCAAGAGCAGAGCCTTGGAGGACTCCTTCATAGAGAGAGAGGGTGGGATGAAGAGGTAGTGTGGGAGTGGGAGATGCTGAATGTGCGGTTGGAAAGGTATGAGGAGATCCAGGATAAGGCGAGGGCTTTGATGCCAAGGGAGGAGAGGATCTGTAGTAGGAGGCAGTGGTCAACTGTGTCGAAAGCAGAGGACACGTCTAGAAGGAGGAGTATAGAATATTGTCCGTTAGCTTTGGCTGTAAGTGGGTCGTTAGTAATTTTGGTCAGGGCAGTCTCAGTGGAATGATGTGGACGGAAACCAGATTGTAGATTGTCAAAGAGCAAGTTATATGAGAGGAGGGAGGAAAGTTCAGCGTGGACGTGCTACTCCAGGAGTTTGGAAGCGAAAGGGAGCAGCGATATTGGGCGATAGCTGGACATAGCGGTTGGGTCAAGGGTTGGCTTTTAAAGGATAGGCGTGATTGTGGCATGTTTGAAAGCAGAAGTTTACATACACTATATAAAAAGACACATCTGCATGTTTTTCTCAATATCTGACATGAAATCAGAATTTTAGGTCAGTTCGGATTACCATAATTATTAATATTCGCCAAATGCCAGAATAATGAGAGACAGAATATTTTAAGGCATTTTTTATTACTTACTGCAAAGTCAAAAGTTTACATACATTTCATTAGTATTTGGTACCATTGCCCTTAAACTGAATGACTTGGGTCAAACGTTTGGGATATCCTTCCACAAGCTTCTCACAATAGTTGGTCGGAATTTGGGCCCATTCCTCCTGACAAAACTGGTGTAACCGATCCATTTTTATAGATCGCCTTGCTCGCACCGGCCTTTTCAGCTTTGCCCATAAATTTTCAATAGGATTTAGATCAGGGCTTTGTGACGGCCATTCCAAAACATTGACTTTCTTATTCTTAAGCCACTTTGTTCCCATTTTGGCAGTATGCTTTGGGTCACTGTCCATTTGGAAGACCCATTTCCGCCCAAGTTTTAACTTCCTGGCTGATGTCTTGAGATGTTGCTTCAGTATTGCCACATAATCTTCTTTTTTTATGATGCCATCTATTTTGTGAAGTGCACCAGTCCCTCCTGCAGCAAAAAGACCCCACAACATGATGCTGCCACCACCCGTGTTTCCAAATGTAACGATGGTCATTATGCCCAAAAAGTTCAATTTTAGTTTCATCAGACCACAGGACATGTCTTCAAAAATTAAGGTTTTTGTTCCTGTGTGCATTTGCAAACATTAATCTGGCTTTTTTTATATTTATTTTGGAGCAATGACTTCTTCCTAGCAGAGTGGTCTTTCAGTCCATGTTGATACAGTACTCGTTTCACTGTGGATATTGACACAATCTTACCAGCTTCTGCCATCATTTTCACAAGGTCTTTTGCTTTTGTCCTTGGGTTGATATGCACATGTCGGACCAAAGCACATTCATCTCTGGTCCACAGAACTCATCTCCTTCCTGGACATTCTCATCCTGTTTGTACTTGAGTATAATTGTTTGTACAGATGAAGAAGGCACCTTCAGGTATCTTGAAATTGTACACAAGGATGAGCCAGACTTGTGAAAGTCCACAATGCTCTTCCTGATATCTTGGCTGATTTCTTTAGACTTTCTCATGATGCTATACAAAGAAGCAGTGTGTTTCAGGTGTGCATTAATATACATCCACTGGTGTGTCTCTAATTAACTCAGATGTTGCCAAAAAACCTATCAGATGCTTCCAAACATATGACATCATCATATGGGCAGTCCAGAATTGTTTAAAGGCATAGTAATCTTAGTGTATGTAAGCTTTTGACTTTGCAGTAAGTAATAAAAATGCCTTAACACATTCTCTCTCTCATTATTCTGACATTTGGCAAATATTAATAATTATGGTAATCCTAATTGACCTATAACGGGAAAGATTTATTCTGATTTTATGTCAGATATTGAGAAAAGCATGCAGATGTGTATTTTTATATAGTGGATGTAAACTTCTGGTTTCAACTGTATATACACTGTGAATGCATCGTCAATAGTTCCCAGGTAAGGAGCCTGTGTGCGCGTGCTGCAAGCTATTATTCTCCCCTTCTTGACATAAGAGGATGCAGCAGGAACATGGAGGAAGCCTCCCATTGTCCACATCCATGGATGAAGCACGCTGTTTCCTGCGTTGTGCCTTCGGCCAGGAGGAGTCACACCCTGCCTCTTGACCCTTCTGTGATTCACCCCGGTCAGGAAACCTGACTGAGAACACAATGTCCGCTCCCCTCATCTCTGAATGGGTCCGCAGGGAGATCCAGAAATTGGACAGCACATGTAATGGCAAAACAATAAAATGGCAGATTTTTTGTACAGCACTAGTAGTCGGTTATTATATTGGGGGTCTCGGGTATGGGCTTTAATATGAAATGTTCTTCATGTTTATTAACACATGGGGATCTCATTTATCAAAATTGTCTATTTCTTTGTCTGAGCTGCAATTCTGAGCACGGCCAGTACATAAGAGAGGCGCTGTTTGACATTTTCCTAATGTTTTCTCTCTCTCTCTTGCAGCACGTGTAATAGTCTAGATGGGGGAAGCGAGTACGTGAAGGTAAGGATCGCTCTGCCTCTTCTCACCATATGTTTATCTTGTGTCTGCCACCTGCTGCATCGCATTGAGGATTAGCGGCACCCTATACACAGCGTATGTCGTCAGTCTAATGAAGTCAAGTCCCTTAGGGAGATGCTACAGACAGTAGTAGACGGGCTATGCAGCACATCTCTATGGCCCTCTGTATTCAAAGCAGTCTACTAGATAAACATTGCTTCTTTCTTTCAAAGCAGCGCCACACCTGTCCACATGTGGTACTGCAACTCAGGCCCATTCAGTTTAAAGGTGTTGTCCACCTATTGCAAAATAAATCTTCAACATGAAATCGGTGGGGGTCCGACGCCTGGCACAAGTTTGCAGGAGCTACAAAGCAAGCTACCTCCGGAACGAAGCAATGCATGGAGCGAAACAGAGCAGCCCTGTATATTGCTAAATGGCCACTGCTGAGTACGTAACTATATCTACCATTTGTTTCAGCTGATCATAGGGGAGCCATGTGTCGGACCCCCACAATCTCATATCAATGATCTATTCTACAAACAGGTCACATATAGTTCAGTCCTGGACAACCCCTTTAATACAGCTGTAACACCAGATTAAACTTATAGACAGGAATTACTCTATTTTTTGCAAAAAACAAAACAAAGCAAAACATGTATTTCCAGGTCTGGACAACCCCTGTAACAACGTTATGCCTAATTTCTCATATTGAGAGTGAAAAGTATTAAATCTGAAATTGATAACCCAATCCTTCTGCTCCCGTGCCATCGCTTCTTGGGTAGTCCACCTGTCTCTGGCCTCCAGCCATGACTTCTGGACACCGACATGCGACTGATGCAGCCAATCAATGGCTTAGACCTCAGTGGTGTTCACTGCAGCCAATGATTAGCTGCAGTAGTCACACGTCTGTATATAAATATTATTGTTGGTGGAGAAGATTAAGCCACTGGAGGACAAAGTGGGTAACATCAGCACGGGAGCGGACCCGTGGATGGAGGATAGTTTCAAAATTTTGCACAAGCTCACAGGAAGTTTCATGGCTAATACGCTGCATGAAGTGGTGGAGTGAAAAAATATTCATAATAGTGCAAGAAGTTGGGGAAGGCAGTAACGATTATCATAATAGCTCCTAACTTCCCTGTCGCCAAACCTCTCTGATCCCTTAATGAAAAACCTTCCAAATTATGTAATGATGCCTCTTATTCTCCTCTTTGTTGGAAGAATTAGGCTGATTTTTCCAAATGTTTCCTTGTGCGAATATCGACCATTGGTGGTTGTCAATCAGATTCTGTTGCCCATATAGAGACCAGGTAAATCATACCTGGCTAAATAGGGTATTAAAGGGGATGTCCGACCATATTACTTATTCACAAAAGAGGTGATATATTGCTGATCACTGGGGTCCACGCTCTGGGGTCCTCCATTTATATGAGGTGATTGTCCCGCACGTGCACCACCGTTCCATTTATTGTCTATGGGACTGACTGAGATTGCCACGTTTGATATATTCCTGATCGTTGAGGTCAGATCCCCAGCAATCGGTATATTTTTGCTGGTCTTGTGGACAGGTGATAAGTTGCTGGAATGGTCCTACACACTAGGAAAAAGCAGATCTAATGAGGGGTCGAACCATGACTTTTATCTTTGTGTCATGCTCCGACCCTTCCGTACCTGCACCAGGCATAGCATCCTATCAGCGTCTTCTAGAGTGCTCTTTTGAGGCTTCAAAGATGACTTGGAGCTATATTTCTTTAAAAAAAAGTCCTAAGAGAGTAAAAGTCATCTTTTGGTGGATATACTAGTTTTGGATCCTAATGAGTACCCTTCTGCTCCTTTATTCAGAGGAGTTGTTGCTCTTGTGGCTCTCCGTGCCGCCACATGTCTGCTTTCATTTGTCGCAGCTTCACAAAATAGAGCATCTGTCAAGTGAATCCAGCCAATAAGGACAGACACTTGTCTGTAGGCTTAACCTTGCCAAGTACTCAGCTTTGTGAATTTACAAAACTTGGCAACCAGGAGAAATACCAGTTCCTACAAGCTATGACTGCAGGGAGATGTATGGAGAAATATCGCCGCTATTAACAGTAGCATCACCCAAAAGCTTAGTAACGTACAAAAAAAGGGATCTTTTACTAAAATTTAATTTGCACAATGTAAGAAATATACACTGCTCAAAAAAATAAAGGGAACACTAAAATCCCACATCCTAGATATCACTGAATGAAATATTCCAGTTGTAAATCTTTATTCAGTACATAGTGGAATGTGTTGAGAACAATAAAACCTAAAAATTATCAACGTAAATCACAACTAATATCCCACGGAGGTCTGGAGTTGGAATGATGCTCAAAATCAAAGTGGAAAATGAAGTTACAGGCTGATTCAACTTCAGTGGAAATGCCTCAAGACAAGGAAATGATGCTCAGTAGTGTGTGTGGCCTCCACGTGCCTGTATGACCTCTCTACAATGCCTGAGCATGCTCTTGATGAGGTGGCGGATGGTCTCCTGAGGGATCTCCTCCCAGACCTGGACTAATGCATCCGCCAACTCCTGGACAGTCTGTGGTGCAACGTGACATTGGTGGATGGTGCGAGACATGGTGTCCCAGATGTGTTCAATCGGATCCAGGTCTGGGGAACGGGCGGGCCAGTCCATAGCTTCAATGCCTTCATCTTGCAGGAACTGCTGACACACTCCAGCCACATGAGGCCTGGCATTGTCCTGCATTAGGAGGAACCCAGGGCCAACCGCACCAGCATTTGGTCTCACAGGGGGTCTGAGGATCTCATCTTGGTACCTAATGGCAGTCAGGCTACCTCTGGCGAGCACATGGAGGGCTGTGCGGCCCTCCAAAGAAATGCCACCCCACACAATTACTGACTCACTGCCAAACCGGTCATGCTTAAAGATGATGCAGGCAGCAGATCGCTCTCCACGGCGTCTCTAGGCTCTGTCACGTCTGTCACATGTGCTCAGTTTGAACCTTTCATCTATGAAGAGCACAGGGCGCCAGTGGCGAATTTGCCAATCCTGTTGTTCTGTGGCAAATGCCAAGCGTCCTGCCCAGTGTTGGGCTGTGAGCACAACCCCCATCTGTGGACGTCGGGCACTCAGACCATCCTCATGGAGTCAGTTTCTAACTGTTTGTACAGACACATGCACATTTGTGGCCTGCTGGATGTCATTTTGCATGGCTCTGGCACTGCTCCTGTTCCTCCTTGCACAAAGGCTGAGGTAGCGGTCCTGCTGCTGGGTTGTTGCCCTCCTACAGCCCCCTCCACGTCTCCTGGTGTACTGGCCTGTCTCTTGGTAGCACCTCCAGCCTCTGGACACTACGCTGACAGACACAGCAAACCTTGCCACAGCTCACATTGATGTGCCATCCTGGATGAGCTGCACTACCTGAGCCACTTGTGTGGGTTGTAGAGTCCGTCTCATGCTACCACAAAATTGATTGCCTATTTTTAGTATAAGCCATTAATATTGGATAATGGGGGTCTGACTCTTGGCACTCCTTCCAATCAGCCATGGACCTATGGGCGACCACTGCAATCTCTTTGATATTTACATCGACTTGCAGGAAAGTTCATACTTGCCTATGCCATACTTACACTGTTGAACTCCTCTATCGGCGGTGATGAGAACAAAAGGATTGGAAGTTGGAAATCAGACATTCTGGATCCTCATTTCCTCTAACATCCTCTTAGAGGGTAGAGTTGAAAGCACCCCATAGTCATTAGACACAGGGTTTGACCTATGTTAGCCTGATGTATATTGGGGTCTCCAAGCCCCCACTGATCTGATATTGATAGAGAAGGCCCTATCTCTTTTGGACCGCTATTGAAGAGTAAGTGACCCCTGTAGTTCTCTTGCATGGGAGGCCTCTGCTGTGTTTCCTTTTGATGGACAGTAGGTCTACTGGTTTTAAAGCCCCTATTCACATTATCTAGTTCAGGTGACCGCTATCTCTCCTGACTCCCCTATACACAGCTCGGGCCGAGCGCTCCTGTGTTCTCCTTTGTTCTCCATAAGAGAGCCACCATCAGAATCCTCTCCGTGCCTAAGAAAAGGACTGGTCTATAAAATTTAACAGTACAGATCCTTCTCTCCACCTTATGTGTTGGATTTTTATGGGAGCCTTTAGCTGGGGTCTGCTAAGAGTTCTTAAGCCCCCCATACACATCAGACTAACATAAATAATAATAATCTTTATTTTTATATAGCGCTAACATATTACGCAGCGCTTTACAGTTTGTACACATTAACATCGCTGTCCCCGATGGGGCTCACAATCTAAATTCCCTATCAGTATGTCTTTGGAATGTGGGAGGAAACCGGAGTGCCCGGAGGAAACCCACGCAAACACGGAGAGAACATACAAACTCTTTGCAGATGTTGTCCAAGGTGGGATTAGAACCCAGGACTCCAGCTGCAAGGCTGCTGTGCTAACCACTGCGCTACTGAACCTGCCAATATTTGACAAGTCCAACATTCTAATGTTTATGACCCCCTCAACTCTCCCTAGACAGATGATATCCTGTCCAGGGAGGTCTGACATCGGCTCTCTCATAGAGATCACAGGAGTGCACTATAGATTGAGCGCTCCTGTGTATGGGGCGATTGGGCGAGATAGCTGCTGCCAAACCATCGTTCATCCGGCAGCTATCTAAAGTGTATGGGGGCTTTACAATACCAATGCACACATAAAAAGCAGGTCATATTAACCATTTAGTATATATTATAAATTTGTCACTTACGTGAAAAATTATCAGCAGAACATTTCCATTTTTCATGTTAATGACTATTTTCTTTGAGTGACCTGGACCTCAATCTCTTGACCTCACATTCCTGCCCCCTCCAGCCGCAGCAGCAGAAACTTCATTCATTCATTCATTAATTCATTCATTCATACATACATGCAATAGCCCTCTTCTTCCAACCTTAAAATAAATCCCTAGAAAGGGGGAGGTGTAAGCCTGGAGAGGCGGAAAAGGGAATTGGGAGATAAGAGCAGAAAAAGGAGAGAATGGAGGAGGGGGAGAGGCTTTGGCCAGAGCTGATTTTCGATGAGCGCTCCTCCCATGATGCTCTTTTGACAAGGATGAGGTAATGCTCCAAGCATCAGCCTGCAATCCAACAGCAGCATCAGCACCAGTAGCCACCGCCGTCAGTGATACAAGCCGCTCCGCTACCACCAGCCGATGAGGGGATTTATCATAACTCAGCGTCCCTATTGTTTTTTTTCCTAATTTTTCTAAATTTGGATGGAGGATTTGATCTCACCATGACTGAACGGTGCAGTTTATGGAGCGCTCTGTCGGCTGCAGCATGCTGCTTCTACCGGGGGTCTTTCATGCAGGTGCAGGTAAGGATCCACAAGAAATAAACCATCAAATACCATATTTACATATCCATCCCCTATCAATTTTCCATCAATGTTAACAGGTAGATGGGCATAACATGGGGTCACCACCTAAGTGGTTGCATGGGTCCAGCCTAACAATCTTGACCAGAAAGAAGTTGACATAGACGCAGGATGTATTACATATAGAGGTCGGGGGTCTATACATTAATGGAGAAATTAATGTAGACGGAGTAGAAAAACTCTTATTTTCCTTGAAAGGATGCTTGGCACAGTACATGAAGGTTATCAATGGAAGGAAGTTTGGGGGTTTACGGTTGATGCCCAGACTAAAGCCAGTTTAAGGTGATATTATGGTATAGAACAGAGCCGAGGTTAAACACGTGTGTGAATGCGTCCCATCATGAAGGAACAGGAGTGCTGCAGACCCCGTGTATCCTGGCATAAGCGTCATTTTATCATTACACGCCAACCACGTTATGTCATTGCGTGTTGGCAGACGTGGTTTTTTACTTTGCCATATTGTCGTTGCAGGTGAGGGGAATGTGGAGGCCTGGGGATTTAAAGTTTATTGCATTTTATTGCTTTCTATTTGTTTGTTTTTTTTAAAAAGGGGATTTATAAAGTTCAGGACCCGATAAATGGTGGCCTGTATCTGATAATATTACACAATTTATGAAATGGCAGAAGGTGCCGAATCCTATAGGTGAAAGTTATGGATAGGCACTAAGTCCCCCCCCCCGAAGTAATTTTTTGCATTCTGGCATGGCGAGGGTTACGGAGACTGGGTGATGGAGCAATGTATGAATGACTGGGTGTTACTCCGGTGACGTCAACATCTCTGCACCTCAGCCAATAGCTTATTACCGTGATCTTACAGCCATGACATCATTTCTAACCAATGGCAGACCAGACAGCATATGCAGTACCTACCGATTAGGGGGTGAGCTCAAGCCCCACCAAATTAGATAGACTAGGAGGGGGAAAAACTCATTACAGGTGTATTCTGGCCATTGTTCTTTTAGCAAGCTAAACCCATGACAATATGTATTATACTGTATATGTTATGACTGCTACCAAAGGGTTAATTTAGGATGCCATGTGTTGTGCCGCAACCGTCACGGATATGGCATCCTCGGGGGAGAGATCAGATGCTGCGTACCCTCAGGATACAGTCAGATGTGAAAATGAAATGAATCGGAAACATGGAGCACTTACAAGCCGGGTGACCACAAGGCGCAAGCAATATCCATTTTTTTTTTACCATGGAGGTCACCCATTATTGGCCATTTGTGTCAGTGTGGTGGGTGCAGAGTGGTGGGTTTTGATCTGATAATTATATCATATATTTATATATATATATATATATATATATATATATATATATATATATATATATATATATACATATATATATATATATATATATATATATATATATATATATATATATATATATAATGCAAGTCTTGGGGCATGTCCACATGTAGCATTTTTTATACATTATTTTTCTGCATGAAAACTGCAGCAAAAATTCCCTGTGTTTTTGGTTGTTTATTTTTATTATTCATCTTTTGAAGCCTTTTGTAGTGCATTTTTTTGGTGCTCAGCTATTTTGATCTCCATGGGGGGAAAAAATGCAGTAAATACACTAATGGAATTAACACGCTGTGTTATTTAAAAGCAATGTACCACGGACAAAAAAAAAACCTGCACGGAAAAAAAAATATCACGTGAATGAGATTTTACTGTTACTATAAAATGCATAACCCCCCCCCCACCCCCAAACATCCGGAATGTTACGCGTGAATAAGCCCTTAGGGTGCAGACACCATATCCTTCCACAGATATGCAAAAAAAAAAAAAATCCATCAGCACTCTCCCTTCATTTTTGGAGTGCTGCTGTTTTTTGCATTTTTTTGGCGTACATACTGTACAGTATATGCATAGATTTTCATATAGCGACGTCATATCCCGCCACGCTCTGCAGATATATAGCACGGTAATATATTCTCACCATGTCTGACATTCTGCATCTCCGTTTAGAAGCATTTTCAGCAGAGACCCCCATCCCCTCCCAACCAACCCCTCCCTTTCCATATACTAGTAAAATCAATGGATGGATGGTGACGGATTTGTGGCAGTAGACAGATCTGGTAAGAAGGAAGTTGTCAGACAGAGAAGGGACAGCCTTGACAGGACTGGGTTGATATGGTAACTGCATCTACTTAAAGCCTTGGTCCCTCCAGGGAATATTTAGGCTGAATGTCCCCCCACCAGTAATTAGAGCGGCCTCCCCTTATTCACAGCATGGACAGAACTGCAGGATAATTGTGCTGTGGTGTGCAAAGGTTGTCTAATGGAGAGAGAAAGGCTTGTCGGAGGAGACAGAGGGGGTCCTTGGAGGCTGCAAATATTATGTGTAACACCACGGCTATTTAGGGGGGGTGCTAGAATAAATCTTGTCTTACATGATTTACGCCATCATTTTTCCGGATTGTCCTGCCATTGATAATAGCAAAAATAGCACGCAAAACCTTGCAAGTCTTTTGGTCATGTTTCCCCCATTTTTTTCCATTGTATAATATTTGGAGACCCTCTGTATTATTGGTGTAACTTGAAACTTGTATACCCCAACGCAAAATCTTCAATGGGCACTCAACTATCAGGGTCTTCTCCAAAGAGATCTTAATGCTCGGCCTCGGGTGCAACTGCAGCCCTTTCACCCAGATGACTGCAAATATGGAAGAAAAGTTGCCTACAGCAAAAGATATAAGGCATCATCGCCCCCCATAGTCTCGCCATTGCTGTAGTATTTGCCCTTAAAAAAATGTTTAATGCAATGCCATAAGATTTTTTTCCCCCCTTATATTTTGCATTGCATGTAATATTTGCAGCCCGTCGTATGGGTCAGGGTAGAAATATTGCATGCGATGCAATTAATGTGGGGCGAACGCTGGAATAAATCACGTGATGTGAGCAGCTGCCGGCCGGGTAGAGAGACCTCTGGATTTACTTTAATTAATCTGACGATGGGCGGGAAAGACTTGTTACTGTTCCCCTAATTTCCCAGTGGGCTCACTAGCTGCAAATACGTTACATGTAAGCGATCTCCAGTCTGTATTAAACAATGACATTTTATACCACTCTCCCAAGACTCCAAGAGGATTGTAAATTCAGATACAATGTGCTGACAGTGCACGCAGGGGTCAAGTGGTAAAATAATGACGAAACCCCAAATATAATCAAAATATTCCTTTTCGACTTTTGCACCTTTTAAATACAAGCCATGTCTTCTTTGAGTAACGCCCTTTACGCGATAGAGTCCCGAATAGCAAATTATATGGGGTCGGGAAGTTATCAGTGTTGTTTAATTTGGTTAACAGGTTATTCCCAAATACCAAGTTATCGACTTTCTGTAGGATAGGGGATGACGTGCTGATTATGGGGGTCTGACCTCTGGAGCTGTGAATGGAGCGTAAGAGCACATGCTTGATCCCCTCTCCATTGTCTATGGGACTGTCGGAGAAAGCCGAGTACATCGCTCCGCTGTTTCCAGCAGTCCCATAGACAATGAAAGGAGAGAAGGTTGAGTGCAAACGCCTCTGCCCCATTCTGTGATTCAATACCTAGATGCCCAAAGTAATAGGCAAGTTTTTCCCTATCAATCTTTATTTTGGGAATAACCATTTAATGGTGTATTGCTATCTTAGGATATGCCATAAATGTGCCTGGCATATCTCAGTTCTTGAGAATGGGGTCCTGTCTGTGAACGGGTGGGCATCTTTCTCCATTTACTTCTATGGGACTTCCAGAAATCCACAGAAGTAAACGGAGAGAGATGCACATGCACGGCTACCCCGATTCACAGTGGCATGATGTGGCCATATTATATAGGTGTAGGTCCTGAAGGTGAGATCAGACTTTTATCTAGTGGTGCAACGGGAGAACATTTACCCCCGAGAGTTTCCAGTCTAATTCTACAGGAGAGCACATCAAGGCTGTGATTTACTACAGAGATCCAGCTGACTCAGGGCATTACATCATTGCTTTTCCAGCGTGGGAGGAAGAGGGGGCCGCACACGGGAGATCGGCTCAGGTGTTCCCGTGGCCACAAAAGCTCATTACAATGCAGACGATGCCTCTAAACCGTCTGTATTATTCAACGAGCCAGACCAGCTTTGATACGATTTTCTGCGGAAGGGGATTATCTCATGCTGGCGTGGGCTATGGGCAGAGAAAAGCGGAGACTAGGAACTGCCACCTGGACTGATAAAGAATAAATGCCTTAATTCTCTTTCGTGCCTGCTCTAAACCTATCCACTAATAGCCCGATCCGTCAACGCCATATGTGAAAGGGAATTACCAGCCGGAATTAAATGGCTAATGCTGATCCCGTTAAACTCGGGTCACGTAGCTGTTCTGTAAGTAAAGAAACATAAGTGGCAAATTACACATTTTTGATTGGTTTGTGATGTCTATCGCTATCCAGGGGTGAACATTAGTGATGTCATTTTGCAGTGGCAGTGATGTCACCGAATGATGCACTTCCCTAGGGAGCAGAAAAAAACAGCATCGTCGATTGCTTCACATGATCATCCGCCATGGGCTTTATCTATTTGAGAGCCATCAAGACTGATGACCTTGAGGAAGCAAAATGTAAAATTAAACAGGAATTATCACATTAAATGATCATATCAATAGTCCCTGAGTTAAGGTGTCCTCATGTGTTCTATGTGGCCATTTCTTAATGCTTCCATACATATTAGATAAAGAATAATCATTTGTCAATGGCCCAGAACACATCACCGACAACGTCAGCCAATGTTTGACTTTTTCGGTTGTTGCAACCATTGGTAAAAAAAAAAAAAAAAGGGATCTAGCGATCCAGTGTTTTGAACAAATGTTTAAAACAAATGATCGGGTGAGCCAAAGATCGTTCATTATGGTTCTAACTAGCCGTATTATCTAGTATCAGCTCCTTTAGTTATAACCAGGATTACAACTCCCAAGTTCTAGATCACTCAGCTTTCTCAGTCTCCAGATTGGTGCTTCCTGTCGTGATTCTACATTGCTGCAAAACCTGACAGGTTTGTTACACCCCAGGTCCCAAAATGTAGTCAGACTAGTTACACATTTGGAGCAGGGGATGACTAGAGGTATTGGGGCGTTAGAGACAGTGTTACATTTTTCCCATTTTAATTTTTTTTTTTTGCCCAGTTCTCTTCTGGTGGTGGATACAGTCCACTGATGAAGAAATATGTCTATACATTGGTGCCAGAAAAACAAGAACAGCACCAGCCGTCTTTCCATCTGTCCATATTAGCCCGACACCACATGTCCATATTAATACCAGAGCTGCTGTATTTATAGTCTTGGTCTATAGAGAAGGATCCCTGACTTATTTCCAGAAGCCACTGGATCTGTGGGAAGTGAGACAACAGATTAAGTAGAAGAGACTGTTCTCTTTGAATTTGTAGAATTGCATTTTGCTGACTACTTGATGAATGAAGTTGTACAGGTTTTATAATGGTCTTCATGTCCCGACAGTTCTCCAAGGAGAAGTACATCTTGGACACTCCTCCAGAGAAACTGCATAAGGAATTAGAGGAAGAACTAAAACTTAACAGCTCAGACCTGCGCAGCCACGCCTGGTACCACGGGCGCATACCACGAGAGGTAACGTGGTGTTTACTCATTGTAGCCACCTTCACTTTTCATGCTAACTGCGGTGATGGTGAGTAACTTGTGTGGGTTCTTCCATTGACACAGGTATCGGAGAGCTTGGTGCAGAGAAATGGAGACTTTCTCATCAGAGACTCATTGACCAGTTTGGGTGACTATGTACTTACCTCTCGATGGAAGAACGAGCCTCTACATTTCAAGATCAACAAAGTGATGGTGAAAACCAGCGACAGCTACACCCGGATACAGTATCTCTTCGAACAGGAGAGCTTTGATAACATTCCAGCCTTGGTGCGCTTTTATGTTGGCAGCCGAAGGGCAGTGTCAGATCAGAGTGGTGCGCTTATCTACTGTCCTATCAATCGTACCTTTCCACTACGATACTTGGAGGCCAGTTATGGGCTCTCCCCAGGCAGGCATGGCTCTCAAAGCCCCCAGAAGGGACATATGAAGAGAAGAAGTATCACCATGACTGATGGTCTAACTGCAGACAAGATCATCAAGAGCAACGGTTGCCCAAACAGGTATGGACATTTTACCCATATTTTCATAAGGACATATTTGGATTTCATGGTTCTTTGAAAGTCTGAAGGACTTGGGGAACAACATTTTTGGAAAGGTGGAGGAGTTTAGGAACATGTATCTATATCGTCTTCACCATCTAATTTCTTTTGGTGGTCCTTGTAGGAGGGTAGGATCTAATGGTATTATTTTCTTCCAGTACCTCCTCCCCACACCATAGAGATATCATCAGGAGCTGTGCAGTCAGCGTGGACCAAATCCAAGACCTCCACTCTCCAATGTCCCCCATTTGCGAGACCCCCGGATCCCCGGCCTATAGTACAAGTATGTACAAGGGAGGAAAGATATACTTTTAACACTCTAAGATGGTAATGGTTATCCCACCGTCTTTATGTATTAACCATGTAATATATGCTTATGTTCAGTTGTCAGAGTGAAGCCCCAGGGAACTCCTGCGCCAAGTGTGATGCCAGGCTCCCCAGTACTGAGACGATCCAGTGAACCTCACGTAAACCCAGCAAATAACAAGGCCACATTAAACATGGCCGAAAGTTCCCACTCCACACCCAGTCATGGATACCCCCAAATCTCTCCCTCGCCCTCAATAAACAGTTATAGTGACCCCGATAATGGACATTACTGCCAGCTACGCCCAGCCTCTCCGACGCATGACAGTCACAACAAACCTCTGCCACCCAAAAGCTACGTGGAAAGATTAAAAGTTGATGAAGGTGTCAGAGCAGGTGTCAACCGTGCAGTGGAAGATACCGACAAAGACAGACTCTCTTTTACTATCCCAAGCATAGAAATGAAATCTTCCTTCAACCCATCAGCATTCAAGTCCATGCTGATTCCTGTGGACAATAAGCCCCTAGAGATGTGTATCCTGAAGAAAGTCAAGGAGTTGTTTTCTGAGGTCGATGCAAAAATCATTGCCAAGCATATCACCAAAACTGACTGTGAGGTGAGGAGGGCGGATGTTATCAGTGGAAGTGTGCGCCGACATATAGTTGTCTATTCCTAGTTCTCATAACAGGCATCAGTTCTCTTTCCCAGTCTCCTGAATTGTAAATCTGTTTCTCTATGCTCTGATACAGTTCCTGAACCCAAGTCAGACCATAGGGTAAGGGTACACACTCACACTAGCGTCAGTTGAACCAGGATGATTATGCTAATGACTCTTGGCTCAAACTCTGTCTGAGTTTGATCCGAGTGTCATCTGAGTGTGCTCTGATCCTCACGCATGAGAAAATTGCACCACATGTGCAGAGAAGACAGAGAACTTAATTTCTCCATTGACTCTGTGCGAGCACATCCGAGTGCAGTCCAATGTTTCACACATACCCATAGACCTGTATGGGTGCGTGTGATCCGAATATCGGAGTCACTCTTAGCATGCTGAGATTGTTTTCTCATACTGAATCGTCATGAGAACACAATCGCAGATCTGCACTGCCCCGGAGAGTAACACTGGTCCGATTGCTATCCGATAAAACATCACATAGCACTCAGACGTGTTATATGGCAGTGTGAGCGTACCCTAAAGGTGATGATTTTCTCCCAGAGCATTTTACCTATTTATGAAGTCTGATTACATTACATTTACTCAAAGCCTCCCCCCAAAAGAATCCCTTAAAGAGAGTCTTGTTTAAAAAAAACACTTTTAGATTTCCTATCAGAGTTAAATGATAGTGCTCATCTATTAAAGACCCCCTATATATTAGCAAACCATAGAAGCTGCTACAAAGATCATCTCTTTCATTGGAAGACCCTTGTAGTACACCACCTGTTAGTTTCAGTGGGCATTGTGACATACCATACTTTTCCCTGTGGTGGCGCTGCAGTGAAATTGAACACTTACTAATGGATTACAGGCGATCACTAGGGATCTCGGCATTGTGATCAGGACCGTACTTAAAATAAATAAATAAGAGTCTATAACCATAGTCCTGTTACCCCCTAAATAGGGGAGTACTCAGGGGTGACGTAGTCCATGATGTCACTGATGATGTCATCCCAGGTCTCCTGCTAGTACTACGAGAGTAAAATCATTGCTATTATCACAGTTATGATTGTCTCCTCCGGGAATACTTTGCACAAGATGAGGTGACAATCTATTTGTAATTAAGAGAGATTAATCTCCATCTTCATGTCGCTCCCAGGTTGCCAGGATACTCGGTGTTACCAAGGAGATGCAGAGGATAATGGGAGTCAGCTCTGGCATGGAGCTCCTGACATTGCCGCATGGCCGCCAGCTGCGTCTTGACCTTCTTGAAAGGTGCGTGGAGACCAGACTTAATTAATGGCACATGCCTGCGATTTGATCAGCGTCACGCCAAACTGCAAAAATAATATATACGTGACGGCATCGAGGATCTGCTCCTCCACGGAACCGACTGGGGCCGTATTGGTCATTGCAAAACTTGGGTACACAGATTTGTGATAGCGCCAACCAGTCCAAGAGAAGATCGGCTTCTTGGATACTTCGGCCTTCACCTTTAATTTACTCTTGACGAGAGGTAATCAGGGCTGATATCAGCACCTGACGAAACTGGGACACTCCTGCAGAAAGCACTGTGCATAGAGACTCTGACCACAAAAGTACAGCATGAGTGCAGACGAGGTTGAAGGGGTGCTGTAGACAGTTGTCCTACCACCCGCGTTAATGTAAGGATTGCCATGCCTATAGGGACAGTGGATGGGGGCTCCGCTTCAGCTACAAAATTGCATACCTATATTCTATTAAACACATGAGAAATGTTATTTATTTTATTCCCTATTGTCTTCCAGATTTCATACCATGTCCATCATGATTGCTGTCGACATCTTGGGCTGCACAGGAAGCATAGAGGAGCGAGCCGCGCTGCTCCACAAGACCATTCAGCTGGCAGCTGAGCTGAAGGGCACCCTGGGGAACCTGTACAGCTTTGCATCTGTGATGAACGCTTTGGAATTGGCACAGGTACATGAAACACTTGCAAGGTTTTTTCTTTTTTTTTCCGCCAACTGACAACTTCCTGCCGTGGTGTATTATCTTCTGCAGTCTCTTAGATGTATAGATTGTCATCTATACTCTGAGTATACTTAAAGGCAAGCTCCTTAAAGCGGACCTCCAGGACCTATCTTTAGTATAGATCATCGATAATCAGATCAATGAAGGGGGTACAAATACACTATGTCTGAGACCGTCTGTACACACACGCTGTGTCTAATGAGGCAGCCTGTACACACACATTGTGTCTAATGAGACCGTCTGTACATATACGTTGTGTCTAATGAGACTGCCTGTTCACATACACTGTGTCTAATGAGGCCGCCTGTACACATACATTGCGTGTAATGAGGCCGCCTGTACACACACATTGCGTGTAATGAGGCCGCCTGTACTCACACATTGCGTGTAATGAGATTGTCTGTACACATACGTTGTGTCTAATGAGACTGCCTGTACACACACGCTGTGTCTAATGAGGCCACCTGTACACACACATTGTGTGTAATGAGACCGCCTAGACACACACTGTGTCTAATGAGACCGCCTGTACACATGCAGTGTGTGTAATGAGACCGTCTGTACACATGCACTGTGTCTAATGACACTGCCTGTACACATACGTTGTCTAATGAGACTGCCTGTACACACACATTGCGTGTAATGAGGCCGCCTGTACACACACATTGCGTGTAATGAGGCCGCCTGTACACACACATTGCGTGTAATGAGGCCGCCTGTACACACACATTGCGTGTAATGAGGCCGCCTGTACACACACATTGCGTGTAATGAGACCGTCTGTACACATGCACTGCATCTAATGAGACCGCCTGTACACATACGTTGCGTTTAATGAGGCCGCCTGTATACACACATTGTGTGTAATGAGGCCGCCTGTACACACACGGTGTCTAGCAGTTGTTCTCAGCTTATACCGTTCCTCTATCATTACTGTTAGATTCGGAGCAGTGAATTGACTGCTGGATGTCACATTTTCTTGGAAATGGGGCAGTCTGATATTGTCCATTTTTGGGTGACCGAATCAGGCAGTTCATCCACAAACCCTATTGATAAGAGGAATGGAAATGTGGAAATACCCGGTGGTAGATTTAGGCCTGGGCCGCACAGCGCAACACTGAGATCGTCATTTTGCATTGAAACATCGCATCCATGAAGTTGGCGGCACATTGGCTGCTTTCCTACTCCCAGCAATGAGACCAGATTAGTCGTTGTTCCCATATGATGTTGTCACATTTGTAAATTCGCAGGGGGAGGGAGGGTCGTGCATAATCAGGTCAATGAGCCCTCCTGCCTGCTCTATTAATGGCTTGGAGGAAATGTTGCTATAAACCCAGCAAGATTAATGAATCGTCTACACGCGGGGTAACAAAGGCTGACTGTTCCTCCATCTCATTTCCAGATCTCCAGACTAGAACAGACATGGATTGCCTTGAGACAGAGACACACGGAGGGAGCCATATTGTATGAGAAGAAATTGAAGCCATTCCTCAAAAGCATGAATGAAGGCAAAGGTAATTAATTAAAAGGCCAATTTACTCACCCAGTTTCATTTGTATTTTTCGACTTTCGCGGTTTTGCCACAGTCGAAATCTGCAGCAGCAAAAGTGCTTGTGTTCAACAGCTAATATCCATGGTGAGTTGGGACAGCACAAAGTGACCTCCGCTCACACTGAAATGTGACCATACATTAATCATGTGTGGTCACCCACTGGTGCTCTCCGTGTGCCTCCTCCACTCAGATCAGTGCTTCATTCCTACTTCAAAGACGGCCACTGCACTTGCATGGGGAATTCAGTGGTAAGCATAAAACCATGCCTTCCTTGTGCTGCGGGATAGGAAAAAGAAGGGGACATGGCTTAGGCTCACCCCCACACTCCCCATGACACTGTGGCGGCCATCTTGGAAACAGGAGTAATAGAGTGCCAATCTCAGTGGAGTAGGCAGCTGTCACTTTTCAGTTTTTCTTTAATACATGCCTATAATTTAAAGGGATTTCCTGCTCTTTTTTTCAACTTAGCAGTGGGAAGCAATTCTGACTAAAGGCAAAAATAAAAAGAACATGCTTCTCACTGAAATCTGCTAGACCAGAAGCGGCAGCTTACCAACCACCAGTCAACTGACGCTGCAGCCATTCAGCAGCCTTAGTGGTCAGGTCACAGGTCACTAAGGCTTCTTTAAAAAAGAAGCGGAAAACTCTCTTAATTCTATTTACTCTAACTAGATCAAATTATTAAATGCCGGATCTTTGTTTTTCTGATATGGTGGTCCTAATTAGCTGCTTCCTTCCCACAGCCATAGCGTTAAGTGATAAAATTCTGCCTGCCTGCAGCCACCTTAGCAGGGATCTCACTACATGAGGATTGATAGAGCTCTTGTATCAAACACAATGCACCCCCTACAATAAATCAATCTGTATTTTTGATTATTTCTTTCCTTTATTATCTCATATTATTTCTGATATGATCTTATTAATCTGTGCAGAGAGTCTACCACTGAGCAACACCACATTCCCTCATATCATTCCCCTCATCACCCTGCTGGAGAGAGACTCCCCTCTGTTGGATGGCGGAGAGCCATGGGACAGCATTGACAATGGAGTAGAAGTGGTTATGTCTCATCTAGAAGCGGCCAGGATGGTGGCACATCACGGGGGACTCTACCGCACCAATGTCGAGATGAGGCTACAAGGTGAGAATCAAATTCTGTTGCTGAGATCTTATCTAGGGAACACGAGTGACAACAACATGGCCACTTTCCACTTTTACAGATCCGACAGAGGGGAACTTCACACGACTTTCCCAGATCCCAGAATAGCAATTTATTACTTGTGCATTGATATATCCTTCATAACACATCTTCCTATCTAAGAAAGTTGGGTGAGCAACCAGCTTTCTCAGAAACAGATACAGGACCACGTCTTTGAGAAGACCACCAATTTATCCTTGTGACAGATTTTCAGTTTCACAGCATATTACATATACTGATCATCGGTGGTGTAACTTGAGCCCCAATGCAAAATCCCTAAAAGGGCCCTCAACTGTCACAGGTCTTCACAACTATCAGTTTTCTCATATGGGCCAAATGGGTCATCCTAGGCTCCAGGACCCAAGTACAACTGCAATTCCTGTACCCACTATAGTTACGCCCCTACTGACCATCTTCTCTTAAGACCACCTTTCTAGGAGAGTATTTTGGGTAGGTATATGTATGTGCACAAGGGGCAGATTACTCATCTGGATTTTTGGCAACGTATTGCCTTTAGCAGCGTTCTGTATGGGATAATACAAAATTTAATTCTCCTACTACGGAGAAAAATGTTAGCAGTTTGTGTTTTCACGACAGGTTTTACTCATTGCAATGCCAAAAGTGAAATGTATAATAACCACCTCCCAGGATATAATTTTTTATCCCAGGATAAGAAGAGAATCTTAATATTAAAAATATAATTTTATTGAAAAAAATATACACATAAAAAATCCATTAAATAACAGGGAACACCTCATGTTAGAGACATGTAATGAGCCTGGAGAAACCTATAATGTAGAATATAAAATGGTATCACATAAAGTCTTTTTTATGTTCTATGTCATAGGTTTCTCCTGGCTCACTATGTGTCTCTAATATGAGGTGTTCCCAGTTAATTTATGGATTTGTTTATGTCTGTATTGTTTTATAAAATTATATCTGTTATATCCATTATTATCTGTTATATCCATTATATCTCTTTTTGCCTTGGGAGTAAAAATATCCTCCATGATAGTAATTACAAGTGCCTCTCACAAAATTAGAATATCATCAAAAAGTAAATTTATTTCAGTTCTTCAATACAAAAAGTGTGGTAGAAAAAGGTGCACAAGCAACCGGGATAACCGCAGCCTTGAAAGGATTGTTAAGAAAAGGCCATTCAAAAATTTGGGGGAGATTCACAAGGAGTGGACTGCTGCTGGAGTCATTGCTTCAAGAGCCACCACACACAGACGTATCCAGGACATGGGCTACAAGTGTTGCATTCCTTGTGTCAAGCCACTCATGACCAATAGACAACGCCAGAAGCGTCTTACCTGGGCCAAGGAGAACAAGAACTGAAGATCTGTGATATGGTCTCCCGGTACCTACCTACACGCAACCTCCGATCCTCTCAAGACCTCCTTCTCTACTCCCCTCTCATCTCTTCTTCCCACAACCGCATCCAAGACTTCTCCTGTGCTTCCCTCATACTCTGGAACTCTCTACCCCAACACATCAGACTCTCGCCTACCATAGAAACCTTCAAAAAGAACCTGAAGACTCGCCTCTTCCGACAAGCCTACAGCCTGCAGTGATCCTCAACCTACTGAACCGCCACACAACCTGCTCTACCCTCTCCTAGTGTATCCTCACCCATCCCCTGCAGACTGTGAGCGCTCGCGGGCAGGGTCCTCCCTCCTTATGTACCTGTGTGCCTTGTTTTTTGCTCATGTTTAATGTATTTGTCTATATTTGCCCCGTATTCACAAGTAAAGCGCCATGGAATAAATGGCACTATAAAAATGTATAATAATAATAATGGTAATAACTGGACTGTTGCTCAGTGGTTCAAGGTGTTGTTTTCAGAGGAAAGTAAGTTTTGCATTTAATTTGGAAACCAAGGTCCCAGAGTCTGGAGGAAGAGTGGAGAGGCCACAATCCAAGCTGCTTGAGGTCTAGTGTGAAGTTTCCACAATCAGTGATAGTTTTGGGAGCCATATCATCTGCTGGTGTAGGTCCACTGTGTTTTATCAAGACCAAAGCCAGCGCAGCCGTCTACCAGAAAATTTTAGAGCACTTCATGCTTCCCTCTGCCAACAAGCTTTTTGGAGATGGAAATTTCATTCTTTAGCAGGATTTGGCACCTGTCCACACTGCCAAAAGTACCAATACCTGGTTTACAAACAACAGTATCACTGTGCTTGATTGGCCAGCAAACTCGCCTGACCTTAACCCCATAGAGAATCTATGGTGTATTGTCAAGAGGAAAATGAGAGACACCAGACCCAACAATGCAGACGAGCTGAAGGCTGCTATCAAAGCAACCTGGGCTACCATAACACCTCAGCAGTGTCACAGGCTGATCGCCTCCATGCCACGCCCATGCATGCAGTAATTGATGCAAAAGGAGCCCCGACCAAGTATTGAGTGCATTTACTGAACATACATTTCAGATTTTAAAATCATTTTTCAAGCTGGTTTATAAAGTATTCTAATTTACTGAGTTAATGAATTTAGGGTTTTCATTGGCTGTAAACCATACTCCTCAACATTAACAGAAATAAACACTTGAAATAGATCACTGTTTGTAATGACTCCATATAATATGAGTTTCACTTTTTGTATTGAAGAACTTAAATAAATTAACTTTTTGATGATATTCTAATTCTTTGACAAGCACCTGTATACACTATGTTCCAAATTATTATGCAATTGACATTTTTATCGGATTTTCCTAAATGGTTGGTGCAAATGACAGTCAGTCTAATAAAAGTAATCACCCGTTAGAGTATACATCGAATTTTATTGAATAAACCTCCCAATGATAACAGTATAATCTCCAAAATGAATAAAAACTTAAAATGCACTGTTCCAAATTATTAGGCACAGTAGAATTTCTAAACATTTGATATGTTTTAAAGAACTGAAAATGCTCATTTGTGGAATTTGCAGCATTAGGAGGTCACATTCACTGAACAAAAAGCTATTTAACTCCAAAACATCCTAACAGGCCAAGTTACATGTTACCATAGGAACCCTTCTTTGATATCACCTTCACAATTCCTGCATCCATTGAGTTTCTGCTTGTATTTCTTTGCATGAAGTCAGAATAGCCTCCCAGAGCTGCTGTTTTGATGTGAACTGCCTCCCACCCTCAAAGATCTTTTGCTTGATGATACTCCAAAGGTTCTCTATAGGGTTGAGGTCAGGGGAAGATGGTGGCCACACCATGAGTTTATCTCCTTTTATGCCCATAGCAGCCAATGACTCAGAGGTTTTCTTTGCAGCATGAGATGGTGCATTGTCATGCATGAAGATGATTTTGCTCCTGAAGGCACATTTCTGCTTTTTATACCATGGAGGAAAGGTGTAGGTCAGAAACTCTATATACCGTATTTTCCGGCGTATAAGACGACTTTTTAACCCCTAAAAATTGTCCCAAAAGTCGGGGGTCATCTTATACGCCGGGTACGGCATGTGCAGGGAGCGATCCTGGATGTTCCCAGGGTCTGAAGGAGAGGAGACTCTCCTTCAGGCCCTGGGATCCATATTCATGTAAAAAATAAAGAATAAAAATAAAAAATATGGATATACTCACCCTCGGACGGCCCCTGGCTGTCACCGCTGCAAGCGTCTGCCTCCGTTCCTAAGAATGCAGAGTGAAGGACCTTCCATGACGTCGCGGCTTGTGATTGGTCGCATGACCGCTCATGTGACAGCTCATGTGACCGCTCACGCGACCAATCACAAGCCGCGACGTCATCGCAGGTCCTACACACTGCATTCTTAGGATCGGAGGCAGACGCTTGCAGCGGTGACAGTCAGGGTTCGTCGGAGGGGTGAGTATATCCATATTTTTTATTTTTATTCTTTATTTTTTACATGAATATGGATCCCAGGGCCTGAAGGAGAGCTTCCTCTACTCCAGACCCTGGGAACCACACGCCGTATAAGATGACTGGGCGTATAAGATGACCCCCGTCTTATATGGCGGGCATATCCCAAATTCCATATTTTATATGGAAAAGTTGGGGGTCGTCTTATACGCCCAGTCGTCTTATACACCAGAAAATACGGTACTTTGCAGAGGTCATTTTCACACCTTCAGAAACCTTAAAGGGCCCTACCAGCTGTTTCCCCATGATTCCGGCCCAAAACATGACTCCTCCACCTCTTTGCTGTTGTTGCAGCCTTGTTGGTACATGGTGGCCATACACCAACCATCCACTACTCCATCCATTTGGACCATCCAGGGTTGCTCAACACTTATCAGTAAACAAGAATGTTTGGAAATTAGTCTTCATGTATGTGTGGGCCCAATGCAACCATTTCTGCTTGTGAACACTGTTTAAGGGTGGCCGAATAGTAGGTTTATGCACCACAGCAAGCCTTTGAAGGATCCTATACCTTGAGGTTAGAGGGACTACAGAGGCACCAGCAGCTTCAAATATCTTTTTGCTGCTTGGTAATGGCTTTTTACCAGCTGCTCTCTTAATCTGATGAACTTGCCTGGCAGAAATCTTCCTCATTATGCCTTTATCAGCACAAACACATCTGTGCTCAAATACAGCCACAAATCTCTTAACAGTACGATGATCACGCTTAAGTTTTCGGGAAATTTCTAATGTTTTCATCCCTTCACCAAGGCATTGCACTATTTGATGCTTTTCAGCAGCAGAGAGATCCTTTTTCTTTCCCATGTTACTTGAAAACTGTGACCTGCTTAATAATGTGGAACATCATTTTTAAGTAGTTTTCCTTTAATTTGAATCACCTGGAAAACTAATTATCCCATGTATTTAAGATTGATTTCAGTGATCCATTGAGCCCTGAGACACAATACCATCCGCGAGTTTATTTGAAAAACAAAACAATTAAATCTTTATCACACTTAAATCCAATTTGCATAATAATTTGGAACACAGTGTATGTTTGGTGAAGTGTTATGCATTTACTAAGGATTTTGGGAAGATGATTATAAAAGAGTGAACTGTGTACAGTTTTCCTCTGTGGACGTACCCTTACTAGAGAAAGGACCTTTTGTATGGATGGAATATATTTATGGAATATATTTTTCGGATTGCCCTCTTGATAATGTTTCTTCTTGCACTTCACAGGCTTCCACCCTAGGTCAGATCTCTTGGAGGTTTCAAGCACTGAATTCCAGATGCGGATGCTATGGGGCTGCCGGGGAGCAGCTGGAAGTCAAGCCGAGAGATACGACAAGTTTGACAAAGTTCTCACTGCTCTCTCACACAAACTGGAACCGTCTGTGCGCTTCAGTGAATTATAACAAAGAACCCAGTGATACGGACCGAAAAACAAAGGGATGAAATCTGCCCGAAGCAAGGAATCAAAGACTTTGTCCCGGAGGAAAAATAGCACTTTTTAATGACTTTTCTTGGGGGAAGGTGGGGGATATTGCTCTATCACATCACAGTGCATGCTGGTTCTTGTGACATGGAATGGGTTAAATTCCAGAGATGAAGACGGCATTAAATATGCTTATTAATTTACAGGTGGCTTTTATATGGAAAGGCCTGACCCCAAAAAATATGAATTCATGCTTACCGGCCATGCCAAGTGTGTGAAGAATATATGCACTGACACTTGGGCGTCAGAACGGCAGCCATGCTAGTCATCGACTTGTCATAAAGAGGGACCATATCTCCCCCTAGTGATTGTGATTTCACCCATAGGTCTATATTCCATATCAATGCCGTCTCTCCAAAATCTATCCAAAATCATTAAACTGAGATATATCATAAAGCACACATTCCCATTTACCGCAATAACACGGACCATTACAATCATTAAACCGTTTAATCAGAGCGAGACGTATAAAATAATTTTATATAACTGGAAACATTTTACTGTATATTTTCAACATATAGGAAAACCTATAAAGAAATATTATTCATAATCTGTCATTACTACTGCTCTCTACGTGACACATTGGACTATAGTGTAATCTGTTTGCAATGCGTCATTATATTTTTATAAAAATCCTAACATTAAAATTACTTTTCTTACCAGAAACCATAAAAGGAACCATAAAGGGAGGCTCTATAGCAAATATTAGGCTTATCCTTCTACACCTTTGGCAACTCTAACACTATCCACTGCACTGCAGTGGAGGAAGGATTGTTTTCAGGATCGTGCTACACTTCTCTTCTAAAATGAGTAGAAAGGGGTGAAAATAAATTATTGTACCAGCTAGGGTTCAAATTTTTAAAATCCGCTGCAAAATTCCCATGTCACGCATGTGGATTTTGATGTGGAAAATCGGCAGAAACCCTGTTGATATACAGGGGAAAGTGCGCATCAAATCCAAATTGTGTGCGTGGCATGTAGTGTCGTTTCGAGGGGCAAAACAAATGGCGAACCTTTCCAATCCTGGATAAGGGATTGGTGGCATGGCGTGAAAATCCACTCCTTATTGGAAATTTATTTAGACTTCTGGATCTCAACCAAATTCTGCAAAAAGGCCCAGATAACATATACAGTATAAAATACCCATGTTTTGTATGTGTAAGGAGTTTTCATACATTCTCGCAAATGCTTCCCAGATAAGATGATAGGGGAGACAGTAATGTCCTTGCACAAATGTATAATTACGATGTGTCATCTCAATGTTGTCATTGAAGAGTTCTAGTTTTCTTCTTTGTGGTCGATCCAACACCTCCACCACCACCGCTAACATACAGACTTGTATAAGGACTATAAAGGACCTCTAAAGTGGACTTCACTTACAGAATGATGAATGTCAGTCGCCGTGTGTATAGGGACGTGATTTCCCCATGTAAATAATCCCAGTATGTAAATATCTGTTCACTGTCTGTGCTGTACAGAACCCTCATCTCATCTCATTGTACAGAACCATCCGCTATTGATTTCAAGTCATTTGTAAATAAATGTATTGATGTAAAAAAAAAATTTTTTGTGGATATACGTGAATAGGAATAATACAACCCCTGACAAAAATTATGGAATCACCGGACTTTGAGGATGTTAATTCGGTTGTTTAATTTTTTAGAAAAAAAAGTAGATCACAGATATGGCACAAAACTAAAGTCATTTCAAATGACAACTTTCTGGCTTTTACTACAAGAAATCAAGAACAAAAAAATTGGTAGTCAGTAATGGTTAATTTTTTTTAACCAAGCATAGGGGAAAAATTATTGAATCATTCAATTCTGAGGAATAAATTATGGAATCATGAAAAACAAACAAAAAAAACACTCCAAAACATCACTAGTATTTTGTTGCACCACCTCTGGCTTTTATAACAGCTTGCAGTCACTGAGGCATGGACTAAGGGTACCGTCACACAGTGGCATTTTTATCGCTACGACGGCACGATTCGTGACGTTGTAGCGATATCGTTACGATCTCGCAGTGTCTGACACGCTACTGCGATCAGGCACCCTGCTGAGAATCGTACGTCGTAGCACATCGTTTCAAACTTTCTTTCGTCGCTTGATCACCCGCTGACATCGCTGGATCGTTGTGTGTGACAGCGATCCAGCGATGTGTTCGCTGGTAACCAGGGTAAACATCGGGTAACTAAGCGCAGGGCCGCGCTTAGTAACCCGATGTTTACCGTGGTTACCAGCGTAAAAGTAAAAAAAAAAAAAACGTACATACTCACCATCTGATGTCCGTCAGGTCCCTTGCCGTCTGCTTCCTGCTCTGACTGAATCCGGCCGTACAGTGAGAGCAGATCACAGCGGCGACGTCACCGCTGTGATCTGCTCTCACTTTCCGGCCGGCAGACAGTCAGAGAGGAAAGCAGACGGCAAGGGACCTGACGGGCATCAGATAGTGAGTATGTACGGTTTGTTTTTTTTTACTTTTACGCTGGTAACCACGGTAAACATCGGGTTACTAAGCGCGGCCCTGCGCTTAGTTACCCGATGTTTACCCTGGTTACCCGGGGACTTCGGCATCGCTCCAGCGCCGTGATTGCACAGTGTGACCGCAGTCTACGACGCTGGAGCGATAATCATACGATCGTTGCGACGTCACGGATCGTGCCGTCGTAGCGATGTAAATGGTACTGTGTGACGGTACCCTTAATGAGTGTCAAACAGTACTCTTCATCAATCTGGCTCCAACTTTCTCTGATTGCTGTTGCCAGATAAGCTTTGCAGGATGGAGCCTTGTCATGGACCATTTTCTTCAACTTCCACCAAAGATTTTCAATTGGATTGAGATCCAGACTATTTGTAGGCCATGACATTGACCTTATGTGTCTTTTTTCAAGGAATGTTTTCACAGTTTTTGCTCTATGGCAGGATGCATTATCATCTTGAAAAATGATTTCATCATCCCCATACATCCTTTCAATTGATGGGATAAGAAAAGTGTCCAAAATATCAACATAAACTTGTGCATTTATTGAAGATGTAATTGTAACACCCCAGGGTCCTGGTTGTTGCAGTGGCATTGCTTTCCTCATGGGGAGAGTGATATCATGCTTGGAAGCAAGGGAAGATCTCTTCTATCAGGTAAACACAAACATGCAACATGTTCACTCTCCAGCCCAGAATGGGGAGCTCTAAACCTGGTCTAGGGGGAACTTCCCTATATATATTCTGGTCTGGAGGGAAAGGGAGTCAGTTAGTGCCAGACAGCAGACTGGAGCAGCTTGAGGCAGAAAGACGTGTGAGTGGCCATGCAGCCAGAGGTGCTGCAGCTCCTAGATACAGAGAAAACAGAAGGAAAGAACAGATTGTAGAGAGCGTGCAGGAGAGCGAAGCATAGGAGAGTGACAATTGGGGAAGATAGCTGTGACTTGGCTACCTCCCTGGAGAGCACAGACTCCGGTAGTCAGAAAACCGAGGTTGTGTCGGACTCTAGGAGGCACAGCAGAAACCGGCAGGACAGCTGGACTACATGTAATCTGTCCGCCCTAACACCCAGTCTTAGGCGAACTGAAGACCGCGCACACGAGGTAGATTTAGGGTGGTTTATTGAAGCCTACGCGTTTCAAGAGCTATCTTGCTCTCTTCTTCAGGGCATATAGTACAACACACAAATATGGGGTATATTTATACAAAAGGGAAGGGGAGGGGCCCCAAGGCCCTTGTATTATGATACATAAACACCTTTAAAACACATATTAATAACATATAAAAACATTACTCTTTATTATTTATAACCTAGGAACATTAATTGATATAAATAGAAAAAATAAATTTAAAATTTAAAAATATAAATAAGCCCTGAAAAAAAAACACATAAGTAACCTAATGGGTATTCGAACCGGGGAACTTTGTATAATAATTCTATTGTTTAAGCTATTCTAGTCCTTGCGCCACAGAATACTGATAAGTTCTTTATTAATTTCTCTTGTGGAGATAAAAAAATCTGAAAATAATCTTATGGGCAAAAGAGCAAAATATTGCAGGAAAAAAAAACCAAAACAATATATGCCGTTATTAATTACTAAAAAATTGCATGGAGTAATTGTTATTATAAATTATATATAGTTACAAAATATTAAAATTATTACAACATGAGTAGTACTAGAACCATCCCATGGGACCAAAAGAAAAATTGTTATTTGGAATGAGGCTCAATGATAGGAACCACACTTCAATCAGAGAATTTATTAAGTCACAGGAGGTCTGACATTACATTTAGCCCTTCAGGCTCCAGAGAATTCAAGGTATATATCCAAAAAAACTCATTCTTTTTAAGTGACTGTGTGCGATTAGGGACATGTGCAGGAACGTGATCAATGGGGTGAACATGAAATAGTGAAGGATTACTATTATGTGAGATGCTGAAGTGTTTGGAAAGACCATGTTTGAGATAACCTATTTTAATATTGTGTCGATGGGAATTCATACGGAGGTGAAGTGGTTGTGTTGTCCTGCCAACATATATCTTGTTGCATGGACAAGTAATAATGTAAATAACATAGGAGGTGGTGCAGGTGAAATGGTGACTGATTGGAAAAGGGTGAGGAAAAGAGGAGTGTTTAAATGCTGTACTGGTATGTGCTATGATACCACAGCACAAACATTTCTTGTGAGAGCATTTGAATATACCTGGTTTTTAGGCTACGTTCACATTTGCGTTGTGCGCCGCAGCGTCGGCGCCGCAGCGCACAACGCAAACAAAAACGCACGCTAAAACGCTGCGTTTTGCGCCGCATGCGTCGTTTTTGGCCGAAAGTTGGACGCAAAAAAAATGCAACTTGATGCGTTTCTTGCGTCCAACGCTTGCGGCCATGCAGCGCAAAACGCAGCACAACGCATGTCCATGCGCCCCCCATGTTAAATATAGGGGCGCATGACGCATGCGGCGCCGCTGCGGCGCCCGACGCTGCGGCGCTGACCGCAAATGTGAACGTAGCCTAAGAAGGTGATTTTTTCAATTCATCAGGGAGTCTGCTAGGTGCCAGTTTATTTTTCAAGCTGGGTGCTCTCCTAAAGATAATTTTAGGATGTTGCGGCACCAGCTTTCCCAGTATATTATCCTCTCTTAGGGCTGTCCCACACGTCCAGATAATTCCGGTACCGGAATAAATCGGTACCGGAGTTATCCGTGTCCGTGTGCCTGGGAACTCACGGAGGCCATACGTGCGGCACACGTGTGCCGCCCGTATGGCGAGTGGGTACCACACGGAGCGTGTGGTACCCACTCTGCATGGTGCTGAAGCTGCGATTCATATCATCCCTGCAGCAACGTTTGCTGTAGAGAAAATATGAAGAATAGTGTTTAAAATAAAGATCTATGTGTCCGCCGCCCCCCCACCCCCTGTGCGCCCCCCCGCTGGTCAGAAAATACTTACCCGGGTCCCCCGTCGGCTGTCGCTCCTTCCTGGTCTGGCCGCGGCTTCTCCTGCATGCGGTCACGTGGGCCCGATCATTTACAGTCATGAATATGTGGCTCCACCTCCCATAGGGGCGGAGCCGACTATTCATGATTGTAAATGATCGGCCCCACGTGACCGCATACAGTAGGAGGCGCGGCCAGACCAGGAAGGAGCGAGTAAGTATTTTCTGACCAGCGGGGGGGCGCACAGGGGGTGGGGGGGCGGCGGACACATGGATCTTTATTTTTAACACTATTCTTCATATTTTCTCTATAGCAAACGCTGCTACAGGGAAGATATGAATACCGGCTTCAGCATCATGTGGGGGGGACAGCGCTTACTGTAGCGCTGTCTCCGGCACGCACACGGACCCCAGACGGAGAATGTCCGTGTGAGGTCCGTGTTTTACGCGGACCCATTGACTCTATTGGGTCCGTGTAAAACGTGCGCTCCCACGAACACTGACATGTCTCCGTGTTTGGCACACGGAGACACGGTCCGCAAAAAATCAATGACATCTGAACAGATGCATTGATTTTTATGGGTCTACGTGTGTCAGTGTCTCCGGTACGTGAGGAAACTGTCACCTCACGTACCGGAGCCACTGACGTGTGAAACCGGCCTAACTATATGCCACAACTCATTGATAGATTTTTTAATGAATTTGTGGTCTGTGCTGAATGTGGTTACAAAACTACAGGTGTATTCTTCTGGGCTGGCTACAAGGTCAGCTTTTTCTTTTTTTAGTAACAATTCTTGATTAAAATTCTTATAAACATGTTCAAGTGCTCTATTCACCAACTCTCTGGGGTATTTTTGTGCTAAAAACTTATTTTTTAAAATCTCAGATTGGTCCTTAAAATCACTATCAGAAGAACAATTTTTCCTAATACGCATGAACTGGCTTTTTGGAATGTTACTAAGCCATTTATCAAGATGGTTGCTATTATAATGAACATAGCTATTACTATCTACTTTTTTAAAAAAGTTTTTTGTATGAATCTCTCCATCCACAATGAAAAATGTCACATCTAGATAGTTAATGGCAGTTTTGTTAAAAACAGAAGTAAACTCAAGACCCCAGGGGTTGTTATTGAGCTCTGACATTAAAAATTCCGGAGGTTTAAAAGTTGTGTCCCAAATAAAAACAAGATCATCAATATAACGTCCATAAAAAACCATGCAATCAATACAAGCACTATTATAGATAAAAGAATTCTCAAAGTGACCAATAAATAAATTAGCATATGTAGGCGCTACCCGGGAACCCATCGCTGCACCACGTGTCTGGTGGTACAGTTCACCCAAAAAAGTAAAATAATTATTTTTTAAAATGAACTCCATTCCTGACATTAAAAACTGTTTTTGTTTATCCAATAATCTCGGATCTGTATCCATAAATAATTTCATACTTTCAAGTCCAATTTCATGTTTGATATTTGTATATAGGGAGCACACATCAACTGTAACAAATATATAACTGTCTTTCCATTTAATATTTCTAATGAGTTTGATCGCATGTGCAGAATCCTTAATATAGCTCCTCAATTGGGTAACATGTAACTGCATGATGCTATCTATATACCTGGATAGATTTGAGGTTAGGGAACCAATACCCGAGATAATGGGGCGACCAGGGGGATTTTTAAGACTCTTGTGAATTTTGGGAATATGATACATAAATGGTACACTTGGATTTATTATAGAAAGATACTTGTTCTCATTCTCATTTAAGACACCACTGTCAAAGGCATCCTTAATCATGGAATTGTAAACTTTTTGCATTTCAGAAAAAGGGTCATTACTTATTTTGGAATAGAACTCATGGTCAGACAGAATGTTATAGGCTTCTTTAATATAGTCACCTCGGTCCTGCACCACTATACCACCACCCTTATCTGCAGCTTTAATGACTATCTCCATATTATTTTTAAGTTTTGAAAGAGAAGCTTTCTCACCTGGTGTTAAATTCCCACTTTTTTGTGGTTTTGCCTTGGAATTTTTTTCAATATTATTAAATTTTTTTAGTAGTAAATTAGAGAATGTTTCCAAATGAGGACCCTTGCTATCTATCGGGTAAAATTTGCTTTCTCTTTTAACATCCAAATGTAACCCTGTGGTTTCAAGTGTATTAGAGAGTCCTTCATAGTCAGTAGTATTATGGACATGTTTTTTAATTTCATAATGTCTCTTTAAAGTGAGTTTTCTCACAAAACTGTGCACATCAAGAAATACCTCAAGATTCTTACTACCTGAATTAAGGCAGTATGAGAGACCTCTAGATAAAAGAGTTAAATCATTTGTAGTCAGTGCCAAGGAGGAGAGGTTAAAAACATTGTTAGGTGTTATTGAGGATCGTTTTTGCCTTTTTTCCTTCCCTTTTCCTCTTGACCCTCTATATTTACTTTTCTTTTTAATTGAGCCTTGTGAAAAAAATGAGGGATAGTTTTAGAATTGGTAGTACTATTTATATCAAGGGAGGAAATAGAGGTAGATGGAATTGAGTTATCAACCCTTGGAAGAAAAGGGACAGCTGCTGAACATCCTGCTCCTGAATTGTCAATAATGACAGGTGTACACTTGACAGGGGCAGTTGCAGCTGGGGTGGTGTCAGATGTCTTATGTATTAGGTTTGTACTAATATTATTATTATTATTATTGCCAATGTTTATGGTTACATCATCTAAATAAATCAAAGGTTCTTCTGATATTGAAACTTCGTGAATGGACAGATTTAATAGATTCTCATCAATATCATTTTTACATACATCATTAGCATCAGCAGTTTTTATCTCTGGGTCAAAAAGCGGTAATGTGAAGGAAGCTGACTCCCTTCTGTTTTTTAACACTAATTCAGCTGATTCAGATAAGGGTTTGGAAATTTTGTTCTCAGCAGATTTCTCAAATTATTCAATATTGCTGTCAATAACTTTGTTTAGATCTACAGTGTGATCATTAATGCTTCCCAAATTTTTATTATTATAGTGCTTTGGAACAAAGCACTATACTGTTATTCCACCGTGGATAACTTCTTCTTATTCTTATTATTATAGTGCTTTGGAACAAAGCACTATACTGTTATTCCATCGTGGTAAACTTCTTATTATTATAGTGCTTTGGAACAAAGCACTATACTGTTATTCCACCGTGGATAACTTCTTCTTATTCTTATTATTATAGTGCTTTGGAACAAAGCACTATACTGTTATTCCACCGTGGATAACTTCTTCTTATTATAGTGCTTTGGAACAAAGCACTATACTGTTATTCCACCGTGGTAAACTTCTTATTATTATTATAGTGCTTTGGAACAAAGCACTATACTGTTATTCCACCGTGGTAAACTTCTTATTCTTATTATTATTATTCAGTCCGCACGTAATGCGGCCCGAACCGCTAAACTCACAGACTCCAGTGAGGTGTCATTTCGAAGCCAGCGCTCCTGAGAGGTGTGCTAAGTATTTTTCGTGTCGATCGGATTTGTAGTTTTGGCGCAATTTGCGTTTGAAAAAAGTGTCTCAATGCATTTCAATAGGGAAATTTTCCAATACGTTTATAATGGGCCTGATTTCTGAGGCAATTTCTAAAAATAACTGCCACCTGGCTGATTACCTCATTGATATGCGCAGTGAGACCCAGTTACTATGCCAACGCCTATAAACTCTACCAGCCCACCAGGTCACAAGTTTTGTCAGATAATATCAGCTCTTAAAGTGACAGTACAGCACAATTACAAAGCACTATCTGTAGACTTATCATTATTGCCCCGCTCACCAAATCGGACCCAGCCCACCAAATCGGACGAGAGTGCCCCCGCTTGCCAAATCGGACCCAGAGTGCCCCCGCCCGCCAAATCGGACCCAGAGTGGCGCCGCCCGTCAAGTCGGACCCAGAGTGGCGCCGCCCGCCAAATCGGACCCAGAGTGGCGCCGCCCGCCAAATCGGACCCAGAGTGGCGCCGCCCGCCAAATCGGACCCAGAGTGGCGCCGCCCGCCAAATCGGACCCAGAGTGGCGCCGCCCGCCAAATCGGACCCAGAGTGGCGCCGCCCGCCAAATCGGACCCAGAGTGTCGCCGCCCGCCAAATCGGACCCAGAGTGGCGCCGCCCGCCAAATCGGACCCAGAGTGGCGCCGCCCGCCAAATCGAACCCAGAGTGGCGCCGCCCGCCAAATCGGACACAGAGTTGCGCCGCCCGCCAAACCGGACCCAGAGAGGCGCAGCCCGCCAAATCGGACCCAGAGTGGCGCCGCCCGCAAAATCGGACCCAGAGTGGCGCCGCCCACCAAATCGGACCCAGAGTGACCCGGGCCGCCAAATCGGACCCAGAGTGACCCGGGCCGCCAAATCGGACCCAGAGTGACCCGGGCCGCCAAATCGGACCCAGAGTGGCGCCGCCCGCCAAATCGGACCCAGAGTGGCGCCGCCCACCAAATCGGACCCAGAGTGGCGCCGCCCGCCAAATCGGACCCAGAGTGGCGCCGCCCGTCAAATCGGACCCAGAGTGACCCGGGCCACCAAATCGGACCCAGAGTGACCCGGGCCACCAAATCGGACCCAGAGTGACCCGGGCCACCAAATCGGACCCAGAGTGACCCGGGCCACCAAATCGGACCCAGAGTGACCCGGGCCACCAAATCGGACCCAGAGTGACCCGGCCACCAAATCGGACCCAGAGTGACCCGGGCCACCAAATCGGACCCAGAGTGACCCGGGCCACCAAATCGGACCCAGAGTGACCCGGGCCACCAAATCGGACCCAGAGTGACCCGGGCCACCAAATCGGACCCAGAGTGACCCGGGCCACCAAATCGGACCCAGAGTGACCCGGGCCACCAAATCGGACCCAGAGTGACCCGGGCCACCAAATCGGACCCAGAGTGACCCGGGCCACCAAATCGGGCCCAGAGTGACCCGGGTTGACCAAATCGGGCCCAGAGTGACCCGGGCCACCAAATCGGGCCCAGAGTGACCCGGGCCACCAAATCGGACCAAGAGTGACCCGGGCCACCAAATGGGACCCAGAGTGACCCGGGCCACCAAATGGGACCCAGAGTGACCCGGGCCACCAAATCGGCCCCAGAGTGACCCGGGCCACCAAATCGGGCCCAGAGTGACCCGGGCCACCAAATCGGGCCCAGAGTGACCCGGGCCACCAAATCGGGCCCAGAGTGACCCGGGCCACCAAATCGGACCAAGAGTGACCCGGGCCACCAAATGGGACCCAGAGTGACCCGGGCCACCAAATGGGACCCAGAGTGACCCGGGCCACCAAATGGGACCCAGAGTGACCCGGCCCACCAAATGGGACCCAGAGTGACTCGGCCCACCAAATGGGACCCAGAGTGACCCGGCCCACCAAATTGGACCCAGAGTGACCCGGCCCACCAAATCGGACCCAGAGTGACCCGGCCCACCAAATCGGACCCAGAGTGACCCGGCCCACCAAATCGGACCCAGAGTGACCCGGCCCACCAAGCCTCAACCCTGAGGGGCTACAACTACCAAACCAGCGCCTGAGGGGCACCCAAGTGTGAAAGTCTTGCAGGGGCAGCCCGGGCACCATTCCAAAGCACTATCTGTAGTTCCTTCAGGAAATACCCATCTAGTTATAGTGCTTTGGAACAAAGCACTATACTGTTATTCCACCGTGGTAAACTTCTTATTCTTATTATTATTATTCAGTCCGCACGTAATGCGGCCCGAACCGCTAAACTCACAGACTCCAGTGAGGTGTCATTTCGAAGCCAGCGTTCCTGAGAGGTGTGCTAAGTATTTTTCGTGTCGATCGGATTTGTAGTTTTGGCGCAATTTGCGTTTGAAAAAAGTGTCTCAATGCATTTCAATAGGGAAATTTTCCAATACGTTTATAATGGGCCTGATTTCTGAGGCAATTTCTAAAAATAACTGCCACCTGGCTGATTACCTCATTGATATGTGCAGTGAGACCCAGTTACTATGCCAACGCCTATAAACTCTACATCAGCCCACCAGGTCACAAGTTTTGTCAGATATCAGCTCTTAAAGTGACAGTACAGCACAATTACAAAGCACTATCTGTAGTGTTATCATTATTGCCCCGCTCACCAAATCGGACCCAGCCCACCAAATCGGACCAGAGTGCCCACCCTTGCCAAATCGGACCCAGAGTGCCCCCGCCCGCCAAATCGGACCCAGAGTGCCCCCGCCCGCCAAATCGGACCTAGAGTGGAGCCGCCCGCCAAATCGGACCCAGAGTGGCGCCGCCCGCCAAATTGGACCCAGAGTGGCGCCGCCCGCCAAATCGGACCCAGAGTGGCGCCGCCCGCCAAATCGGACCCAGAGTGGCACCACCCGCCAAATCGGACCCAGAGTGGCGCCGCCCGCCAAATCGGACCCAGAGTGGCGCCGCCCGCCAAATCGGACCCAGAGTGGCGCCGCCCGCCAAATCGGACCCAGAGTGGCGCCGCCCGCCAAATCGGACCCAGAGTGGCGCCGCCCGCCAAATCGGACCCAGAGTGCCCCCGCCCGCCAAATCGGACCCAGAGTGGCGCCGCCCGCCAAATCGGACCCAGAGTGGCGCCGGCCATCAAATCGGACCCAGAGTGACCCGGGCCACCAAATCGGACCCAGAGTGACCCGGGCCACCAAATCGGACCCAGAGTGACCCGGGCCACCAAATCGGACCCAGAGTGACCCGGGCCACCAAATCGGACCCAGAGTGACCCGGGCCACCAAATCGGACCCAGAGTGACCCGGGCCACCAAATCGGACCCAGAGTGGCCCCGCCCACCAAATCCTCAACTACCAAACCAGCGCCTGAGGGGCACCCAAGTGTGAAAGTCTTGCAGGGGCAGCCCGGGCACCATTCCAAAGCACTATCTGTAGTTCCTTCAGGAAATACCCATCTAGTTATTCTTATTATTCAGTCCGCACGTAATGCGGCCCGAACCGCTTCACTCACAGACTCCAGTGAGGTGTCATTTCGAAGCCAGCGTTCCTGAGAGGTGTGCTAAGTATTTTTCGTGTCGATCGGATTTGTAGTTTTGGCGCAATTTGCGTTTGAAAAAAGTGTCTCAATGCGTTTCAATAGGGAAATTTTCCAATACGTTTATAATGGGCCTGATTTCTGAGGCAATTTCTAAAAATAACTGCCACCTGGCTGATTAGCTCATTGATATGCGCAGTGAGACCCAGTTACTATGCCAACGCCTATAAACTCTACATCAGCCCACCAGGTCACAAGTTTTGTCAGATAATGTCCGCTCTTAAAGTGACAGTAGAGCACAATTCCAAAACACTATCTGTAGTCTTATAATTATTGCCCCGCTCACCAAATCGGACCCAGCCCACCAAATCGGACCAGAGTGCCCCCGCTTGCCAAATCGGACCCAGAGTGCCCCCGCTTGCCAAATCGGACCCAGCCCACCAAATCGGACCAGAGGGCCCCCGCTTGCCAAATCGGACCCAGAGTGCCCCCGCTTGCCAAATCGGACCCAGAGTGGCGCCGCCCGCCAAATCGGACCCAGAGTGGCGCTGCCCGCCAAATCGGACCCAGAGTGGCGCCGCCCGCCAAATCAGATCCAGAGTGGCGCCGCCCGCCAAGTCGGACCCAGAGTGGCGCCGCCCGCCAAGTCGGACCCAGAGTGGCGCCGCCCGCCAAGTCGGACCCAGAGTGGCTCCGCCCGCCAAGTCGGACCCAGAGTGGCGCCGCCCGCCAAGTCGGACCCAGAGTGGCGCCGCCCGCCAAGTCGGACCCAGAGTGGCGCCGCCCGCCAAAACGGACCCAGAGTGGCGCCGCCCGCCAAATCGGACCCAGAGTGGCGCCGCCCGCCAAATCGGACCCAGAGTGGCGCCGCCCGCCAAATCGGACCCAGAGTGGCGCCGCCCGCCAAATTGGGCCCAGAGTGGCGCCGCCCGCCAAATCGGACCCGGAGTGGCGCCGCCCGCCAAATCGGACCCAGAGTGACCCCGCCCACCAAATCGGACCCAGAGTGACCCCGCCCACCAAATCGGATCCAGAGTGGCCTCAACCCTGAGGGGCTACAACTACCAAACCAGCGCCTGAGGGGCACCCAAGTGTGAAAGTCTTGCAGGGGCAGCCCGGGCACCATTCCAAAGCACTATCTGTAGTTCCTTCAGGAAATACCCATCTAGTTCTTATTATTATTCAGTCCGCACGTAATGCGGCCCGAACCGCTTCACTCACAGACTCCAGTGAGGTGTCATTTCGAAGCCAGCGTCCCCAAGAGGTGTGCTAAGTATTTTTCGTGTCGATCGGATTTGTAGTTTTGGCGCAATTTGCGTTTGAAAATGTTTTTTCCCCTCCTTGTAATGCATTTCAATAGGGAAATTTTCCCATAGGTTATAATGGCCGGGTTTCTGAGGCAATTTGAAATGTACCTGCCATCTGCCACCTGGCTGATTAGCTCATTGATATGCGCAGTCAGGCCCAGTTACTATGCCAACGCCTGCGAACTGTACATGACCTCACCAGCACAGTTTTGCCAGATAATATCAGCTCTTAAAGTGATAGCACAGCACAATTTCAAAGCACTATCTGTAGTCTTATTATAATTATTGCCCCACTCACCAAATCGGACCCAGAGTGGCGCCGCCCGCCAAATCGGACCCAGAGTGGCGCCGCCCGCCAAATCGGACCCAGAGTGGCGCCGCCCGACAAATCGGACCCAGAGTGACCCGGACCACCAAATCGGACCCAGAGTGACCCGGGCCACCAGATCGGACCCAGAGTGACCCGGGCCACCAAATTGGACCCAGAGTGACCGGCCCACCAAATCGGACCCAGAGTGACCCGGCCCACCAAATCGGACCCAGAGTGACCCAGGCCACCAAATGGGACCCAGAGTGACCCGGCCCACCAAATGGGACCCAGAGTGACCCGGCCCACCAAATGGGACCCAGAGTGACCCGGCCCACCAAATGGGACCCAGAGTGACCCGGCCCACCAAATGGGATCCAGAGTGACCCGGCCCACCAAATGGGTCCCAGAGTGACCCGGCCCACCAAATGGGACCCAGAGTGACCCGGCCCACCAAATCGGACCCAGAGTGACCCGGGCCACCAAATCGGACCCAGAGTGACCCGGGCCACCAAATCGGACCCAGAGTGACCCGGGCCACCAAATCGGACCCAGAGTGACCCGGGCCACCAAATCGGACCCAGAGTGACCCGGCCCACCAAATCGGACCCAGAGTGACCCGGCCCACCAAATCGGACCCAGAGTGACCCGGGCCACCAAATCGGACCCAGAGTGACCCGGCCCACCAAATCGGACCCAGAGTGACCCGGGCCACCAAATCGGACCCAGAGTGACCCGGGCCACCAAATCGGACCCAGAGTGACCCGTGCCACCAAATCGGACCCAGAGTGACCCGGGCCACCAAATCGGACCCAGAGTGACCCGGGCCACCAAATCGGACCCAGAGTGACCCTGCCCACCAAATCGGACCCAGAGTGACCCCGCCCACCAAATCGGACCCAGAGTGACCCCGCCCACCAAATCGGACCCAGAGTGACCCCGCCCACCAAATCGGACCCAGAGTGACCCCGCCCACCAAATCGGACCCAGAGGTGCCCCGCCCACCAAATCAGACCCAGAGTGACCCCGCCCACCAAATCGGACCCAGAGTGACCCCACCCACCAAATCGGACCCAGAGTGACCCGGCCTACTAAATCGGTCCCAGAGTGACCCCGCCCACCAAATCGGACCCAGAGTGACCCCGCCCACCAAGTCGGACCCAGAGTGACCCGGCCCACCAAATCGAACCCAGAGTGACTCGGCCCACCAAATCGGACCCTGAGTGACCCCGCCCACCAAATCGGACCCAGACTGACCCCGCCCACCAAATCGGACCCAGAGTGACCCCGCCCACCAAATCGGACCCAGAGTGACCCCACCCACCAAATCGGATCCAGAGTGGCCTCAACCCTGAGGGGCTACAACTACCAAACCAGCGCCTGAGGGGCACCCAAGTGTGAAAGTCTTGCAGGGGCAGCCCGGGCACCATTCCAAAGCACTATCTGTAGTTCCTTCAGGAAATACCCATCTAGTTCTTCTTATTATTATTCAGTCCGCACGTAATGCGGCCCGAACCGCTTCACTCACAGACTCCAGTGAGGTGTCATTTCGAAGCCAACGTCCCCAAGAGGTGTGCTAAGTATTTTTCGTGTCGATCGGATTTGTAGTTTTGGCGCAATTTGCGTTTGAAAATGTTTTTTCCCCTCCTTGTAATGCATTTCAATAGGGAAATTTTCCCATAGGTTATAATGGCCGGGTTTCTGAGGCAATTTGAAATGTACCTGCCATCTGCCACCTGGCTGATTAGCTCATTGATATGCGCAGTCAGGCCCAGTTACTATGCCAACGCCTGCGAACTGTACATGACCTCACCAGCACAGTTTTGCCAGATAATATCAGCTCTTAAAGTGATAGCACAGCACAATTTCAAAGCACTATCTGTAGTCTTATTATAATTATTGCCCCGCTCACGAAATCGGACCCAGAGTGGCGCCGCCCGCCAAATCGGACCCAGAGTGGCGCCGCCCGCCAAATCGGACCCAGAGTGACCCGGGCCACCAAATCGGACCCAGAGTGACCCGGGCCACCAAATCGGACCCAGAGTGACCCGGCCCACCAAATCGGACACAGAGTGACCCGGCCCACCAAATCGGACCCAGAGTGACCCGGCCCACCAAATCGGACCCAGAGTGACCCGGCCCACCAAATCGGACCCAGAGTGACCCGGCCCACCAAATCGGACCCAGAGTGACCCGGGCCACCAAATCGGACCCAGAGTGACCTGGCCCACCAAATCGGACCCAGAGTGACCCGGGCCACCAAATCGGACCCAGAGTGACCCGGGCCACCAAATCGGACCCAGAGTGACCCGTGCCACCAAATCGGACCCAGAGTGACCCGGGCCACCAAATCGGACCCAGAGTGACCCGGGCCACCAAATCAGACCCAGAGTGACCCGGCCCACCAAATCGGACCCAGAGTGACCCGGGCCACCAAATCGGACCCAGAGTGACCCGGGCCACCAAATCGGACCCAGAGTGACCCGGCCCACCAAATCGGACCCAGAGTGGCCTCAACCCTGAGGGGCTACAACTACCAAACCAGCGCCTGAGGGGCACCCAAGTGTGAAAGTCTTGCAGGGGCAGCCCGGGCACCATTCCAAAGCACTATCTGTACTTCCTTTAGGAAATACCCATCTAGTTCTTATTATTATTCAGTCCGCACGTAATGCGGCCCGAACCGCTTTACTCACAGACTCCAGTGAGGTGTCATTTCGAAGCCAGCGTCCCCAAGAGGTGTGCTAAGTATTTTTCGTGTCGATCGGATTTGTAGTTTTGGCGCAATTTGCGTTTGAAAATGTTTTTTCCCCTCCTTGTAATGCATTTCAATAGGGAAATTTTCCCATAGGTTATAATGGCCGGGTTTCTGAGGCAATTTGAAATGTACCTGCCATCTGCCACCTGGCTGATTAGCTCATTGATATGCGCAGTCAGGCCCAGTTACTATGCCAACGCCTGCGAACTGTACATGACCTCACCAGCACAGTTTTGCCAGATAATATCAGCTCTTAAAGTGATAGCACAGCACAATTTCAAAGCACTATCTGTAGTCTTATTATAATTATTGCCCCGCTCACGAAATCGGACCCAGAGTGGCGCCGCCCGCCAAATCGGACCCAGAGTGGCGCCGCCCGCCAAATCGGACCCAGAGTGGCGCCGCCCGCCAAATCGGACCCAGAGTGACCCGATTTCTTATATTTTATTATTATTATGGTGCTTGAACCTCCTAGGTTCAAGCAACATATTGTAATCCGATTTCTTATATTTTATTATTATGGTGCTTGAACCTCCTAGGTTCAAGCAACATATTGTAATCCGATTTCTTATATTTTATTATTATTATTATTATTATTCTTCTTCTTCTCCGCGTTTTCCGCAATTAATGCGGCCCGAACCGCTCGGCGCAGAGACCCCGTTCAGGCGGCGTTTCGAAGGCCTCGGTGGTGACAGGTGTGCTATGACTTTTATAGTCGATCCGATATGTAGATTTTATTTAAATCGCATTTAAAAAAAAAAAATTCCCATAGGAAATAATGGCGAACTTTCCATTACCCCCAACTTGACCTTCCAAAGATGGCAGCTATGCAAATGTACGGTGTCCATTTTAGGACATGATCATTTATCAAAGTCAAACATCAGAATAAAGTGACTATGACACCCTCTCGTCCCGTGTGTGAAAAGTAAGTGCCCCCCGGCCCCGTGTGTGAAAAGTAAGTGCCCCCCGACCCCGTGTGTGAAAAGTAAGTGCCCCCCCGGCCCCGTGTGTGAAAAGTAAGTGCCCCCCGGCCCCGTGTGTGAAAAGTAAGTGCCCCCCGGCCCCGTGTGCAAAAGTAAGTGCGCCCCCGGCCCCGTGTGCAAAAGTAAGTGCGCCCCCGGCCCCGTGTGTGAAAAGTAAGTGCCCCCCCGGCCCCGTGTGTGAAAAGTAAGTGCCCCCCCGGCCCCGTGTGCAAAAGTAAGCGCGCCCCCGGCACCGTGTGCAAAAGTAAGCGCGCCCCCGGCCCCGTGTGCAAAAGTAAGCACGCCCCTGGCCCCGTGTGCAAAAGTAAGCACGCCCCCGGCCCCGTGTGCAAAAGTAATGGTGCCCCCGGCCCCGTGTGCAAAAGTAATGGCGCCCTTGGCCCCGTGTGCAAAAGTAATCGCGCCCCCGGCCCCGTGTGCAAAAGTAAGCGCGCCCCCGGCCCCGTGTGCAAAAGTAAGCACGCCCCCGGCCCCGTGTGCAAAAGTAATGGCGCCCCCGGCCCCGTGTGCAAAAGTAATGGCGCCCCCGGTCCCGTGTGCAAAAGTAATGGCGCCCCCGGCCCCGTGTGCAAAAGTAATGGCGCCCCCGGCCCCGTGTGCAAAAGTAATGGCGCCCCCGGCCCCGTGTGCAAAAGTAATGGCGCCCCCGGCCCCGTGTGCAAAAGTAATGGCGCCCCCGGCTCCGTGTGCAAAAGTAATGGTGCCCCCGGCCCCGTGTGCAAAAGTAATGGCGCCCCCGGCCCCGTGTGCAAAAGTAATGGTGCCCCCGGCCCCGTGTGCAAAAGTAATGGCGCCCTTGGCCCCGTGTGCAAAAGTAAGCGCGCCCTTGGCCCCGTGTGCAAAAGTAAGCGCGCCCCCGGCCCCGTGTGCAAAAGTAATGGCGCCCCCGGCCCCGTGTGCAAAAGTAATGGCGCCCCCGGCCCCGTGTGCAAAAGTAATGGCGCCTCCGGCCCCGTGTGCAAAAGTAATGGCGCCCCCGGCTCCGTGTGCAAAAGTAATGGTGCCCCCGGCCCCGTGTGCAAAAGTAATGGCGCCCCCGGCCCCGTGTGCAAAAGTAATGGCGCCCCCGGCCCCGTGTGCAAAAGTAATGGCGCCCCCGGCCCCGTGTGCAAAAGTAAGCGCGCCCCCGGCCCCGTGTGCAAAAGTAAGCGCGCCCCCGTCCCCGTGTGCAAAAGTAATGGCGCCCCCGGCCCCGTGTGCAAAAGTAAGCGCGCCCCCGGCACCGTGTGCAAAAGTAAGCGTGCCCCCGGCCCCGTGTGCAAAAGTAATGGCGCCCCCGGCCCCGTGTGCAAAAGTAATGGCGCCCCCGGCCCCGTGTGCAAAAGTAAGCGCGCCCTTGGCCCCGTGTGCAAAAGTAAGCACGCCCCCGGCCCCGTGTGCAAAAGTAAGTGCGCCCCGGTCCCGGGTGTGCAAAAGTAAGTGCTCCCCTGGTGTGTGAAGTGCTGCTGTAAAGCTGGCAGCGCTGTTCAAGCACCATGTATTTCCTTCAGGAAATGCCCATCTAGTTATTATTCTTCTCCGCGTTTTCCGCAATTAATGCGGCCCGAACCGCTCGGCGCAGAGACCCCGTTCAGGCGGCGTTTCGAAGGCCTCGGTGGGGACAGGTGTGCTATGACTTTTATAGTCGATCCGATATGTAGATTTTATTTAAATCGCATTTAAAAAAAAAAATTTCCCATAGGAAATAATGGCGAACTTTCCATTACCCCCAACTTGACCTTCCAAAGATGGCAGCTATGCAAATGCACGGTGTCCATTTTAGGACATGATCATTTATCACAGTCAAACATCAGAATAAAGTGACTATGACACCCTCTCGTCCCGTGTGTGAAAAGTAAGTGCCCCCCCCGGCCCCGTGTGTGAAAAGTAAGTGCCCCCCCGGCCCCGTGTGTGAAAAGTAAGTCCCCCCCCGGCCCCGTGTGTGAAAAGTAAGTGCCCCCCCGACCCCGTGTGTGAAAAGTAAGTGCCCCCCCGGCCCCGTGTGTCAAAAGTAAGTGCCCCCTGCCCCGTGTGTGAAAAGTAAGTGCCCCCCCGGCCCCGTGTTTGAAAAGTAAGTGCCCCCCGGCCCTGTGTGCAAAAGTAAGTGCGCCCCCGGCCCCGTGTGCAAAAGTAAGTGCGCCCCCGGCCCCGTGTGCAAAAGTAAGTGCGCCCCCGGCCCCGTGTGCAAAAGTAAGTGCGCCCCCGGCCCCGTGTGCAAAAGTAAGTGCGCCCCCGGCCCCGTGTGCAAAAGTAAGTGCGCCCCCGGCCCCGTGTGCAAAAGTAAGTGCGCCCCTGGCCCCGTGTGCAAAAGTAAGTGCGCCCCTGGCCCCGTGTGCAAAAGTCTAAGTGCGCCCCCGACCCCGTGTGCAAAAGTAAGTGCGCCCCCGACCCCGTGTGCAAAAGTAAGTGCGCCCCCGGCCCCGTGTGCAAAAGTAAGTGCGCCCCCGGCCCCGTGTGCAAAAGTAAGTGCGCCCCCGGCCTCGTGTGCAAAAGTAAGTGTGCCCTCGGCCTCGTGTGCAAAAGTAAGTGCGCCCTCGGCCCCGTGTGCAAAAGTAAGTGCGCCCCCGGCCCCGTGTGCAAAAGTAAGCGCGCCCCCGTCCCCGTGTGCAAAAGTAATGGCGCCCCCGGCCCCGTGTGCAAAAGTAAGCGCGCCCCCGGCCCCGTGTGCAAAAGTAAGCGTGCCCCCGGCCCCGTGTGCAAAAGTAATGGCGCCCCCGGCCCCGTGTGCAAAAGTAATGGCGCCCCCGGCCCCGTGTGCAAAAGTAATGGCGCCCCCGGCCCCGTGTGCAAAAGTAATGGCGCCCCCGGCCCCGTGTGCAAAAGTAAGCGCGCCCTTGGCTCCGTGTGCAAAAGTAAGCACGCCCCCGGCCCCGTGTGCAAAAGTAAGTGCGCCCCGGTCCCGGGTGTGCAAAAGTAAGTGCTCCCCTGGTGTGTGAAGTGCTGCTGTAAAGCTGGCAGCGCTGTTCAAGCACCATGTATTTCCTTCAGGAAATGCCCATCTAGTTATTATTCTTCTCCGCGTTTTCCGCAATTAATGCGGCCCGAACCGCTCGGCGCAGAGACCCCGTTCAGGCGGCGTTTCGAAGGCCTCGGTGGGGACAGGTGTGCTATGACTTTTATAGTCGATCCGATATGTAGATTTTATTTAAATCGCATTTAAAAAAAAAAATTTCCCATAGGAAATAATGGCGAACTTTCCATTACCCCCAACTTGACCTTCCAAAGATGGCAGCTATGCAAATGCACGGTGTCCATTTTAGGACATGATCATTTATCACAGTCAAACATCAGAATAAAGTGACTATGACACCCTCTCGTCCCGTGTGTGAAAAGTAAGTGCCCCCCCCGGCCCCGTGTGTGAAAAGTAAGTGCCCCCCCGGCCCCGTGTGTGAAAAGTAAGTCCCCCCCCGGCCCCGTGTGTGAAAAGTAAGTGCCCCCCCGACCCCGTGTGTGAAAAGTAAGTGCCCCCCCGGCCCCGTGTGTCAAAAGTAAGTGCCCCCTGCCCCGTGTGTGAAAAGTAAGTGCCCCCCCGGCCCCGTGTTTGAAAAGTAAGTGCCCCCCGGCCCTGTGTGCAAAAGTAAGTGCGCCCCCGGCCCCGTGTGCAAAAGTAAGTGCGCCCCCGGCCCCGTGTGCAAAAGTAAGTGCGCCCCCGGCCCCGTGTGCAAAAGTAAGTGCGCCCCCGGCCCCGTGTGCAAAAGTAAGTGCGCCCCCGGCCCCGTGTGCAAAAGTAAGTGCGCCCCCGGCCCCGTGTGCAAAAGTAAGTGCGCCCCTGGCCCCGTGTGCAAAAGTAAGTGCGCCCCTGGCCCCGTGTGCAAAAGTCTAAGTGCGCCCCCGACCCCGTGTGCAAAAGTAAGTGCGCCCCCGACCCCGTGTGCAAAAGTAAGTGCGCCCCCGGCCCCGTGTGCAAAAGTAAGTGCGCCCCCGGCCCCGTGTGCAAAAGTAAGTGCGCCCCCGGCCTCGTGTGCAAAAGTAAGTGTGCCCTCGGCCTCGTGTGCAAAAGTAAGTGCGCCCTCGGCCCCGTGTGCAAAAGTAAGTGCGCCCCCGGCCCCGTGTGCAAAAGTAAGTGCGCCCCCGGCCCCGTGTGCCAAAGTAAGTGCGCCCCCGGCCCCGTGTGCAAAAGTAAGTGCGCCCCCGGCCCCGTGTGCAAAAGTAAGTGCGCCCCCGGCCCCGTGTGTGAAAAGTAAGTGCCCCCCCGGCCCCGTGTGTGAAAAGTAAGTGCCCCCCGGCCACGTGTGTGAAAAGTAAGTGCCCCACAACTCTGACCTGTATATAGGAGTCTGTATATAGGGGGATGTCTGTATATAGGAGTGGTGTCTGTATTTAGAGGGATGTCTGTATATAGGAGTGGTGTCTGTATATAGAGGGAGGTCTGTATATAGGAGTGGTGTCTGTATATAGGGGATTGTCTGTATATAGGAGTGGTGTCTGTATATAGAGGGATGTCTGTATATAGGAGTGGTGTCTGTATATAGAGGGATGTCTGTATATAGGAGTGATGTCTGTATATAGGGGGATGTCTGTATATAGAGTGATGTCTGTATATAAGAGTGGTGTCTGTATATAGAGGGATGTCTGTATATAGGAGTGGTGTCTGTATATAGAGGGATGTCTGTATATAGGAGTGGTGTCTGTATATAGAGGGATGTCTGTATATAAGAGTGGTGTCTGTATTTAGGGGGATGTCTGTATATAGGAGTGGTGTCTGTATATAGAGGGATATCTGTATAAAGGAGAGATGTCTGTATATAGAGGGATGTCTGTATATAGGAGTGGTGTCTGTATATAGAGGGATGTCTGTATATAGGAGAGATGTCTGTATATAGAGGGATGTCTGTATATAGGAGTGGTGTCTGTACATAGAGGGATGTCTGTATATAGGAGTGGTGTCTGTATATAGAGGGATGTCTGTATATAGTAGTGGTGTCTGTATACAGAGGGATGTCTGTATATAGGAGTGGTGTCTGTACATAGAGGGATGTCTGTATATAGGAGTGGTGTCTGTATATAGAGGGATGTCTGTATATAGTAGTGGTGTCTGTATACAGAGGGATGTCTGTATATAGGAGAGGTGTCTGTATATAGAGGGAGGTCTGTATATAAGAGTGGTGTCTGTATATAGGGGGATGTCTGTATATAGGAGTGGTGTCTGTATATAGAGGGATGTCTGTATATAGGAGTGGTGTCTGTATGTAGAGGGATGTCTGTATATAGGAGTGGTGTCTGTATACAGAGGGATGTCTGTATATAGGAGTGCTGTCTGTATATAGGGGGATGTCTGTATATAGGAGTGGTGTCTGTATATAGAGGGATGTCTGTATATAGGATTGGTGTCTGTATATAGAGGGATGTCTGTATATAGGAGTGGTGTCTGTATATAGGGGGATGTCTGTATATAGGAGTGGTGTCTGTATATAGAGGGATGTCTGTATATAGGAGTGGTGTCTGTATATAGAGGAATGTCTGTATATAGGAGTGGTGTCTGTATACAGAGGGATGTCTGTATATAGGAGTGGTGTCTGTATATAGGGGGATGTCTGTATATAGGAGTGTTGTCTGTATATAGTGGGATGTCTGTATATAGGAGTGGTGTCTGTATATAGAGGGATGTCTGTATATAGGAGAGATGTCTGTATATACAGGGATGTCTGTATATAAGAGTGGTGTCTGTATATAGAGGGATGTCTGTATATAGGAGTGGTGTCTGTATATAGAGGGATGTCTGTATATAGGAGTGGTGTCTGTATATAGAGGGATGTCTGTATATAGGAGTGGTGTCTGTATACAGAGGGATGTCTGTATATAGGAGTGGTGTCTGTATATAGGGGGATGTCTGTATATAGGAGTGGTGTCTGTATATAGGGGGATGTCTGTATATAGGAGTGGTGTCTGTATATAGAGGGATGTCTGTATATAGGAGTGGTGTCTGTATACAGAGGGATGTCTGTATATAGGAGTGGTGTCTGTATATAGGGGGATGTCTGTATATAGGAGTGGTGTCTGTATATAGGGGGATGTCTGTATATAGGAGTGGTGTCTGTATATAGGGGGATGTCTGTATATAGGAGTGGTGTCTGTATATAGGGGGATGTCTGTATATAGGAGTGGTGTCTGTATATAGAGGGATGTCTGTATATAGGAGAGGTGTCCGTATATAGAGGGATGTCTGTATATAGGAGTGGTGTCTGTATATAAGGGGATGTCTGTATATAGGAGTGGTGTCTGTATATAGAGGGATGTCTGTATATAGGAGTGGTGTCTGTATATAGAGGGATGTCTGTATATAGGAGTGGTGTCTGTATACAGAGGGATGTCTGTATATAGGAGTGGTGTCTGTATATAGGGGGATGTCTGAATATAGGAGTGGTGTCTGTATATAGAGGGATGTCTGTATATAGGAGTGGTGTCTGTATACAGAGGGATGTCTGTATATAGGAGTGGTGTCTGTATAAAGGGGATGTCTGTATATAGGACTGTTGTCTGTATATAGAGGGATGTCTGTATATAGGAGAGGTGTCTGTATATAGCGGGATGTCTGTATATAGGAGTGGTGTCTGTACATAGGGGGATGTCTGTATATAGGAGTGGTGTCTGTATATAGAGGGATGTCTGTATATAGGAGTGGTGTCTGTATATAGAGGGATGTCTGTATATAGGAGTGGTGTCTGTATACAGAGGGATGTCTGTATATAGGAGTGGTGTCTGTATATAGGGGGATGTCTGTATATAGGAGTGGTGTCTGTATATAGAGGGATGTCTGTATATAGGAGTGGTGTCTGTATACAGAGGGATGTCTGTATATAGGAGTGGTGTCTGTATATAGGGGGATGTCTGTATATAGGAGTGGTGTCTGTATACAGAGGGATGTCTCTATATAGGAGTGGTGTCTGTATATAGAGGGATGTCTGTATATAGGAGTGGTGTCTGTATACAGAGGGATGTCTGTATATAGGAGTGGTGTCTGTATATAGGGGGATGTCTGTATATAGGGGGATGTCTGTATATAGGAGTGTTGTCTGTATATAGTGGGATGTCTGTATATAGGAGTGGTGTCTGTATACAGAGGGATGTCTGTATATAGTAGTGGTGTCTGTATATACAGGGATGTCTGTATATAAGAGTGGTGTCTGTATTTAGAGGGATGTCTGTGTATAGGAGTGGTGTCTGTATATAGAGGGATGTCTGTATATAGGAGTGGTGTCTGTATACAGAGGGATGTCTGTATATAGGAGTGTTGTCTGTATATAGGGGGATGTCTGTATATAGGAGTGGTGTCTGTATATAGGGGGATGTCTGTATATAGGAGTGGTGTCTGTATATAGGGGGATGTCTGTATATAGGAGTGGTGTCTGTATATAGGGGGATGTCTGTATATAGGAGTGGTGTCTGTATATAGAGGGATGTCTTTATATAGAAGTGGTGTCTGTATATAGGGGGATTTCTGTATATTGTAGTGCTGTCTGTATATAGGGGTATGTCTGTATATAGGAGTGGTATCTGTATATAGAGGGATCTCTGTATATGGTAGTGGTGTCTGTATATAGAGGGATGTCTGTATATAGGAGTGGTGTCTGTATATAGGAGTGATGTTTGTATATAAGAGGATGTGGCCAAAGTGGCTACCAAGGATTCCTGCATGCCAAAATGGCTACCAAGGGGCCAAAGTTGCTAACAAGGGGCCCCGCACATCAAAGTGGCTACCAAGGGGCCAAATTGGATACCCAGGGGCAGGGCCCTGCATGCCAGACTTGCTCCTGAGGTTCATTGGCAGCTGGCAGCGCTGTTCAAGCACCATGTATTTCCTTCAGGAAATGCCCATCTAGTTATTATGGTGCTTGAACCTCCTAGGTTCAAGCAACATATTGTAATCCGATTTCTTATATTTATGGTGCTTGAACCTCCTAGGTTCAAGCAACATATTGTAATCCGATTTCTTATATTTATGGTGCTTGAACCTCCTAGGTTCAAGCAACATATTGTAATCCGATTTCTTATATTTTCTTATTATGGTGCTTGAACCTCCTAGGTTCAAGCAACATATTGTAATCCGATTTCTTATATTTTCTTATTATTAACCCCTTCACCCCCGGAGCTTTTTCCGTTTTTCCATTTTCGTTTTTCGCTACCCTCCTTCCCAGAGCCATAACTTTTTTATTTTTCCGTCAATTTGGCCATGTGAGGGCTTATTTTTTGCGGGACGAGTTGTACTTTTGAACGACATCATTGGTTTTAGCATGTCGTGTACTAGAAAACGGGAAAAAAATTCCAAGTGCAGTGAAATTGCAAAAAAAGTGCAATCCCACACTTGTTTTTTGCTTGCCTATTTTGCTAGGTTCACTAAATGCTAAAACTGACCTGCCATTATGATTCTCCAGGTCACTACGAGTTTATAGACACCTAACATGACTAGGTTATTTTTCACCTAAGTGGTGAAAAAAAATTCCAAACTTTGCAAAAAACAAAACAAAACAAAATTGCGCCATTTTCCGATACTCGTAGCGTCTCCATTTTTCGTGATCTGGGGTCAGGTGAGGGCTTATTTTTTGCGTGCCGAGCTGGCGTTTTTAATTATAGCATTTTGGTGTAGATACGTTCTTTTGATCGCCCGTTATTGCATTTTAATGCAATGTCGTGGCGACCAAAAAAACGTAAATCTGGCGTTTCGAATTTTTTTCTCATTACGCCATTTAGCGATCAGGTTAATGCTTTTTTTTTATTGATAGATCGGGCGATTCTGAACGCGGCGATACCAAATATGTGTAGGTTGGGTTTTTTTTTTATTGATTTATTTTGATTGGGGCGAAAGGGGGGTGATTTAAACTTTTATATTTTTTTTATTTTTTTCACATTTTTAAAAACTTTTTTTTTTTACTTTTGCCATGCTTCAATAGCCTCCATGGGAGGCTAGAAGCAGGCACAGCCCGATCGGCTCTGCTATGCAGCAGTGATCATAAGATCGCTGCTACACAGCAGATTTGCAGGTGTGCTGTGAGCGCCGACCACAGGGGGGCGCTCACAGCCACCGGCAATCAGTAACCATAGAGGTCTCAAGGACCTCTATGGTTACCTTCCTGACACATCGCCGACCCCCGATCATGTGACGGGGGTCGGCGATGCGCTCATATCCGGCCGCACGGCCGGATGCGGTAGTTAAATGCCGCTGTCTGCGCTTGACAGCGGCATTTAACTAGTTAATAGCGGCGGGTGATCGCGATTTCACCCGCCGCTATTGCGCGCACATGTCAGCTGTAAAAAACAGCTGACATGTCGCGACTTTGATGTGCGCTCACCGCCGGAGCGCACATCAAAGCGGGGGTCCCGACATGTGACGTACTATACCGTCACATGTCGGGAAGGGGTTATTATTATTCTTCTCCGCGTTTTCCGCAATTAATGCGGCCCGAACCGCTCGGCGCAGAGACCCCGTTCAGGCGGCGTTTCGAAGCCCTCGGTGGGGACAGGTGTGCTATGACTTTTATAGTCGATCCGATATGTAGATTTTATTTAAATCGCATTTAAAAAAAAAAAATTCCCATAGGAAATAATGGCGAACTTTCCATTACCCCAAACTTGACCTTCCAAAGATGGCAGCTATGCAAATGTACGGTATCAATTTTAGGACATGATCATTTATCACACGGCCCCGTGTGCAAAAGTAAGTGCGCCCCCGGCCCCGTGTGCAAAAGTAAGTGCGCCCCCGGCCCCGTGTGCAAAAGTAAGTGCGCCCCCGGCCCCGTGTGCAAAAGTAATGGCGCCCCCGGCCCCGTGTGCAAAAGTAATGGCGCCCCCGGCCCCGTGTGCAAAAGTAATGGCGCCCCCGGCCCCGTGTGCAAAAGTAATGGCGCCCCCGGCCCCGTGTGCAAAAGTAAGTGCGCCCCCGGCCCCGTGTGCAAAAGTAAGTGCGCCCCCGATCCCCGTGTGCAAAAGTAAGTGCGCCCCCGGCCCCGTGTGCAAAAGTAAGTGCCCCCCCGGCCCCGTGTGCAAAAGTAAGTGCGCCCCCGGCCCCGTGTGCAAAAGTAAGTGCGCCCCCGACCCCGTGTGCAAAAGTAAGTGCGCCCCCGGCCCCGTGTGCAAAAGTAAGTGCGCCCCCGGCCCCGTGTGCAAAAGTAAGTGCGCCCCCGGCCCCGTGTGCAAAAGTAAGTGCGCCCCCGGCCCCGTGTGCAAAAGTAAGTGCGCCCCCGGCCCCGTGTGCAAAAGTAAGTGCGCCCCCGGGCCCGTGTGCAAAAGTAAGTGCGCCCCCGGCCCCGTGTGCAAAAGTAAGTGCGCCCCCGGCCCCGTGTGCAAAAGTAAGTGCGCCCCCGGCCCCGTGTGCAAAAGTAAGTGCGCCCCCGGCCCCGTGTGCAAAAGTAAGTGCGCCCCCGGCCCCGTGTGCAAAAGTAAGTGCGCCCCCGGCCCCGTGTGCAAAAGTAAGTGCGCCCCCGGCCCCGTGTGCAAAAGTAAGTGCGCCCCCGGCCCCGTGTGCAAAAGTAAGTGCGCCCCCGGCCCCGTGTGCAAAAGTAAGTGCGCCCCCGGCCCCGTGTGCAAAAGTAAGTGCGCCCCCGGCCCCGTGTGCAAAAGTAAGTGCGCCCCCGGCCCCGGGTGTGGAAAGTAAGTGCCCCCCGGCCCCGTGTGTAAAAAGTAAGTGCCCCCCCGGCCCCGCCCACCAAATCGGAGGCCGAGGGTACCCGGCCACCGAATCGGAGGCCGAGGGTCCCCGGCCTCCAAATCAGAGGCCGAGGGTCCCCGGCCTCCAAATCGGAGGCCGATGGTCCCCGGCCTCCAAATCGGAGGCCGAGGGTCCCCGGCCTCCAAATCGGAGGCCGAGGGACCCCGGCCTCCAAATCGGAGGCCGAGGGTCCCCGGCCACCAAATCGGAGGCCGAGGGTCCCCGGCCTCCAAATCGGAGGCCGAGGGTCCCCGGCCTCCAAATCGGAGGCAGAGGGTCCCCGGCCACCAAATCGGAGGCCGAGGGTCCCCGGCCTCCAAATCGGAGGCCGAGGGTCCCCGGCCTCCAAATCGGAGGCCGAGGGTCCCCGGCCTCCAAATCGGAGGCCGAGGGTCCCCGGACTCCAAATCGGAGGCCGAGGGTCCCCGGCCTCCAAATCGGAGGCCGAGGGTCCCCGGCCACCAAATCGGAGGCCGAGGGTCCCCGGCCTCCAAATCGGAGGCCGAGGGTCCCCGGCCTCCAAATCGGAGGCCGAGAGTCCCCGGCCTCCAAATCGGAGGCCGAGGGTCCCCGGCCTCCAAATCGGAGGCCGAGGGTCCCCGGCCTCCAAATCGGAGGCCGAGGGTCCCCGGCCACCAAATCGGAGGCCGAGGGTCACCGGCCTCCAAATCGGAGGCCGAGGGTCCCCGGCCTCCAAATCGGAGGCCGAGGGTCCCCGGACTCCAAATCGGAGGCCGAGGGTCCCCGGCCTCCAAATCGGAGGCCGAGGGTCCCCGGACTCCAAATCGGAGGCCGAGGGTCCCCGGCCTCCAAATCGGACGCCGAGGGTCCCCGGCCTCCAAATCGGACGCCGAGGGTCCCCGGCCTCCAAATCGGAGGCCGAGGGTCCCCGGCCACCAAATCGGAGGCCGAGGGTCCCCGGCCACCAAATCGGAGGCCGAGGGTCCCCGGCCTCCAAATCGGAGGCCGAGGGTCCCCGGCCACCAAATCGGAGGCCGAGGGTCCCCGGCCTCCAAATCGGAGGCAGAGGGTCCCCGGCCTCCAAATCGGAGGCCGAGAGTCCCCGGCCACCAAATCGGAGGCCGAGGGTCCCCGGCCTCCAAATCGGAGGCCGAGGGTCCCCGGCCTCCAAATCGGAGGCCGAGGGTCCCCGGCCACCAAATCGGAGGCCGAGGGTCCCCGGCCTCCAAATCGGAGGCCGAGGGTCCCCGGCCTCCAAATCGGAGGCCGAGGGTCCCCGGCCACAAAATCGGAGGCCGAGGGTCCCCGGCCTCCAAATCGGAGGCCGAGGGTCCCCGGCCTCCAAATCGGAGGCCGAGGGTCCCCGGCCACCAAATCGGAGGCCGAGGGTCCCCGGCCTCCAAATCGGAGGCCGAGGGTCCCCGGCCTCCAAATCGGAGGCCGAGGGTCCCCGGCCTCCAAATCGGAGGCCGAGGGTCCCCGGCCTCCAAATCGGAGGCCGAGGGTCCCCGGCCTCCAAATCGGAGACCGAGGGTCCCCGGCCTCCAAATCGGAGGCCGAGGGTCCCCAGCCACCAAATCGGAGGTCCCCGGCCTCCAAATCAGAGGCCGAGGGTCCCCGGCCACAAAATCTGAGGTCCCCCGCCTCCAAATCGGAGGCCGAGGGTCCCCGGCCACCAAATCGGAGGCCGAGGGTTCCCGGCCTCCAAATCGGAGGCCGAGGGTCCCCGGCCACCAAATCGGAGGCCGAGGGTCCCCGGCCACCAAATCGGAGGCCGAGGGTCCCCGGCCTCCAAATCGGAGGACGAGGGTCCCCGGCCTCCAAATCGGAGGCCGAGGGTCCCCGGCCTCCAAATCGGAGGCCGAGTATCCGGCCTCCAAGTCGGAGGCCGAGGGTCCCCGGCCACCAAATCGGAGGCCGAGGGTCCCCGGCCACCAAATCGGAGGCCGAGGGTCCCCGGCCTCCAAATCGGAGGCCGAGGGTCCCCGGCCTCCAAATCGGAGGCCGAGGGTCCCCGGCCTCCAAATCGGAGGCAGAGGGTCCCCGGCCACCAAATCGGAGGCCGAGGGTCCCCGGCCTCCAAATCGGAGGCCGAGGGTCCCCGGCCTCCAAATCGGAGGCCGAGGGTCCCCGGCCTCCAAATCGGAGGCCGAGGGTCCCCGGACTCCAAATCGGAGGCCGAGGGTCCCCGGCCTCCAAATCGGAGGCCGAGGGTCCCCGGCCACCAAATCGGAGGCCGAGGGTCCCCGGCCTCCAAATCGGAGGCCGAGGGTCCCCGGCCTCCAAATCGGAGGCCGAGAGTCCCCGGCCTCCAAATCGGAGGCCGAGGGTCCCCGGCCTCCAAATCGGAGGCCGAGGGTCCCCGGCCTCCAAATCGGAGGCCGAGGGTCCCCGGCCACCAAATCGGAGGCCGAGGGTCACCGGCCTCCAAATCGGAGGCCGAGGGTCCCCGGCCTCCAAATCGGAGGCCGAGGGTCCCCGGACTCCAAATCGGAGGCCGAGGGTCCCCGGCCTCCAAATCGGAGGCCGAGGGTCCCCGGACTCCAAATCGGAGGCCGAGGGTCCCCGGCCTCCAAATCGGACGCCGAGGGTCCCCGGCCTCCAAATCGGACGCCGAGGGTCCCCGGCCTCCAAATCGGAGGCCGAGGGTCCCCGGCCACCAAATCGGAGGCCGAGGGTCCCCGGCCACCAAATCGGAGGCCGAGGGTCCCCGGCCTCCAAATCGGAGGCCGAGGGTCCCCGGCCACCAAATCGGAGGCCGAGGGTCCCCGGCCTCCAAATCGGAGGCAGAGGGTCCCCGGCCTCCAAATCGGAGGCCGAGAGTCCCCGGCCACCAAATCGGAGGCCGAGGGTCCCCGGCCTCCAAATCGGAGGCCGAGGGTCCCCGGCCTCCAAATCGGAGGCCGAGGGTCCCCGGCCACCAAATCGGAGGCCGAGGGTCCCCGGCCTCCAAATCGGAGGCCGAGGGTCCCCGGCCTCCAAATCGGAGGCCGAGGGTCCCCGGCCACAAAATCGGAGGCCGAGGGTCCCCGGCCTCCAAATCGGAGGCCGAGGGTCCCCGGCCTCCAAATCGGAGGCCGAGGGTCCCCGGCCACCAAATCGGAGGCCGAGGGTCCCCGGCCTCCAAATCGGAGGCCGAGGGTCCCCGGCCTCCAAATCGGAGGCCGAGGGTCCCCGGCCTCCAAATCGGAGGCCGAGGGTCCCCGGCCTCCAAATCGGAGGCCGAGGGTCCCCGGCCTCCAAATCGGAGACCGAGGGTCCCCGGCCTCCAAATCGGAGGCCGAGGGTCCCCAGCCACCAAATCGGAGGTCCCCGGCCTCCAAATCAGAGGCCGAGGGTCCCCGGCCACAAAATCTGAGGTCCCCCGCCTCCAAATCGGAGGCCGAGGGTCCCCGGCCACCAAATCGGAGGCCGAGGGTTCCCGGCCTCCAAATCGGAGGCCGAGGGTCCCCGGCCACCAAATCGGAGGCCGAGGGTCCCCGGCCACCAAATCGGAGGCCGAGGGTCCCCGGCCTCCAAATCGGAGGACGAGGGTCCCCGGCCTCCAAATCGGAGGCCGAGGGTCCCCGGCCTCCAAATCGGAGGCCGAGTATCCGGCCTCCAAGTCGGAGGCCGAGGGTCCCCGGCCACCAAATCGGAGGCCGAGGGTCCCCGGCCACCAAATCGGAGGCCGAGGGTCCCCGGCCTCCAAATCGGAGGCCGAGGGTCCCCGGCCTCCAAATCGGAGGCCGAGGGTCCCCGGCCTCCAAATCGGAGGCCGAGGGTCCCCGGCCACCAAATCGGAGGCCGAGGGTCCCCGGCCTCCAAATCGGAGGCTGAGGGTCCCCGGCCACCAAATCGGAGGCCGAGGGTCCCCGGCCTCCAAATCGGAGGCTGAGGGTCCACGGCCTCCAAATCGGAGGCTGAGGGTCCACGGCCTCCAAATCGGAGGCTGAGGGTCCCCGGCCTCCAAATCGGAGGCCGAGGGTCCCCGGCCTCCAAATCGGAGGCCGAGGGTCCCCGGCCACCAAATCTGAGGTCCCTGGCCTCCAAATCGGAGGCCGAGGGTCCCCGGCCACGAAATCTGAGGTCCCCGGCCTCCAAATCGGAGGCCGAGGGTCCCCGGCCACCAAATCAAAGGCCAAGGGTTCCCGGCCTCCAAATCGAAGGCCGAGGGTCCCCGGCCTCCAAATCGGAGGCCGAGGGTCCCCGGCCTCCAAATCGGAGGCCGAGGGTCCCCGGCCACCAAATCGGAGGCCGAGGGTCCCCGGCCTCCAAATCGGAGGCCGAGGGTCCCCGGCCACCAAATCGGAGGCCGAGGGTCCCCGGCCTCCGATTAAAGTGGCTACCAAGGATTCCTAAATGCCAAAATGGCTACCAAGGATTCCTAAATGCCAAAATGGCTACCAAGGATTCCTAAATGCCAAAATGGCTACCAAGGGGCCAAAGTTGCTAACAAGGGGCCCCGCACATCAAAGTTTCTACCAAGGGGCAAAAGTTGCTAACAAGGGGCCCCGCACATCAAAGTGGCTACCAAGGGGCCAAATTGGATACCCAGGGGCAGGGCCCTGCATGCCAGACTTGCTCCTGAGGTTCATTGGCAGCTGGCAGCGCTGTTCAAGCACCATGTATTTCCTTCAGGAAATGCCCATCTAGTTATTATTATGGTGCTTGAACCTCCTAGGTTCAAGCAACATATTGTAATCCGATTTCTTATATTTTATTATTATTATTATTATTATTCTTCTTCTTCTCCGCGTTTTCCGCAATTAATGCGGCCCGAACCGCTCGGCGCAGAGACCCCGTTCAGGCGGCGTTTCGAAGCCCTCGGTGGGGACAGGTGTGCTATGACTTTTATAGTCGATCCGATATGTAGATTTTATTTAAATCGCATTTAAAAAAAAAAATTTCCCATAGGAAATAATGGCGAACTTTCCATTACCCCAAACTTGACCTTCCAAAGATGGCAGCTATGCAAATGTACGGTATCCATTTTAGGACATGATCATGCGCCCCCGGCCCCGTGTGCAAAAGTAATGGCGCCCCCGGCCCCGTGTGCAAAAGTAAGTGCGCCCCCGGCCCCGTGTGCAAAAGTAAGTGCGCCCCCGGCCCCGTGTGCAAAAGTAAGTGCGCCCCCGGCCCCGTGTGCAAAAGTAAGTGCGCCCCCGGCCCCGTGTGCAAAAGTAAGTGCGCCCCCGGCCCCGTGTGCAAAAGTAATGGCGCCCCCGGCCCCGTGTGCAAAAGTAATGGCGCCCCCGGCCCCGTGTGCAAAAGTAATGGCGCCCACGGCCCCGTGTGCAAAAGTAATGGCGCCCCCGGCCCCGTGTGCAAAAGTAATGGCGCCCCCGGCCCCGTGTGCAAAAGTAATGGCACCCCCGGCCCCGTGTGCAAAAGTAATGGCGCCCCCGGCCCCGTGTGCAAAAGTAATGGCGCCCCCGGCCCCGTGTGCAAAAGTAATGGCGCCCCCGGCCCCGTGTGCAAAAGTAATGGCGCCCCCGGCCCCGTGTGCAAAAGTAATGGCGCCCCCGGCCCCGTGTGCAAAAGTAATGGCGCCCCCGGCCCCGTGTGCAAAAGTAATGGCGCCCCCGGCCCCGTGTGCAAAAGTAATGGCGCCCCCGGCCCCGTGTGCAAAAGTAATGGCGCCCCCGGCCCCGTGTGCAAAAGTAATGGCGCCCCCGGCCCCGTGTGCAAAAGTAATGGCGCCCCCGGCCCCGTGTGCAAAAGTAATGGCGCCCCCGGCCCCGTGTGCAAAAGTAAGCGCGCCCCCGGCCCCGTGTGCAAAAGTAAGCGCGCCCCCGGCCCCGTGTGCAAAAGTAAGCGCGCCCCCGGCCCCGTGTGCAAAAGTAATGGCGCCCCCGGCCCCGTGTGCAAAAGTAATGGCGCCCCCGGCCCCGTGTGCAAAAGTAATGGCGCCCCCGGCCCCGTGTGCAAAAGTAATGGCGGCCCCGTGTGCAAAAGTAATGGCGCCCTTGGCCCCGTGTGCAAAAGTAAGCGCGCCCCCGGCCCCGTGTGCAAAAGTAAGCGCGCCCCCGGCCCCGTGTGCAAAAGTAAGTGCGCCCCGGTCCCTGGTGTGCAAAAGTAAGTGCTCCCCTGGTGTGTGAAGTGCTGCTGTAAAGCTGGCAGAGCTGTTCAAGCACCATGTATTTCCTTCAGGAAATGCCCATCTAGTTATTATTATGGTGCTTGAACCTCCTAGGTTCAAGGAACATATTGTAATCCGATTTCTTATATTTTCTTATTATTATTATTATTCTTCTCCGCGTTTTCCGCAATTAATGCGGCCCGAACCGCTCGGCGCAGAGACCCCGTTCAGGCGGCGTTTCGAAGGCCTCGGTGGGGACAGGTGTGCTATGACTTTTATAGTCGATCCGATATGTAGATTTTATTTAAATCGCATTTAAAAAAAAAAATTTCCCATAGGAAATAATGGCGAACTTTCCATTACCCCCAACTTGACCTTCCAAAGATGGCAGCTATGCAAATGTACGGTGTCCATTTTAGGACATGATCATTTATCAAAGTCAAACATCAGAATAAAGTGACTATGACACCCTCTCGTCCCGTGTGTGAAAAGTAAGTGCCCCCCCGGCCCCGTGTGTGAAAAGTAAGTGCCCCCCGGCCCCGTGTGTGAAAAGTAAGTGCCCCCCCGGCCCCGTGTGTGAAAAGTAAGTGCCCCCCCGGCACCGTGTGTGAAAAGTAAGTGCCCCCCTGCCCCGTGTGTCAAAAGTAAGGGCCCCCCGGCCCCGTGTGTCAAAAGTAAGTGCCCCCCTGGCCCCGTGTGTGAAAAGTAAGTGCCCCCCCGGCCCCGTGTGTGAAAAGTAAATGCCCCCCCGGCCCCGTGTGTGAAAAGTAAGTGCCCCCCCGGCCCCGTGTGCAAAAGTAAGTGCGCCCCCGGCCCCGTGTGCAAAAGTAAGTGCGCCCCCGGCCCCGTGTGCAAAAGTAAGTGCGCCCCCGGCCCCGTGTGCAAAAGTAAGTGCGCCCCCGGCCCCGTGTGCAAAAGTAAGTGCGCCCCCGGCCCCGTGTGCAAAAGTAAGTGCGCCCCCGGCCCCGTGTGCAAAAGTAAGTGCGCCCCCGGCCCCGTGTGCAAAAGTAAGTGCGCCCCCGGCCCCGTGTGCAAAAGTAAGTGCGCCCCCGGCCCCGTGTGCAAAAGTAAGTGCGCCCCCGGCCCCGTGTGCAAAAGTAAGTGCGCCCCCGGCCCCGTGTGCAAAAGTAAGTGCGCCCCCGGCCCCGTGTGCAAAAGTAAGTGCGCCCCCGGCCCCTTGTGCAAAAGTAAGTGCCCCCCCGGCCCCGTGTGTGAAAAGTAAGTGCCCCCCCGGCACCGTGTGTGAAAAGTAAGTGCCCCCCTGCCCCGTGTGTCAAAAGTAAGGGCCCCCCGGCCCCGTGTGTCAAAAGTAAGTGCCCCCCTGGCCCCGTGTGTGAAAAGTAAGTGCCCCCCCGGCCCCGTGTGTGAAAAGTAAATGCCCCCCCGGCCCCGTGTGTGAAAAGTAAGTGCCCCCCCGGCCCCGTGTGCAAAAGTAAGTGCGCCCCCGGCCCCGTGTGCAAAAGTAAGTGCGCCCCCGGCCCCGTGTGCAAAAGTAAGTGCGCCCCCGGCCCCGTGTGCAAAAGTAAGTGCGCCCCCGGCCCCGTGTGCAAAAGTAAGTGCGCCCCCGGCCCCGTGTGCAAAAGTAAGTGCGCCCCCGGCCCCGTGTGCAAAAGTAAGTGCGCCCCCGGCCCCGTGTGCAAAAGTAAGTGCGCCCCCGGCCCCGTGTGCAAAAGTAAGTGCGCCCCCGGCCCCGTGTGCAAAAGTAAGTGCGCCCCCGGCCCCGTGTGCAAAAGTAAGTGCGCCCCCGGCCCCGTGTGCAAAAGTAAGTGCGCCCCCGGCCCCGTGTGCAAAAGTAAGTGCGCCCCCGGCCCCTTGTGCAAAAGTAAGTGCGACCCCGGCCCCGTGTGCAAAAGTAAGTGCGCCCCCGGCCCCGTGTGCAAAAGTAAGTGCGCCCCCGGCCCCGTGTGTGAAAAGTAAGTGCCCCCCGGCCCCGTGTGTGAAAAGTAAGTGCCCCCCCGGCCCCGTGTGTGAAAAGTAAGTGCCCCCCCGGCCACGTGTGTGAAAAGTAAGTGCCCCCCGGCCCTGTGTGTAAAAAGTAAGTGCCCCCCGGCCCCGTGTGTGAAAAGTAAGTGCCCCCCGGCCCCGTATGTGAAAAGTAAGTGCCCCCCGGCCCCATGTGTGAAAAGTAAGTTCCGCCCCGTGTGTGAAAAGTAAGTGCCCCCCGGCCCCGTGTGTGAAAAGTAAGTGCCCCCCCGGCCCCGTGTGTGAAAAGTAAGTGACCCACAACTCTGACCTGTATATAGGAGTGGTGTCTGTATATAGGGGGATGTCTGTATATAGGAGTGGTGTCTGTATATAGGGGATTGTCTGTATATCGGAGTGGTGTCTGTATATAGAGGGATGTCTGTAAATAGGAGTGGTGTCTGTATATAGAGGGATGTCTATATATAGGAGTGATGTCTGTATATAGGGGGATGTCTGTATATAGGAGTGGTCTCTGTATATAGAGGGATGTTTGTATATAGGAGTGGTGTCTGTATATAGAGGGATGTCTGTATATAGGAGTGGTGTCTGTATACAGAGGGATGTCTGTATATAAGAGTGGTGTCTGTATATAGAGGGATGTCTGTATATAGGAGTGGTGTCTGTATATAGAGGGATGTCTGTATATAGGAGTGGTGTCTGTATATAGGGGGATGTCTGTATATAGGAGTGGTGTCTGTATATAGGGGGATGTCTGTATATAGGAGTGGTGTCTGTATATAGAGGGATATCTGTAAAAAGGAGAGATGTCTGTATATAGAGGGATGTCTGTATATAGGAGTGGTGTCTGTATAAAGAGGGATGTCTGTGTATAGGAGAGATGTCTGTATATAGGAGTGGTGTCTGTACATAGAGGGATGTCTGTATATAGGAGTGGTGTCTGTATATAGAGGGATGTCTGTATATAGTAGTGGTGTCTGTATACAGAGGGATGTCTGTATATAGGAGTGGTGTCTGTATACAGAGGGATGTCTGTATATAGAGGGATGTCTGTATATAGGAGTGGTGTCTGTATACAGAGGGATGTCTGTATATAGGAGTGGTGTCTGTATATAGAGGAATGTCTGTATATAGGAGTGGTGTCTGTATATAGAGGGATGTCTGCATATAGGAGTGGTGTCTGTATATAGAGGGATGTCTGTATATAGGAGTGGTGTCTATATAGAGGGATGTCTGTATATAGGAGTGGTGTCTGTATACAGAGGGATGTCGTATATAGGAGTGGTGTCTGTATGTAGAGGGATGTCTGTATATAGGAGTGTTGTCTGTATACAGAGGGATGTCTGTATATAGGAGTGGTGTCTGTATATAGAGGGATGTCTGTATATAGGAGTGGTGTCTGTATATAGAGGGATGTCTGTATATAGGAGTGGTGTCTGTATATAGGGGATTGTTTGTATATAGGAGTGGTGTCTGTATATAGAGGGATGTATGTATCTAGGAGTGGTGTCTGTATATAGAGGGATGTCTGTATATAGGAGTGGTGTCTGTATATAGGGGGATATCTGTATATAGGAGTGGTGTCTGTATATAGAGGGATGTCTGTATATAGGAGTGGTGTCTGTATATAGAGGGATGTCTGTATATAGGAGTGGTGTCTGTATACAGAGGGATGTCTGTATATAGGAGTTCTGTCTGTATATAGGGGGATGTCTGTATATAGGGGGATGTCTGTATATAGGAGTGGTGTCTGTATATAGTGGGATGTCTGTATATAGGAGTGGTGTCTGTATATAGAGGGATGTCTCTATATAGGAGAGATGTCTGTATATACAGGGATGTCTGTATATAGGAGTGGTGTCTGTATATAGAGGGATGTCTGTATATAGGAGTGGTGTCTGTATATAGAGGGATGTCTGTATATAGGAGTGGTGTCTGTATATAGAGGGATGTCTGTATATAGGAGTGGTGTCTGTATATAGAGGGATGTCTGTATATAGGAGTGGTGTCTGTATATAGAGGGATGTCTGTATATAGGAGTGGTGTCTGTATACAGAGGGATGTCTGTATATAGCAGTGGTGTCTGTATATAGGGGGATGTCTGTATATAGGAGTGGTGTCTGTATATAGAGGGATGTCTGTATATAGGATTGGTGTCTGTATATAGAGGGATGTCTGTATATAGGAGTGGTGTCTGTATACAGAGGGATGTCTATATAGGAGTGGTGTCTGTATATAGGGGGATGTCTGTATATAGGAGTGGTGTCTGTATATAGCGGGATATCTGTATATAGGAGTGGTGTCTGTATATAGAGGGATGTCTGTATATAGGAGTGGTGTCTGTATATAGAGGGATGTCTGTATATAAAAGTGGTGTCTGTATATAGAGGGATGTTTGTATATAGGAGTGGTGTCTGTATATAGAGGGATGTCTGTATATAGGAGTGGTGTCTGTATATAGAGGGATGTCTGTATATAGGAGTGGTGTCTGTATATAGGGGGATGTCTGTATTTAGGAGTGGTGTCTGTATATAGATGGATATCTGTATATAGGAGAGATGTCTGTATATAGAGGGATGTCTGTATATAGGAGTGTTATCTGTATATAGAGGGATGTCTGTATATAGGAGAGATGTCTGTATATAGAGGGATGTCTGTATATAGGAGTGGTGTCTGTATATAGAGGGATGTCTGTATATAGGAGTGGTGTCTGTATATAGAGGGATGTCTGTATATAGGATTTGTGTCTGTATACAGAGGGATGTCTGTATATAGGAGTGGTGTCTCTATATAGGGGGATGTCTGAATATAGAAGATATGTCTGTATACAGAGGGATGTCTGTATATAGAGTGGTGTCTGTATATAGAGGGATGTCTGTATATAGGAGTGGTGTCTGTATATAGAGGGATGTCTGTATATAGGAGTCGTGTCTGTATACAGAGGGATGTCTGTATATAAGAGTGGTGTCTGTATATAGGGGGATGTCTGTATATAGGAGTGGTGTCTGTATATAGGGGGATGTCTGTATATAGGAGTGGTGTCTGTATATAGAGGGATGTATGTATATAGGAGTGGTGTCTGTATATAGAGGGATGTCTGTATATAGGAGTGGTGTCTGTATATAGGGGGATGTCTGTATATAGGAGTGGTGTCTGTATATAGTGGGATGTCTGTATATAGGAGAGATGTCTGTATATACAGGGATGTCTGTATATAGGAGTGGTGTCTGTATATAGAGGGATGTCTGTATATAGGAGAGATGTCTGTATATAGAGGGATGTCTGTATATAGGAGTGGTGTCTGTATATAGAGGGATGTCTGTATATAGGAGTGGTGTCTGTATATAGGGGGATGTCTGTATATAGTAGTGGTTTCTGTATATAGAGGGATGTCTGTATATAGGAGTGGTGTCTGTATATAGAGGGATGTCTGTATATAGGAGTGGTGTCTGTATATTTAGGGATGTCTGTATATAGGAGTGGTGTCTGTATACAGAGGGATGTCTTTATATAGGAGTGGTGTCTGTATATAGAGGGATGTCTGTATATAAGAGTGGTGTCTGTATATAGAGGGATGTCTGTATATAGGAGTGGTGTCTGTATATAGAGGGATGTCTGTATATAGGAGTGGTGTCTGTATATAGGGGGATGTCTGTATATAGGAGTGGTGTCTGTATATAGGAAGATGTCTGTATATAGGAGTGGTGTCTGTATATAGGGGGATGTCTGTATATAGGAGTGGTGTCTGTATATAGGGGGATGTCTGTATATAGGAGTGGTGTCTGTATATAGAGGGATGTCTGTATATAGGAGAGTTGCCTGCATATAGGAGTGGTGTCTGTTTATAGGAGTGGTGTCTGTATATAGGGGGATGTCTGTATGTAGGAGTTGTGTCTGTATATAGGAGTGGTGTCTGTATATAGGAGTGATGTCTGTATATAAGAGGATGTGGCCAAAGTGGCTACCGAGAGGCTGTGTGCTCCAAAGTGGCTACCAAGGATTCCTGCATGCCAAAATGGCTACCAAGGGGCCAAAGTTGCTAACAAGGGGCCCCGCACATCAAAGTGGCTACCAAGGGGCCAAATTGGATACCCAGGGGCAGAGCCCTGCATGCCAGAATGCTCCTGAGGTTCATTGGCAGCTGGCAGCTCTGTTCAAGCACCATGTATTTCCTTCAGGAAATGCCCATCTAGTTATTATTCTTCTTCTTCTCCGCGTTTTCCGCAATTAATGCGGCCCGAACCGCTCGGTGCAGAGACCCCGTTCAGGCGGCGTTTCGAAGGCCTCGGTGGGGACAGGTGTGCTATGACTTTTATAGTCGATCCGATATGTAGATTTTATTTAAATCGCATTTAAAAAAAAAAATTTCCCATAGGAAATAATGGCGAACTTTCCATTACCCCCAACTTGACCTTCCAAAGATGGCAGCTATGCAAATGTACGGTGTCCATTTTAGGACATGATCATTTATCAAAGTCAAACATCAGAATAAAGTGACTATGACACCCTCTCGTCCCGTGTGTGAAAAGTAAGTGCCCCCCCGGCCCCGTGTGTGAAAAGTAAGTGCCCCCCCGGCCCCGTGTGCAAAAGTAAGCACGCCCCCGGCCCCGTGTGCAAAAGTAAGCACGCCCCCGGCCCCGTGTGCAAAAGTAATGGCGCCCCCGGCCCCGTGTGCAAAAGTAATGGCGCCCCCGGCCCCGTGTGCAAAAGTAATGGCGCCCCCGGCCCCGTGTGCAAAAGTAATGGCGCCCCCGGCCCCGTGTGCAAAAGTAATGGCGCCCCCGGCCCCGTGTGCAAAAGTAATGGCGCCCCCGGCCCCGTGTGCAAAAGTAATGGCGCCCCCGGCCCCGTGTGCAAAAGTAATGGCGCCCCCGGCCCCGTGTGCAAAAGTAATGGCGCCCCCGGCCCCGTGTGCAAAAGTAATGGCGCCCCCGGCCCCGTGTGCAAAAGTAATGGCGCCCCCGGCCCCGTGTGCAAAAGTAATGGCGCCCCCGTCCCCGTGTGCAAAAGTAATGGCGCCCCCGGCCCCGTGTGCAAAAGTAATGGCGCCCCCGGCCCCTTGTGGAAAAGTAATGGCGCCTCCGGCCCCGTGTGCAAAAGTAATGGCGCCCCCGGCCCCGTGTGCAAAAGTAATGGCGCCCCCGGCCCCGTGTGCAAAAGTAATGGCGCCCCCGGCCCCGTGTGCAAAAGTAAAGGCGCCCCCGGCCCCGTGTGCAAAAGTAATGGCGCCCCCGGCCCCGTGTGCAAAAGTAATGGCGCCCCCGGCCCCGTGTGCAAAAGTAATGGCGCCCCCGGCCCCGTGTGCAAAAGTAATGGCGCCCCCGGCCCCGTGTGCAAAAGTAATGGCGCCCCCGGCCCCGTGTGCAAAAGTAATGGCGCCCCCGGCCCCGTGTGCAAAAGTAATGGCGCCCCCGGCCCCGTGTGCAAAAGTAAGCGCGCCCCCGGCCCCGTGTGCAAAAGTAAGCGCGCCCCCGTCCCCGTGTGCAAAAGTAATGGCGCCCCCGGCCCTGTGTGCAAAAGTAAGCGCGCCCCCGTCCCCGTGTGCAAAAGTAATGGCGCCCCCGGCCCCGTGTGCAAAAGTAATGGCGCCCCCGGCCCCGTGTGCAAAAGTAATGGCACCCCCGGCCCCGTGTGCAAAAGTAATGGCGCCCCCGGCCCCGTGTGCAAAAGTAATGGCGCCCCCGGCCCCCTGTGCAAAAGTAATGGCGCCCCCGGCCCCCTGTGCAAAAGTAATGGCGCCCCCGGCCCCCTGTGCAAAAGTAATGGCGCCCCCGGCCCCGTGTGCAAAAGTAATGGCGCCCCCGGCCCCGTGTGCAAAAGTAATGGCGCCCCCGGCCCCGTGTGCAAAAGTAATGGCGCCCCCGGCCCCGTGTGCAAAAGTAATGGCGCCCCCGGCCCCGTGTGCAAAAGTAAGCGCGCCCTTGGCCCCGTGTGCAAAAGTAAGCGCGCCCCCGGCCCCGTGTGCAAAAGTAAGCGCGCCCCCGGCCCCGTGTGCAAAAGTAAGCGCGCCCCCGGCCCCGTGTGCAAAAGTAATGGCGCCCCCGGCCCCGTGTGCAAAAGTAATGGCGCCCCCGGCCCCGTGTGCAAAAGTAATGGCGCCCCGGCCCCGTGTGCAAAAGTAATGGCGCCCCGGCCCCGTGTGCAAAAGTAATGGCGCCCCCGGCCCCGTGTGCAAAAGTAATGGCGCCCCCGGCCCCGTGTGCAAAAGTAATGGCGCCCCCGGCCCCGTGTGCAAAAGTAATGGCGCCCCCGGCCCCGTGTGCAAAAGTAATGGCGCCCCCGGCCCCGTGTGCAAAAGTAATGGCGCCCCCGGCCCCGTGTGCAAAAGTAATGGCGCCCCCGGCCCCGTGTGCAAAAGTAATGGCGCCCCCGGCCCCGTGTGCAAAAGTAATGGCGCCCCCGGCCCCGTGTGCAAAAGTAATGGCGCCCCCGGCCCCGTGTGCAAAAGTAATGGCGCCCCCGGCCCCGTGTGCAAAAGTAATGGCGCCCCCCGGCCCCGTGTGCAAAAGTAAGTGCGCCCCCGGCCCCGTGTGCAAAAGTAATGGCGCCCCCGGCCCCGTGTGCAAAAGTAATGGCGCCCCCGGCCCCGTGTGCAAAAGTAATGGCGCCCCCGGCCCCGTGTGCAAAAGTAATGGCGCCCCCGGCCCCGTGTGCAAAAGTAATGGCGCCCCCGGCCCCGTGTGCAAAAGTAATGGCGCCCCCGGCCCCGTGTGCAAAAGTAATGGCGCCCCCGGCCCCGTGTGCAAAAGTAATGGCGCCCCCGGCCCCGTGTGCAAAAGTAATGGCGCCCCCGGCCCCGTGTGCAAAAGTAATGGCGCCCCCGGCCCCGTGTGCAAAAGTAATGGCGCCCCCGGCCCCGTGTGCAAAAGTAATGGCGCCCCCGGCCCCGTGTGCAAAAGTAATGGCGCCCCCGGCCCCGTGTGCAAAAGTAATGGCGCCCCCGGCCCCGTGTGCAAAAGTAATGGCGCCCCCGGCCCCGTGTGCAAAAGTAATGGCGCCCCCGGCCCCGTGTGCAAAAGTAAGCGCGCCCCCGGCCCCGTGTGCAAAAGTAATGGCGCCCCCGGCCCCGTGTGCAAAAGTAATGGCGCCCCCGGCCCCGTGTGCAAAAGTAATGGCGCCCCCGGCCCCGTGTGCAAAAGTAATGGCGCCCTTGGCCCCGTGTGCAAAAGTAAGCGCGCCCCCGGCCCCGTGTGCAAAAGTAAGCGCGCCCCCGGCCCCGTGTGCAAAAGTAAGTGCGCCCCGGTCCCGGGTGTGCAAAAGTAAGTGCTCCCCTGGTGTGTGAAGTGCTGCTGTAAAGCTGGCAGCGCTGTTCAAGCACCATGTATTTCCTTCAGGAAATGCCCATCTAGTTTATTATGGTGCTTGAACCTCCTAGGTTCAAGCAACATATTGTAATCCGATTTCTTATATTTTATTCTTCTTCTTCTCCGCGTTTTCCGCAATTAATGCGGCCCGAACCGCTCGGCGCAGAGACCCCGTTCAGGCGGCGTTTCGAAGGCCTCGGTGGGGACAGGTGTGCTATGACTTTTATAGTCGATCCGATATGTAGATTTTATTTAAATCGCATTTAAAAAAAAAAATTTCCCATAGGAAATAATGGCGAACTTTCCATTACCCCCAGCTTGACCTTCCAAAGATGGCAGCTATGCAAATGTACGGTGTCCATTTTAGGACATGATCATTTATCACAGTCAAACATCAGAATAAAGTGAATATGACACCCTCTCGTCCCATGTGTGAAAAGTAAGTGCCCCCCCGGCCCCGTGTGTGAAAAGTAAGTGCCCCCCCGGCCCCGTGTGTCAAAAGTAAGTGCCCCCCGGCCCCGTGTGTGAAAAGTAAGTGCCCCCCGGCCCCGTGTGTGAAAAGTAAGTGCCCCCCCGGCCCCGTGTGTGAAAAGTAAGTGCCCCCCCGGCCCCGTGTGTGAAAAGTAAGTGCCCCCCCGGCCCCGTGTGTGAAAAGTAAGTGCCCCCCGGCCCCGCCCACCAAATCGGAGGCCGAGGGTCCCCGGCCACCGAATCGGAGGCCGAGGGTCCCCGGCCTCCAAATCGGAGGCTGAGGGTCCCCGGCCACCGAATCGGAGGCCGAGGGTCCCCGGCCACCAAATCGGAGGCCGAGGGTCCCCGGCCACCGAATCGGAGGCCGAGGGTCCCCGGCCTCCAAATCGGAGGCCGAGGGTCCCCGGCCACCGAATCGGAGGCCGAGGGTCCCCGGCCACCGAATCGGAGGCCGAGGGTCCCCGGCCACCGAATCGGAGGCTGAGGGTCCCCGCCCACCAAATCGGAGGCCGAGGGGCCCCGGCCACCGAATCGGAGGCCGAGGGTCCCCGGCCACCGAATCGGAGGCCGAGGGTCCCCGGCCACCATATCGGAGGCCGAGGGTCCCCGCCCACCAAATCGGAGGCCGAGGGGCCCCGCCCACCAAATCGGAGGCCGAGGGCCCCCGCCCACCAAATCGGAGGCCGAGGGTCCCCGCCCACCAAATCGGAGGCCGAGGGCCCCCGCCCACCAAATCGGAGGCCGAGGGTCCCCGCCCACCAAATCGGAGGCCAAGGGTCCCCGCCCACCAAATCGGAGGCCGAGGGTCCCCGCCCACCAAATCGGAGGCCGAGGGTCCCCGCCCACCAAATCGGAGGCCAAGGGTCCCCACCCACCAAATCGAAGGCCGAGCGGCCCCGCCCACCAAATCGGAGGCCGAGGGACCCCGCCCACCAAAGCGGAGGCCGAGGGTCCCCGCCCACCAAATCGGAGGCCGAGGGTCCCCGCCCACCAAATCGGAGGCCGAGGGTCCCCGCCCTCCAAATCGGAGGCCGAGGGTCCCCGCCCACCAAATCGGAGGCCGAGGGTCCCCGCCCACCAAAGCGGAGGCCGAGGGTCCCCGCCCACCAAATCGGAGGCCGAGGGGCCCCGCCCGCCAAATCGGAGGCCGAGGGGCCCCGCCCACCAAATCGGAGGCCGAGGAGCCCCGCCCACCAAACCGGAGCCCGTGGGTCCCCGCCCACCAAATCGGAGGCCGAGGGGCCCCGCCCAACAAATCGGAGGCCGAGGGTCCCCGCCCACCAAATCGGAGGCTGAGGGTCCCCGCCCACCAAATCGGAGGCCGAGGGTCCCCGCCCACCAAATCGGAGGCCGAGGAGCCCCGCCCACCAAATCGAAGGCCGAGGGGCCCCGCCCACCAAAGCGGAGGCCGAGGGGCCCCGCCCACCAAATCGGAGGCCGAGGGGCCCCGCCCACCAAATTGGAGGCCGAGGGGCCCCGCCCACCAAATTGGAGGCCGAGGGGCCCCGCCCACCAAAGCGGAGGCCGAGGGTCCCCGCCCACCAAATCGGAGGCAGAAGGACCCAGCCCACCAAATCGGAGGCCGAGGGGCCCCGCCCACCAAATCGGAGGCTGAGCGGCCTCTCCCACCAAAGCGGAGTCCGAGGGGCCCCGCCCACCAAATCAGAGGCCGAGCGGCCCCACCCACCAAAGTTTTGGCAGAGGGACCCCGCCCACCAAAGCGGAGGCCGAGGGGCCCCGCCCACCAAAGCGGAGGCCAAGGGGCCCCGCCCACCAAATCGGAGGCCGAGCGGCCCCGCCCACCAAATCAGAGGCCGAGGTGCCCCGCCCACCAAATCGGAGGCCGAGGGGCCCCGCCCACCAAATCGGAGGCCGAGGGGCCCCGCCCACCAAATCGGAGGCCGAGGGGCCCCGCCCACCAAATCGGAGGCCGAGGGGCCCCGCCCACCAAATCGGAGGCCGAGGGGCCCCGCCCACCAAATCGGAGGCCGAGGAGCCCCGCCCACCAAAAATAAGTGCGGCCCCAAAAGTAAGTGCGCCCCCGGGTGCAAAAGTAAGTGCGCCCCCGGGTGCAAAAGTAAGTGCGCCCCCGGGTGCAAAAGTAAGTGCGCCCCCGGGTGCAAAAGTAAGTGCGCCCCCGGGTGCAAAAGTAAGTGCGCCCCCGGGTGCAAAAGTAAATGCGCCCCCGGGTGCAAAAGTAAGTGCGCCCCCGGGTGCAAAAGTAAGTGCGCCCCCGGGTGCAAAAGTAAGTGCGCCCCCGGGTGCAAAAGTAAGTGCGCCCCCGGGTGCAAAAGTAAGTGCGCCCCCGGGTGCAAAAGTAAGTGCGCCCCCGGGTGCAAAAGTAAGTGCGCCCCCGGGTGCAAAAGTAAATGCGCCCCCGGGTGCAAAAGTAAGTGCGCCCCCGGGTGCAAAAGTAAGTGCACCCCCGGGTGCAAAAGTAAGTGCGCCCCCGGGTGCAAAAGTAAGTGCGCGCCCGGCCCCGGGTGCAAAAGTAAGCGCGCCCCCCAGTCCCATGTGTGAAAAGTGCTGCTGTAAAGCTGGCAGCGCTGTTCAAGCACCATGTATTTCCTTCAGGAAATGCCCATCTAGTTATTATTCTTCTTCTTCTCCGCGTTTTCCGCAATTAATGCGGCCCGAACCGCTCGGCGCAGAGACCCCGTTCAGGCGGCGTTTCGAAGGCCTCGGTGGGGACAGGTGTGCTATGACTTTTATAGTCGATCCGATATGTAGATTTTATTTAAATCGCATTTAAAAAAAAAAATTTCCCATAGGAAATAATGGCGAACTTTCCATTACCCCCAACTTGACCTTCCAAAGATGGCAGCTATGCAAATGTACGGTGTCCATTTTAGGACATGATCATTTATCAAAGTCAAACATCAGAATAAAGTGACTATGACACCCTCTCGTCCCGTGTGTGAAAAGTAAGTGCCCCCCGACCCCGTGTGCAAAAGTAATGGCGCCCCCGTCCCCGTGTGCAAAAGTAAGCGCGCCCCCGTCCCCGTGTGCAAAAGTAATGGCGCCCCCGGCCCCGTGTGCAAAAGTAAGCGCGCCCCCGGCCCCGTGTGCAAAAGTAAGCGCGCCCCCGGCCCCGTGTGCAAAAGTAAGCGCGCCCCCGGCCCCGTGTGCAAAAGTAATGGCGCCCCCGGCCTCGTGTGCAAAAGTAATGGCGCCCCCGGCCCCGTGTGCAAAAGTAATGGCGCCCCCGGCCCCGTGTGCAAAAGTAATGGCGCCCCCGGCCCCGTGTGCAAAAGTAAGCGCGCACCCGGCCCCGTGTGCAAAAGTAATGGCGCCCCCGGCCCCGTGTGCAAAAGTAATGGCGCCCCCGGCCTCGTGTGCAAAAGTAATGGCGCCCCCGGCCCCGTGTGCAAAAGTAATGGCGCCCCCGGCCCCGTGTGCAAAAGTAATGGCGCCCCCGGCCCCGTGTGCAAAAGTAAGCGCGCCCCCGGCCCCGTGTGCAAAAGTAAGCGCGCCCCTGGCCCCGTGTGCAAAAGTAAGCGCGCCCCCGTCCCCGTGTGCAAAAGTAAGCGTGCCCCCGTCCCCGTGTGCAAAAGTAATGGCACCCCGTCCCCGTGTGCAAAAGTAATGGCGCCCCGTGTGCAAAAGTAATGGCGTCCCCGGCCCCGTGTGCAAAAGTAAGCGCGCCCCCGGCCCCGTGTGCAAAAGTAAGCGCGCCCCCGGCCCCGTGTGCAAAAGTAAGCGCGCCCCCGGCCCCGTGTGCAAAAGTAAGCACGCCCCCGGCCCCGTGTGCAAAAGTAATGGCGCCCCCGGCCCCGTGTGCAAAAGTAATGGTGCACCCGGCCCCGTGTGCAAAAGTAATGGCGCCCCCGGCCCCGTGTGCAAAAGTATTGGCGCCCCCGGCCCCGTGTGCAAAAGTAATGGCGCCCCCGGCCCCGTGTGCAAAAGTAATGGCGCCCCCGGCCCCGTGTGCAAAAGTAATGGCGCCCCCGGCCCCGTGTGCAAAAGTAATGGCGCCCCCGGCCCCGTGTGCAAAAGTAATGGCGCCCCCGGCCCCGTGTGCAAAAGTAATGGCGCCCCCGGCCTCGTGTGCAAAAGTAATGGCGCCCCCGGCCCCGTGTGCAAAAGTAATGGCGCCCCCGGCCCCGTGTGCAAAAGTAATGGCGCCCCCGGCCCCTTGTGCAAAAGTAATGGCGCACCCGGCCCCGTGTGCAAAAGTAATGGCGCCCCCGGCCCCGTGTGCAAAAGTAATGGCGCCCCCGGCCCCGTGTGCAAAAGTAATGGCGCCCCCGGCCCCGTGTGCAAAAGTAATGGCGCCCCCGGCCCCGTGTGCAAAAGTAAGCGCGCCCCCGGCCCCGTGTGCAAAAGTAAGCGCGCCCCTGGCCCCGTGTGCAAAAGTAAGCGCGCCCCCGTCCCCGTGTGCAAAAGTAAGCGCGCCCCCGTCCCCGTGTGCAAAAGTAATGGCACCCCGTCCCCGTGTGCAAAAGTAATGGCACCCCGTCCCCGTGTGCAAAAGTAATGACGTCCCCGGCCCCGTGTGCAAAAGTAAGCGCGCCCCCGGCCCCGTGTGCAAAAGTAAGCGCGCCCCCGGCCCCGTGTGCAAAAGTAAGCGCGCCCCCGGCCCCGTGTGCAAAAGTAAGCACGCCCCCGGCCCCGTGTGCAAAAGTAATGGCGCCCCCGGCCCCGTGTGCAAAAGTAATGGTGCACCCGGCCCAGTGTGCAAAAGTAATGGCGCCCCCGGCCCCGTGTGCAAAAGTATTGGCGCCCCTGGCCCCGTGTGCAAAAGTAAGCGCGCCCCCGTCCCCGTGTACAAAAGTAAGCGCGCCCCCGTCCCCGTGTGCAAAAGTAAGCACGCCCCCGGCCCCGTGTGCAAAAGTAATGGCGCCCCCGGCCCCGTGTGCAAAAGTAATGGTGCACCCGGCCCAGTGTGCAAAAGTAATGGCGCCCCCGGCCCCGTGTGCAAAAGTAAGCGCGCCCCTGGCCCCGTGTGCAAAAGTAAGCGCGCCCCCGTCCCCGTGTGCAAAAGTAAGCGCGCCCCCGTCCCCGTGTGCAAAAGTAATGGCACCCCGTCCCCGTGTGCAAAAGTAATGGCACCCCGTCCCCGTGTGCAAAAGTAATGACGTCCCCGGCCCCGTGTGCAAAAGTAAGCGCGCCCCCGGCCCCGTGTGCAAAAGTAAGCGCGCCCCCGGCCCCGTGTGCAAAAGTAAGCGCGCCCCCGGCCCCGTGTGCAAAAGTAAGCACGCCCCCGGCCCCGTGTGCAAAAGTAATGGCGCCCCCGGCCCCGTGTGCAAAAGTAATGGTGCACCCGGCCCAGTGTGCAAAAGTAATGGCGCCCCCGGCCCCGTGTGCAAAAGTATTGGCGCCCCCGGCCCCGTGTGCAAAAGTAATGGCGCCCCCGGCCCCGTGTGCAAAAGTAATGGCGCCCCCGGCCCCGTGTGCAAAAGTAATGGCGCCCCCGGCCCCGTGTGCAAAAGTAATGGCGCCCCCGGCCCCGTGTGCAAAAGTAATGGCGCCCCCGGCCCCGTGTGCAAAAGTAATGGCGCCCCCGGCCCCGTGTGCAAAAGTAATGGCGCCCCCGGCCCCGTGTGCAAAAGTAATGGCGCCCCCGGCCCCGTGTGCAAAAGTAATGGCGCCCCCGTCCCCGTGTGCAAAAGTAAGCGCGCCCCCGTCCCCGTGTGCAAAAGTAAGCGCGCCCCCGTCCCCGTGTGCAAAAGTAAGCGCGCCCTCGTCCCCGTGTGCAAAAGTAATGGCGCCCCCGTCCCCGTGTGCAAAAGTAATGGCGCCCCCGTCCGCAAAAGTAATGGCGCCCCCGGCCCCGTGTGCAAAAGTAATGGCGGCCCCGTGTGCAAAAGTAATGGCGCCCCCGGCCCCGTGTGCAAAAGTAATGGCGGCCCCGTGTGCAAAAGTAATGGCGCCCCCGGCCCCGTGTGCAAAAGTAATGGCGCCCCCGGCCCCGTGTGCAAAAGTAATGGCGCCCCCGGCCCCGTGTGCAAAAGTAATGGCGCCCCCGGCACCGTGTGCAAAAGTAATGGCGCCCCCGTGTGCAAAAGTAATGGCGCCCCCGGCCCCGTGTGCAAAAGTAATGGCGCCCCCGGCCCCGTGTGCAAAAGTAATGGCGCCCCCGGCCCCGTGTGCAAAAGTAATGGCGCCCCCGGCCCCGTGTGCAAAAGTAATGGCGCCCCCGGCCCCGTGTGCAAAAGTAATGGCGCCCCCGGCCCCGTGTGCAAAAGTAATGGCGCCCCCGGCCCCGTGTGCAAAAGTAAGCGCGCCCCCGGCCCCGTGTGCAAAAGTAATGGCGCCCCCGGCCCCGTGTGCAAAATTAAGCGCGCCCCCGGCCCCGTGTGCAAAAGTAAGCGCGCCCCCGTCCCCGTGTGCAAAAGTAATGGCGCCCCCGGCCCCGTGTGCAAAAGTAAGCGCGCCCCCGGCCCCGTGTGCAAAAGTAAGCGCGCCCCCGGCCCCGTGTGCAAAAGTAAGCGCGCCCCCGGCCCCGTGTGCAAAAGTAAGCGCGCCCCCGGCCCCGTGTGCAAAAGTAAGCGCGCCCCCGGCCCCGTGTGCAAAAGTAAGCGCGCCCCCGGCCCCGTGTGCAAAAGTAAGCGCGCCCCCGGCCCCGTGTGCAAAAGTAAGCGCGCCCCCGGCCCCGTGTGCAAAAGTAAGCGCGCCCCCGGCCCCGTGTGCAAAAGTAAGCGCGCCCCCGGCCCCGTGTTCAAAAGTAAGCGCGCCCCCGGCCCCGTGTGCAAAAGTAAGCGCGCCCCCGGCCCCGTGTGCAAAAGTAAGCGCGCCCCCGGCCCCGTGTGCAAAAGTAAGCGCGGCCCCGTGTGCAAAAGTAATGGCGCCCCCGGCCCCGTGTGCAAAAGTAATGGCGCCCCCGGCCCCGTGTGCAAAAGTAATGGCGCCCCCGGCCCCGTGTGCAAAAGTAATGGCGCCCCCGGCCCAGTGTGCAAAAGTAATGGCGCCCCCGGCCCCGTGTGCAAAAGTAATGACGCCCCCGGCCCCGTGTGCAAAAGTAATGGCGCCCCCGGCCCCGTGTGCAAAAGTAATGGCGCCCCCGGCCCCGTGTGCAAAAGTAAGCGCGCCCCCGTCCCCGTGTGCAAAAGTAAGCGCGCCCCCGTCCCCGTGTGCAAAAGTAATGGCGCCCCATGTGCAAAAGTAATGGCGCCCCGTGTGCAAACGTAATGGCGCCCCCGGCCCCGTGTGCAAAAGTAATGGCGCCCCCCGGCCCCGTGTGCAAAAGTAATGGCGCCCCCGTGTGCAAAAGTAAGCGCGCCCTTGGCCCCGTGTGCAAAAGTGCACGCCCCCGGCCCCGTGTGCAAAAGTAAGCGCGCCCCCGGCCCCGTGTGCAAAAGTAATGGCGCCCTTGGCCCCGTGTGCAAAAGTAAGCGCGCCCCCGGCCCCGTGTGCAAAAGTAAGTGCGCCCCGGTCCCGGGTGTGCAAAAGTAAGTGCTCCCCTGGTGTGTGAAGTGCTGCTGTAAAGCTGGCAGCGCTGTTCAAGCACCATGTATTTCCTTCAGGAAATGCCCATCTAGTTATTATTATTATGGTGCTTGAACCTCCTAGGTTCAAGCAACATATTGTAATCCGATTTCTTATATTTTATTATGGTGCTTGAACCCTCCTAGGTTCAAGCAACATATTGTAATCCGATTTCTTATATTTTATTCTTCTTCTTCTCCGCGTTTTCCGCAATTAATGCGGCCCGAACCGCTCGGCGCAGAGACCCCGTTCAGGCGGCGTTTCGAAGGCCTCGGTGGGGACAGGTGTGCTATGACTTTTATAGTCGATCCGATATGTAGATTTTATTTAAATCACATTTAAAAAAAAAAATTTCCCATAGGAAATAATGGGGAACTTTCCATTACCCCGAACTTGACCTTCCAAAGATGGCAGCTATGCAAATGTACGGTGTCCATTTTAGGACATGATCATTTATCAAAGTCAAACATCAGAATAAAGTGACTATGACACCCTCTCGTCCCGTGTGCAAAAGTAAGTGCGCCCCCGGCCCCGTGTGCAAAAGTAAGAGCGCCCCCGGCCCCGTGTGCAAAAGTAAGTGCGCCCCCGGCCCCGTGTGCAAAAGTAAGTGCGCCCCCGGCCCCGTGTGCAAAAGTAAGTGCGCCCCCGGCCCCGTGTGCAAAAGTAAGTGCGCCCCCGGCCCCGTGTGCAAAAGTAAGTGCGCCCCCGGCCCCGTGTGCAAAAGTAAGTGCGCCCCCGGCCCCGTGTGCAAAAGTAAGTGCGCCCCCGGCCCCGTGTGCAAAAGTAAGTGCGCCCCCCGGCCCCGTGTGCAAAAGTAAGTGCGCCCCCGGCCCCGTGTGCAAAAGTAAGTGCGCCCCCGGCCCCGTGTGCGAAAAGTAAGTGCCCCCCGGCCCCGTGTGTGAAAAGTAAGTGCCCCCTGGCCCCGTGTGTGAAAAGTAAGTGCCCCCCGGCCCTGTGTGTGAAAAGTAAGTTCCGCCCCGTGTGTGAAAAGTAAGTGCCCCCCGGCCACGTGTGTGAAAAGTAAGTGCCCCCCGGCCCCGTGTGTGAAAAGTAAGTGCCCCCCAGGCCCCGTGTGTGAAAAGTAAGTGACCCACAACTCTGACCTGTATATAGGAGTCTGTATATAGGGGGATGTCTGTATATAGGAGTGGTGTCTGTATTTAGAGGGATGTCTGTATATAGGAGTGGTGTCTGTATATAGGGGAATGTCTGTATATAGGAGTGGTGTCTGTATATAGGGGATTGTCTGTATATAGGAGTGGTGTCTGTATATAGAGGGATGTCTGTATATAGGAGTGGTGTCTGTATATAGAGGGATGTCTGTATATAGGAGTGATGTCTGTATATAGGGGGATGTCTGTATATAGGAGTGGTGTCTGTATATAGAGGGATGTCTGTATATAAGAGTGGTGTCTGTATATAGAGGGATGTCTGTATATAGGAGTGGTGTCTGTATATAGAGGGATGTCTGTATATAGGAGTGGTGTCTGTATATAGAGGGATGTCTGTATATAAGAGTGGTGTCTGTATATAGGGGGATGTCTGTATATAGGAGTGGTGTCTGTATATAGAGGGATATCTGTATAAAGGAGAGATGTCTGTATATAGAGTGATGTCTGTATATAGGAGTGGTGTCTGTAAATAGAGGGATGTCTGTATATAGGAGAGATGTCTGTATATAGAGGGATGTCTGTATATAGGAGTGGTGTCTGTATATAGAGGGATGTCTGTATAAAGGAGTGGTGTCTGTATACAGAGGGATGTCTGTATATAGGAATGGTGTCTGTATATAGAGGGATGTCTGTATATAGGAGTGGTGTCTGTATATAGGGGGATGTCTGCATATAGGAGTGGTGTCTGAATACAGAGGGATGTCTGTATATAGGAGTGGTGTCTGTATATAGGGGGATGTCTGTATATAGGAGAGGTGTCTGTATAAAGAGGGATGTCTGTATATAGGAGTGGTGTCTGTATATAGAGGGATGTCTGTATATAGGAGTGGTGTCTGTATATAGGGGGATGTCTGAATATAGGAGAGATGTCTGTATATATAGGGATGTCTGTGTATAGGAGTGGTGTCTGTATATAGGGGGATATCTGTATATAGGAGTGGTGTCTGTATATAGGGGGATTTCTGTATATAGGAGTGGTGTCTGTATATAGAGGGATGTCTGTATATAGGAGTGCTGTCTGTATATAGAGGGATGTCTGTATATAGGAGTGGTGTCTGTATATAGAGGGATGTCTGTATATAGGAGTGGTGTCTGTATATAGGGGGATGTCTGTATATAGGAGTGGTGTCTGTATATAGGGGGATGTCTGCATATAGGAGTGGTGTCTGTATATAGAGGGATGTCTGTATATAGGAGAGATGTCTGTATATAGAGGGATGTCTGTATATAGGAGTGGTGTCTGTATAAAGAGGGATGTCTGTATATAGGAGTGGTGTCTGTATATAGGGGGATGTCTGAATATAGGAGAGATGTCTGTATATATAGGGATATCTGTGTATAGGAGTGGTGTCTGTATATAGGGGGATGTCTGTATATAAGAGTGGTGTCTGTATATATGGGGATGTCTGAATATAGGAGTGGTGTCTGTATATAGGGGGATGTCTGTATATAGGAGTGGTGTCTGTATATAGAGGGATGTCTGTATATAGGAGTGGTGTCTGTATATAGAGGGATGTCTGTATATAGGAGTGGTGTCTGTATATAGAGGGATGTCTGTATATAGGAGTGGTGTCTCTATATAGGGGATGTCTATATATAGGAGTGGTGTCTGTATATAGAGGGATGTCTGTATATAGGAGTGGTGTCTGTATATAGAGGGATGTCTGTATATAAGAGTGGTGTCTGTATATAGAGGGATGTCTGTATATAGGAGTGGTGTCTGTATTTAGAGGGATGTCTGTATATAGGAGTGGTGTCTGTATATAGGGGAATGTCTGTATATAGGAGTGGTGTCTGTATATAGGGGGATGTCTGTATATAGGAGTGGTGTCTGTATATAGCGGGATGTCTGTATATAGGAGTGGTGTCTGTATATAGAGGTATGTCTGTATATATGAGTGGTGTCTGTATATAGAGGGATGTCTGTATATAGGAGTGGTGTCTCTATACAGGGGGATGTCTGAATATAGGAGATATGTCTGTATAAAGAGGGATGTCTGTATATAGGAGTGGTGTCTGTATATAGAGGGATGTCTGTATATAGGAGTGGTGTCTGTATACAGAGGGATGTCTGTATATAGGAGTGGTGTCTGTATATAGAGGGTTGTCTGTATATAAGAGTGGTGTTTGTATATAGAGGGATGTCTGTATATAGAGGGATGTCTGTATATAGGAGTGGTGTCTGTAAATAGAGTGATGTCTGTATATAGGAGTGGTGTCTGTACATAGGGGGATGTCTCTATATAGGAGTGGTGTCTGTACATAGAGGGATGTCTGTATATAGGAGTGGTGTCTGTATATAGGGGGATGTCTGAATATAGGAGATATGTCTGTATATATAGGGATGTCTGTATATAGGAGTGGTGTCTGTATATAGAGGGATGTCTGTATATAGGAGTGGTTTCTGTATATAGGAGGATTTCTGTATATAGCAGTGGTGTCTGTATATAGAGGGATGTCTGTATTTAGGAGAGACGTCTGTATATAGAGGGATGTCTGTATATAAGAGTGGTGTCTGTATATAGAGAGATGTCTGTATATAGGAGAGATGTCTGTATATAGAGGGATGTCTGTATATGGGAGTGGTGTCTGTATATAGAGGGATGTCTGTATAAAGGAGAGGTGTCTGTATACAGAGGGATGTCTGTATATAGGAATGGTGTCTGTATACAGAGGGATGTCTGTATATAGGAGTGGTGTCTGTATATAGGGGGATGTCTGTATATAGGAGTGGTGTCTGTATATAGAGGGAAGTCTGTATATAGGAGTGGTGTCTGTATATAGAGGGATGTCTGTATATAGGAGTGGTGTCTGTATATAGAGGGATGTCTGTATATAAGAGTGGTGTCTGTATATAGAGGGATGTCTGTATATAGGAGTGGTGTCTGTATTTAGAGGGATGTCTGTATATAGGAGTGGTGTCTGTATATAGGGGAATGTCTGTATATAGGAGTGGTGTCTGTATATAGGGGGATGTCTGTATATAGGAGTGGTGTCTGTATATAGCGGGATGTCTGTATATAGGAGTGGTGTCTGTATATAGAGGTATGTCTGTATATATGAGTGGTGTCTGTATATAGAGGGATGTCTGTATATAGGAGTGGTGTCTCTATACAGGGGGATGTCTGAATATAGGAGATATGTCTGTATAAAGAGGGATGTCTGTATATAGGAGTGGTGTCTGTATATAGAGGGATGTCTGTATATAGGAGTGGTGTCTGTATACAGAGGGATGTCTGTATATAGGAGTGGTGTCTGTATATAGAGGGATGTCTGTATATAAGAGTGGTGTTTGTATATAGAGGGATGTCTGTATATAGAGGGATGTCTGTATATAGGAGTGGTGTCTGTAAATAGAGTGATGTCTGTATATAGGAGTGGTGTCTGTACATAGGGGGATGTCTCTATATAGGAGTGGTGTCTGTATATAGAGGGATGTCTGTATATAGGAGTGGTGTCTGTATATAGAGTGATGTCTGTATATAGGAGTGGTGTCTGTATATAGGGGGATGTCTCTATATAGGAGAGATGTCTGTATATAGAGGGATGTCTATATATAGGAGTGGTGTCTGTATATAGAGGGATGTCTGTATATAGCAGTGGTGTCTGTATATAGAGGGATGTCTGCATAAAGGAGTGGTGTCTGTATACAGAGGGATGTCTGTATATAGGAGTGGTGTCTGTATATAGAGGGATGTCTGTTTATAGGAGTGGTGTCTGTATATAGGGGGATGTCTGTATATAGGAGTGGTGTCTGTATATAGAGGGAAGTCTGTATATAGGAGTGGTGTCTGTATATAGAGGGATGTCTGTATATAGGAGTGGTGTCTGTATACAGAGGGATGTCTGTATATAGGAGTGGTGTCTGTATATAGGGGGATGTCTGTATATAGGAGTGGTGTCTGTATATAGGGGGATGTCTGTTTATAGGAGTGGTGTCTGTATATAGAGGGATGTCTGTATATAGGAGAGATGTCTGCATATAGAGGGATGTCTGTATATAGGAGTGGTGTCTGTACATAGAGGGATGTCTGTATATAGGAGTGGTGTCTGTATATAGGGGGATGTCTGAATATAGGAGATATGTCTGTATATATAGGGATGTCTGTATATAGGAGTGGTGTCTGTATATAGAGGGATGTCTGTATATAGGAGTGGTTTCTGTATATAGGAGGATTTCTGTATATAGCAGTGGTGTCTGTATATAGAGGGATGTCTGTATTTAGGAGAGATGTCTGTATATAGAGGGATGTCTGTATATAAGAGTGGTGTCTGTATATAGAGAGATGTCTGTATATAGGAGAGATGTCTGTATATAGAGGGATGTCTGTATATGGGAGTGGTGTCTGTATATAGAGGGATGTCTGTATAAAGGAGAGGTGTCTGTATACAGAGGGATGTCTGTATATAGGAATGGTGTCTGTATACAGAGGGATGTCTGTATATAGGAGTGGTGTCTGTATATAGGGGGATGTCTGTATATAGGAGTGGTGTCTGTATATAGAGGGAAGTCTGTATATAGGAGTGGTGTCTGTATATAGAGGGATGTCTGTATATAGGAGTGGTGTCTGTATACAGAGGGATGTCTGTATATAGGAGTGGTGTCTGTATATAGGGGGATGTATGTATATAGGAGTGGTGTCTGTATACAGAGGGATGTCTGTATATAGGAGTGGTGTCTGTATATAGAGTGTTGTCTGTATATAGGAGTGGTGTCTGTATATATGGGGATGTCTCTATATAGGAGAGATGTCTGTATATAGAGGGATGTCTATATATAGGAGTGGTGTCTGTATATAGAGGGATGTCTGTATATAGCAGTGGTGTCTGTATATAGAGGGATGTCTGTTTATAGGAGTGGTGTCTGTATATAGGGGGATGTCTGTATATAGGAGTGGTGTCTGTATATAGAGGGAAGTCTGTATATAGGAGTGGTGTCTGTATATAGAGGGATGTCTGTATATAGAAGTGGTGTCTGTATACAGAGGGATGTCTGTATATAGGAGTGGAGTCTGTATATAGGGGGATGTTTGTATATAGGAGTGGTGTCTGTATATAGGGGGATGTCTGTTTATAGGAGTGGTGTCTGTATATAGGGGGATGTCTGTATATAGGAGTGGTGTCTGTATATAGAGGGATGTCTGTTTATAGGAGTGGTGTCTGTATATAGGGGGATGTCTGTATATAGGAGTGGTGTCTGTATATAGAGGGAAGTCTGTATATAGGAGTGGTGTCTGTATATAGAGGGATGTCTGTATATAGGAGTGGTGTCTGTATACAGAGGGATGTCTGTATATAGGAGTGGTGTCTGTATATAGGGGGATGTCTGTATATAGGAGTGGTGTCTGTATATAGGGGGATGTCTGTTTATAGGAGTGGTGTCTGTATATAGAGGGATGTCTGTATATAGGAGAGATGTCTGTATATAGAGGGATGTCTGTATATAGGAGTGGTGTCTGTATATAGAGGGATGTCTGTATATAGGAGTGGTGTCTGTATATAGGGGGATGTCTGAATATAGGAGATATGTCTGTATATATAGGGATGTCTGTATATAGGAGTGGTGTCTGTATAAAAGGGGATGTCTGTATATAGGAGTGGTTTCTGTATATAGGAGGATTTCTGTGTATAGCATTGGTGTCTGTATATAGAGGGATGTCTGTATTTAGGAGAGATGTCTGTATATAGAGGGATGTCTGTATATAAGAGTGGTGTCTGTATATAGAGAGATGTCTGTATATAGGAGAGATGTCTGTATATAGAGGGATGTCTGTATATTGGAGTGGTGTCTGTATATAGAGGGATGTCTGTATAAAGGAGTGGTGTCTGTATACAGAGGGATGTCTGTATATAGGAATGGTGTCTGTATATAGAGGGATGTCTGTATATAGGAGTGGTGTCTGTATATAGGGGGATGTCTGTATATAGGAGTGGTGTCTGTATATAGAGGGAAGTCTGTATATAGGAGTGGTGTCTGTATATAGAGGGATGTCTGTATATAGGAGTGGTGTCTGTATACAGAGGGATGTCTGTATATAGGAGTGGTGTCTGTATATAGGGGGATGTCTGTATATAGGAGTGGTGTCTGTATACAGAGGGATTTCTGTATATAGGAGTGGTGTCTGTATATAGGGGGATGTCTGTATATAGGAGTGGTGTCTGTATATAGGGGGATGTTTGTATATAGAGTGGTGTCTGTATATAGAGGGATGTCTGTATATAGGAGAGATGTCTGTATATAGAGGGATGTCTGTATATAGGAGTGGTGTCTGTATATAGAGGGATGTCTGTATATAGGAGTGGTGTCTGTATATAGGGGGATGTCTTAATATAGGAGAGATGTCTATATATATTGGGATATCTGTGTATAGGAGTGGTGTCTGTATATAGGGGGATATCTGTATATAGGAGTGGTGTCTGTATATAGGGGGATTTCTGTATATAGGAGTGGTGTCTGTATATAGAGGGATGTCTGTACATAGGAGCGGTGTCTGTATATAGAGGGATGTCTGTATATAGGAGTGGTGCCTGTATACAGAGGGATGTCTGTATATTGGAGTGGTGTGTGTATATAGGGGGATGTCTGTATATAAGAGTGGTGTCTGTATATAGGGGGATGTTTGTATATAGGAGTGGTGTCTGTATATAGAGGGATGTCTGTATATAGGAGAGATGTCTGTATATAGAGGGATGTCTGTATATAGGAGTGGTGTCTGTATATAGAGGGATGTCTGTATATAGGAGTGGTGTCTGTATATAGGGGGATGTCTGAATATAGGAGAGATGTCTGTATATATAGGGATGTCTGTGTATAGGAGTGGTGTCTGTATATAGGGGGATATCTGTATATAGGAGTGGTGTCTGTATATAGGGGGATTTCTGTATATAGGAGTGGTGTCTGTATATAGAGGGATGTCTGTATATAGGAGTGGTGTCTGTATATAGAGGGATGTCTGTATATAGGAGTGGTGCCTGTATATAGAGGGATTTCTGTATATAGGAGTGGTGTCTGTATATAGGGGGATGTCTGTATATAGGAGTGGTGTCTGTATATAGGGGGATGTCTGTATATAGGAGTGGTGTCTGTATATAGAGGGATGTCTGTATATAGGAGAGATGTCTGTATATAGAGGGATGTCTGTATATAGGAGTGGTGTCTGTATATAGTGGGATGTCTGTATATAGGAGTGGTGTCTGTATATAGGGGGATGTCTGAATATAGGAGAGATGTCTGTATATATAGGGATGTCTGTGTATAGGAGTGGTGTCTGTATATAGGGGTATGTCTGTATATAGGAGTGGTGTCTGTATATAGGGGATATCTGTATAAAGGAGTGGTGTCTGTATATAGAGGGATGTCTGTATATAGGAGTGGTGTCTGTATATAGAGGGATGTCTGTATATAGGAGTGGTGTCTGTATATAGAGGGATGTCTGTATATAGGAGTGTTGTCTGTATATAGAGGGATGTCTGTTTATAGGAGTGGTGTCTCTATATAGGGGGATGTCTGAATATAGGAGATATGTCTGTATATAGAGGGATGTCTGTATATAGGAGTGGTGTCTGTATATAGAGGGATGTCTGTATATAGGAGTGGTGTCTGTATACAGAGGGATGTCTGTATATAAGAGTGGTGTCTTTATATAGGGGATGTCTGTATATAGGAGTGGTGTCTGTATATAGAGGGATGTCTGTATATAGGAGTGGTGTCTGTATATAGAGGGATGTCTGTACATAGGAGTGGTGTCTGTATATAGAGGGATGTCTGTGTATAGGAGTGGTGTCTGTATATAGAGGGATGTCTGTATATAGGAGTGGTGTCTGTATATAGGGGATGTCTGTATATAGGAGTGGTGTCTGTATATAGAGGGATGTCTCTATATAGGAGTGGTGTCTGTATAAAGAGGGATGTCTGTATATAGGAGTGCTGTCTGTATAAAAAGGGATGTCTGTATATAGGAGTGGTGTCTGTATATAGAGGGATGTCTGTATATAGGAGAGGTGTCTGTATATAGAGGGATATCTGTATATAGGAGAGGTGCCTGCATATAAGAGTGGTGTCTGTATATAGGAGTGGTGTCTGTATATAGAGGGATGTCTTTATATAGAAGTGGTGTCTGTATATAGGGGGATGTCTGTATAAGGGAGAGATGTCTGTATATAGAGGGATGTCTGTATATAGGAGAGATGTCTGTATATAGGAGTGGTGTCTGTATATAGGGGGATGTCTGTATATAGTGGGATGTCTGTATATAGGAGTGGTGTCTGTATATAGAAGGATGTCTTCTATATTGTAGTGGTGTCTGTATATAGAGGGATGTCTGTATATAGGAGTGGTATCTGAATATAGAGGGATCTCTGTATATGGTAGTGGTGTCTGTATATAGAGGGATGTCTGTATGTAGGAGTTGTGTCTGTATATAGGAGTGGTGTCTGTATAGAGGAGTGATGTCTGTATATAAGAGGATGTGGCCAAAGTGGCTACCGAGAGACTGTGTGCTCCAAAGTGGCTACCAAGGATTCCTGCATGCCAAAATGGCTACCAAGGGGCCAAAGTTGCTAACAAGGGGCCCCGCACATCAAAGTGGCTACCAAGGGGCCAAATTGGATTCCCAGGGGCAGGGCCCTGCATGCCAGACTTGCTCCTGAGGTTCATTGGCAGCTGGCAGCGCTGTTCAAGCACCATGTATTTCCTTCAGGAAATGCCCATCTAGTTATTATGGTGCTTGAACCTCCTAGGTTCAAGCAACATATTGTAATCCGATTTCTTATATTTTATTCTTCTTCTTCTCCGCGTTTTCCGCAATTAATGCGGCCCGAACCGCTCGGCGCAGAGACCCCGTTCAGGCGGCGTTTCGAAGGCCTCGGTGGGGACAGGTGTGCTATGACTTTTATAGTCGATCCGATATGTAGATTTTATTTAAATCGCATTTAAAAAAAAAAATTTCCCATAGGAAATAATGGCGAACTTTCCATTACCCCCAACTTGACCTTCCAAAGATGGCAGCTATGCAAATGTACGGTGTCCATTTTAGGACATGATCATTTATCACAGTCAAACATCAGAATAAAGTGAATATGACACCCTCTCGTCCCGTGTGTGAAAAGTAAGTGCCCCCCGGCCCCGTGTGTGAAAAGTAAGTGCCCCCCCCGGCCCCGTGTGTGAAAAGTAAGTGCCCCCCTGCCTCGTGTGTGAAAAGTAAGTGCGCCCCCGGCCCCGTGTGTGAAAAGTAAGTGCCCCCCCGGTCCCGTGTGTGAAAAGTAAGTGCCCCCCCCGGCCTCATGTGTGAAAAGTAAGTGCCCCCCCGGCCCCGTGTGTGAAAAGTAAGTGCCCCCCCCGGCCCCGTGTGTGAAAAGTAAGTGCCCCCCGGCCCCGTGTGTGAAAAGTAAGTGCCCCCCGGCCCCGTGTGTGAAAAGTAAGTGACCCCCCAGCCCCGTGTGTGAAAAGTAAGTGCCCCCCGGCCCCGTGTGTGAAAAGTAAGTGCCCCACGGCCCCGTGTGTGAAAAGTAAGTGCCCCCCGGCCCCGTGTGTGAAAAGTAAGTGCCCCCCGACCCCGTGTGTGAAAAGTAAGTGCCCCCCGGCCCCGTGTGTGAAAAGTAAGTGACCCACAACTATGACCTGTATATAGGAGTCTGTATATAGGGGGATGTCTGTATATAGGAGTGGTGTCTGTATTTAGAGGGATGTCTGTATATAGGAGTGGTGTCTGTATATAGGGGGATGTCTGTATATAGGAGTGGTGTCTGTATATAGAGGGATGTCTGTATATAGGAGTGGTGTCTGTATATAGAGGGATGTCTGTATATAGGAGTGGTGTCTGTATATAGAGGGATGTCTGTATATAGGAGTGATGTCTGTATATAGGGGGATGTCTGTATATAGGAGTGGTGTCTGTATATAGAGGGATGTCTGTATATAAGAGTGGTGTCTGTATATAGAGGGATGTCTGTATATGAGTGGTGTCTGTATATAGTGGGATGTCTGTATATAGGAGTGGTGTCTGTATATAGAGGGATGTCTGTCTATTAGAGTGGTGTCTGTATATAGGGGGATGTCTGTATATAGGAGTGGTGTCTGTATATAGAGGGATATCTGTATAAAGGAGAGATGTCTGTATATAGAGGGATGTCTGTATATAGGAGTGGTGTCTGTATATAGAGGGATGTCTGTATATAGGAGAGATGTCTGTATATAGAGGGATGTCTGTATATAGGAGTGGTTTCTGTACATAGAGGGATGTCTGTATATAGGAGTGGTGTCTGTATATAGAGGGATGTCTGTATATAGTAGTGGTGTCTGTATACAGAGGGATGTCTGTATATAGGAGTGGTGTCTGTATTTAGAGGGATGTCTGTATATAAGAGTGGTGTCTGTATATAGGGGGATGTCTGTATATAGGAGTGGTGTCTGTATATAGAGGGATGTCTGTATATAGGAGTGGTGTCTGTATATAGAGGGATGTCTGTATATAGGAGTGGTGTCTGTATACAGAGGGATGTCTGTATATAGGAGTGGTGTCTGTATATAGGGGGATGTCTGTATATAGGAGTGGTGTCTGTATATAGGGGGATGTCTGTATATAGGAGTGGTGTCTGTATATAGGGGGATGTCTGTATATAGGAGTGGTGTCTGTATATAGAGGGATGTCTCTATATAGGAGAGATGTCTGTATATACAAGGATGTCTGTATATAGGAGTGGTGTCTGTATATAGAGGGATGTCTGTATATAGGAGTGGTGTCTGTATATAGAGGGATGTCTGTATATAGGAGTGGTGTATGTATACAGAGGGATGTCTGTATATAGGAGTGGTGTCTGTATATAGAGGGATGTCTGTATATAGGAGTGGTGTCTGTATATAGGGGATATCTGTATATAGGAGTGGTGTCTGTATATAGAGGGATGTCTGTATATAGGAGTGGTGTCTGTATATAGAGGGATGTCTGTATATAGGAGAGATGTCTGTATATAGAGGGATGTCTGTATATAGGAGTGGTGTCTGTATATAGAGGGATGTCTGTATATAGGAGTGGTGTCTGTATATAGAGGGATGTCTGTATATAGGAGAGATGTCTGTATATAGAGGGATGTCTGTATATAGGAGTGGTGTCTGTATATAGAGGGATGTCTGTATATAGGAGAGATGTCTGTATATAGAGGGATGTCTGTATATAGGAGTGGTGTCTGTATATAGAGGGATGTCTGTATATAGGAGTGGTGTCTGTATATAGAGGGATGTCTGTATATAGGTGTGGTGTCTGTATATAGAGGGATGTCTGTATATAAGAGTGGTGTCTGTATATAGGGGGATGTCTGTATATAGGAGTGGTGTCTGTATATAGAGGGATGTCTCTATATAGGAGAGATGTCTGTATATACAGGGATGTCTGTATATAGGAGTGGTGTCTGTATATAGAGGGATGTCTGTATATAGGAGTGGTGTCTGTATATAGAGGGATGTCAGTATATAGGAGTGGTGTATGTATACAGAGGGATGTCTGTATATAGGAGTGGTGTTTGTATATAGAGGGATGTCTGTATATAGGAGTGGTGTCTGTATATAGGGGGATGTCTGTATATAGGAGTGGTGTCTGTACATAGGGGGATATCTGTATATAGGAGTGGTGTCTGTATATAGAGGGATGTCTGTATATAGGAGTGGTGACTGTATACAGAGGGATGTCTGTATATAGGAGTGGTGTCTGTATATAGGGGGATGTCTCTATATAGGAGTGGTGTCTGTATATAGGGGGATGTCTGTATATAGGAGTGGTGTCTGTATATAGAGGGATGTCTCTATGTAGGAGAGATGTCTGTATATACAGGGATGTCTGTATATAAGAGTGGTGTCTGTATATAGAGGGATGTCTGTATATAGGAGTGGTGTCTGTATATAGAGGGATGTCTGTATATAGGAGTGGTGTCTGTATATAGAGGGATGTCTGTATATAGGAGTGGTGTCTGTATACAGAGGGATGTCTGTATATAGGAGTGGTGTCTGTATATAGGGGGATGTCTGTATATAGGAGTGGTGTCTGTATATAGAGGGATGTCTGTATATAGGAGTGGTGTCTGTATATAGAGGGATGTCTGTATATAGGAGTGGTGTCTGTATATAGAGGGATGTCTGTATATAGGAGTTGTGTCTGTATACAGAGGGATGTCTGTATATAGGAGTGGTGTCTATATATAGGGGGATGTCTGAATATAGGAGATATGTCTGTATATAAAGGGATGTCTGTATATAGGAGTGGTGTCTGTATATAGAGGGATGTCTGTATATAGGAGTGGTGTCTGTATATAGAGGGATGTCTGTATATAGGAGTGGTCTCTGTATACAGAGGGATGTCTGTATATAGGAGTGGTGTCTGTATATAGGGGGATGTCTGTATATAGGAGTGGTGTCTGTATATAGGGGGATGTCTGGATATAGGAGTGGTGTCTGTATATAGAGGGATGTCTGTATATAGGAGTGGTGTCTGTATATAGAGGGATGTCTGTATATAAGAGTGTTGTCTGTATATAGAGGGATGTCTGTATATAGGAGTGGTGTCTGTATATAGAGGGATGTCTGTATATAGGAGTGGTGTCTGTATATAGAGGGATGTCTGTATATAGGATTGGTGTCTGTATATAGAGGGATGTCTGTATATAGGAGTGGTGTCTGTATATAGGGGGATGTCTGTAAATAGGAGAGATGTCTGTATGTAGAAGGATGTCTGTATATAGGAGTGGTGTCTGTATATAGAGGGATGTCTGTATATAGGAGTGGTGTCTGTATATAGGGGGATGTCTGTATATAGGAGTGGTGTCTGTATATAGAGGGATGTCTGTATATAGGAGTGGTGTCTGTATATAGGGGGATGTCTGTATATAGGAGTGGTGTCTGTATATAGAGGGATGTCTGTATATAGGAGATGTCTGTATATAGAGGGATGTCTGTATATAGGAGTGGTGTCTGTATATAGAGGGATGTCTGTATATAGGAGAGATGTCTGTATATAGAGGGATGTCTGTATATAGGAGTGGTGTCTGTATATAGAGGGATGTCTGTATATAGGAGTGGTGTCTGTATATAGGGGGATGTCTGTATATAGGAGTGGTGTCTGTATATAAAGGGATGTCTGTATATAGGAGAGATGTCTGTATATAGAGGGATGTCTGTATATAGGAGTGGTGTCTGTATATAGAGGGATGTCTGTATATAAGAGGCATGTCTGTATATAGGAGACATGTCTGTATATAGAGGGATGTCTGTATATAGGAGTGATGTCTGTATATAGAGGGATGTCTGTATATAGGAGTGGTGTCTGTATATAGGGGGATGTCTGTATATAGGAGTGGTGTCTGTATATAGAGGGATGTCTGTATATAGGAGTGGTGTCTGTATATAGAGGGATGTCTGTATATAGGAGTGGTGTCTGTATACAGAGGGATGTCTGTATATAGGAGTGGTGTCTGTATATAGAGGGATGTCTGTATATAAGAGTGGTGTCTGTATATAGAGGGATGTCTGTATATAGGAGTGGTGTCTGTTTATATAGGGATGTCTGTATATAGGAGAGATGTCTGTATATAGAGGGATGTCTGTATATAGTAGTGGTGTCTGTATATAGAGGGATGTCTGTATATAGGAGAGGTGCCTGCATATAGGAGTGGTGTCTGTATATAGGAGTGGTGTCTGTATATAGAGGGATGTCTTTATATAGAAGTGGTGTCTGTATATAGGGGGATGTCTGTATATAAGAGTGGTGTCTGTATATAGAGGGATGTCTTTATATAGAAGTGGTGTCTGTATATAGAGGGATGTCTGTATATAGGAGAGATGTCTGTATATAGGAGTGGTGTCTGTATATAGGGGGATGTCTGTATATAGGAGTGGTGTCAGTATAAAGAAGGATGTCTGTATATTGTAGTGGTGTCTGTATATAGAAGGATGTCTGTATGTAGGAGTTGTGTCTGTATATAGGAGTGGTGTCTGTATATAGGAGTGATGTCTGTATATAAGAGGATGTGGCCAAAGTGGCTACCGAGAGACTGTGTGATCCAAAGTGGCTACCAAGGATTCCTGCATGCCAAAATGGCTACCAAGGGGCCAAAGTTGCTAACAAGGGGCCCCGCACATCAAAGTGGCTACCAAGGGGCCAAATTGGATACCCAGGGGCAGGGCCCTGCATGCCAGACTTGCTCCTGAGGTTCATTGGCAGCTGGCAGCGCTGTTCAAGCACCATGTATTTCCTTCAGGAAATGCCCATCTAGTTATTATTATGGTGCTTGAACCTCCTAGGTTCAAGCAACATATTGTAATCCGATTTCTTATATTTTCTTATTATTATTATTATTCTTCTCCGCGTTTTCCGCAATTAATGCGGCCCGAACCGCTCGGCGCAGAGACCCCGTTCAGGCGGCGTTTCGAAGGCCTCGGTGGGGACAGGTGTGCTATAACTTTTATAGTCGATCCGATATGTAGATTTTATTTAAATCGCATTTAAAAAAAAAAATTTCCCATAGGAAATAATGGCGATCTTTCCATTACCCCCAACTTGACCTTCCAAAGATGGCAGCTATGCAAATGTACGGTGTCCATTTTAGGACATGATCATTTATCACAGTCAAACATCAGAATAAAGTGACTATGACACCCTCTCCTCCCGTGTGTGAAAAGTAAGTGCCCCCCCGGCCCCGTGTGTGAAAAGTAAGTGCCCCCCCGGCCCCGTGTGTGAAAAGTAAGTGCCCGGCCCCGTGTGTGAAAAGTAAGTGCCCCCCCCCCCCGGCCCTGTGTGTGAAAAGTAAGTGCGCCCCCGGCCCCGTGTGTGCAAAAGTAAGTGCGCCCCCGGCCCCGTGTGCGAAAAGTAAGTGCGCCCCCGGCCCCGTGTGCAAAAGTAAGTGCGCCCCCGGCCCCGTGTGCAAAAGTAAGTGCGCCCCCGGCCCCGTGTGCAAAAGTAAGTGCGCCCCCGACCCCGTGTGCAAAAGTAAGTGCGCCCCCGGCCCCGTGTGCAAAAGTAAGTGCGCCCCCGGCCCCGTGTGCAAAAGTAAGTGCGCCCCCGGCCCCGTGTGTGAAAAGTAAGTGCGCCCCCGGCCCCGTGTGCAAAAGTAAGTGCGCCCCCGGCCCCGTGTGCAAAAGTAAGTGCGCCCCCGGCCCCGTGTGCAAAAGTAAGTGCGCCCCCGGCCCCGTGTGCAAAAGTAAGTGCGCCCCCGGCCCCGTGTGCAAAAGTAAGTGCGCCCCCGGTTCCGTGTGCAAAAGTAAGTGCGCCCCTGGCCCCGTGTGCAAAAGTAAGTGCGCCCCGCCACCGTGTGCAAAAGTAAGTGCGCCCCCGGCCCCGTGTGCAAAAGTAAGTGCGCCCCCGGCCCCGTGTGCAAAAGTAAGTGCGCCCCCGGCCCCGTGTGCAAAAGTAAGTGCGCCCCCGGCCCCGTGTGCAAAAGTAAGTGCGCCCCCGGCCCCGTGTGCAAAAGTAAGTGCGCCCCCGGCCCCGTGTGCAAAAGTAAGTGCGCCCCCGGCCCCGTGTGCAAAAGTAAGTGCGCCCCCGGCCCCGTGTGCAAAAGTAAGTGCGCCCCCGGCCCCGTGTGCAAAAGTAAGTGCGCCCCGGTCCCGGGTGTGGAAAAGTAAGTGGCCCTCCTGGTCCCGTGTGTGAAAAGTGCTGCTGTAAAGCTGGCAGTGTTGTTCAAGCACCATGTATTTCCTTCAGGAAATGCCCATCTAGTTATTATGGTGCTTGAACCTCCTAGGTTCAAGCAACATATTGTAATCCGATTTCTTATATTTTCTTATTATTATTATTATTCTTCTCCGCGTTTTCCGCAATTAATGCGGCCCGAACCGCTCGGCGCAGAGACCCCGTTCAGGCGGCGTTTCGAAGCCCTCGGTGGGGACAGGTGTGCTATGACTTTTATAGTCGATCCGATATGTAGATTTTATTTAAATCGCATTTAAAAAAAAAAAATTCCCATAGGAAATAATGGCGAACTTTCCATTACCCCAAACTTGACCTTCCAAAGATGGCAGCTATGCAAATGTACGGTATCAATTTTAGGACATGATCATTTATCACACGGCCCCGTGTGCAAAAGTAAGTGCGCCCCCGGCCCCGTGTGCAAAAGTAAGTGCGCCCCCGGCCCCGTGTGCAAAAGTAAGTGCGCCCCCGGCCCCGTGTGCAAAAGTAATGGCGCCCCCGGCCCCGTGTGCAAAAGTAATGGCGCCCCCGGCCCCGTGTGCAAAAGTAATGGCGCCCCCGGCCCCGTGTGCAAAAGTAATGGCGCCCCCGGCCCCGTGTGCAAAAGTAAGTGCGCCCCCGGCCCCGTGTGCAAAAGTAAGTGCGCCCCCGATCCCCGTGTGCAAAAGTAAGTGCGCCCCCGGCCCCGTGTGCAAAAGTAAGTGCCCCCCCGGCCCCGTGTGCAAAAGTAAGTGCGCCCCCGGCCCCGTGTGCAAAAGTAAGTGCGCCCCCGACCCCGTGTGCAAAAGTAAGTGCGCCCCCGGCCCCGTGTGCAAAAGTAAGTGCGCCCCCGGCCCCGTGTGCAAAAGTAAGTGCGCCCCCGGCCCCGTGTGCAAAAGTAAGTGCGCCCCCGACCCCGTGTGCAAAAGTAAGTGCGCCCCCGGCCCCGTGTGCAAAAGTAAGTGCGCCCCCGGGCCCGTGTGCAAAAGTAAGTGCGCCCCCGGCCCCGTGTGCAAAAGTAAGTGCGCCCCCGGCCCCGTGTGCAAAAGTAAGTGCGCCCCCGGCCCCGTGTGCAAAAGTAAGTGCGCCCCCGGCCCCGTGTGCAAAAGTAAGTGCGCCCCCGGCCCCGTGTGCAAAAGTAAGTGCGCCCCCGGCCCCGTGTGCAAAAGTAAGTGCGCCCCCGGCCCCGTGTGCAAAAGTAAGTGCGCCCCCGGCCCCGTGTGCAAAAGTAAGTGCGCCCCCGGCCCCGTGTGCAAAAGTAAGTGCGCCCCCGGCCCCGTGTGCAAAAGTAAGTGCGCCCCCGGCCCCGTGTGCAAAAGTAAGTGCGCCCCCGGCCCCGGGTGTGGAAAGTAAGTGCCCCCCGGCCCCGTGTGTAAAAAGTAAGTGCCCCCCCGGCCCCGCCCACCAAATCGGAGGCCGAGGGTACCCGGCCACCGAATCGGAGGCCGAGGGTCCCCGGCCTCCAAATCAGAGGCCGAGGGTCCCCGGCCTCCAAATCGGAGGCCGATGGTCCCCGGCCTCCAAATCGGAGGCCGAGGGTCCCCGGCCTCCAAATCGGAGGCCGAGGGACCCCGGCCTCCAAATCGGAGGCCGAGGGTCCCCGGCCACCAAATCGGAGGCCGAGGGTCCCCGGCCTCCAAATCGGAGGCCGAGGGTCCCCGGCCTCCAAATCGGAGGCAGAGGGTCCCCGGGCACCAAATCGGAGGCCGAGGGTCCCCGGCCTCCAAATCGGAGGCCGAGGGTCCCCGGCCTCCAAATCGGAGGCAGAGGGTCCCCGGGCACCAAATCGGAGGCCGAGGGTCCCCGGCCTCCAAATCGGAGGCCGAGGGTCCCCGGACTCCAAATCGGAGGCCGAGGGTCCCCGGCCTCCAAATCGGAGGCCGAGGGTCCCCGGCCACCAAATCGGAGGCCGAGGGTCCCCGGCCTCCAAATCGGAGGCCGAGGGTCCCCGGCCTCCAAATCGGAGGCCGAGGGTCCCCGGCCTCCAAATCGGAGGCCGAGGGTCCCCGGCCTCCAAATCGGAGGCCGAGGGTCCCCGGCCTCCAAATCGGAGGCCGAGGGTCCCCGGCCACCAAATCGGAGGCCGAGGGTCACCGGCCTCCAAATCGGAGGCCGAGGGTCCCCGGCCTCCAAATCGGAGGCCGAGGGTCCCCGGACTCCAAATCGGAGGCCGAGGGTCCCCGGCCTCCAAATCGGAGGCCGAGGGTCCCCGGACTCCAAATCGGAGGCCGAGGGTCCCCGGCCTCCAAATCGGAGGCCGAGGGTCCCCGGCCTCCAAATCGGACGCCGAGGGTCCCCGGCCTCCAAATCGGAGGCCGAGGGTCCCCGGCCACCAAATCGGAGGCCGAGGGTCCCCGGCCACCAAATCGGAGGCCGAGGGACCCCGGCCTCCAAATCGGAGGCCGAGGGACCCCGGCCTCCAAATCGGAGGCCGAGGGTCCCCGGCCACCAAATCGGAGGCCGAGGGTCCCCGTCCTCCAAATCGGAGGCCGAGGGTCCCCGGCCACCAAATCGGAGGCCGAGGGTCCCCGGCCTCCAAATCGGAGGCCGAGGGTCCCCGGCCACCAAATCGGAGGCCGAGGGTCCCCGGCCTCCAAATCGGAGGCAGAGGGTCCCCGGCCTCCAAATCGGAGGCCGAGAGTCCCCGGCCACCAAATCGGAGGCCGAGGGTCCCCGGCCTCCAAATCGGAGGCCGAGGGTCCCCGGCCTCCAAATCGGAGGCCGAGGGTCCCCGGCCACCAAATCGGAGGCCGAGGGTCCCCGGCCTCCAAATCGGAGGCCGAGGGTCCCCGGCCTCCAAATCGGAGGCCGAGGGTCCCCGGCCACAAAATCGGAGGCCGAGGGTCCCCGGCCTCCAAATCGGAGGCCGAGGGTCCCCGGCCTCCAAATCGGAGGCCGAGGGTCCCCGGCCACCAAATCGGAGGCCGAGGGTCCCCGGCCTCCAAATCGGAGGCCGAGGGTCCCCGGCCTCCAAATCGGAGGCCGAGGGTCCCCGGCCTCCAAATCGGAGGCCGAGGGTCCCCGGCCTCCAAATCGGAGGCCGAGGGTCCCCGGCCTCCAAATCGGAGACCGAGGGTCCCCGGCCTCCAAATCGGAGGCCGAGGGTCCCCAGCCACCAAATCGGAGGTCCCCGGCCTCCAAATCAGAGGCCGAGGGTCCCCGGCCACAAAATCTGAGGTCCCCGGCCTCCAAATCGGAGGCCGAGGGTCCCCGGCCACCAAATCGGAGGCCGAGGGTTCCCGGCCTCCAAATCGGAGGCCGAGGGTCCCCGGCCACCAAATCGGAGGCCGAGGGTCCCCGGCCACCAAATCGGAGGCCGAGGGTCCCCGGCCTCCAAATCGGAGGACGAGGGTCCCCGGCCTCCAAATCGGAGGCCGAGGGTCCCCAGCCTCCAAATCGGAGGCCGAGTATCCGGCCTCCAAGTCGGAGGCCGAGGGTCCCCGGCCACCAAATCGGAGGCCGAGGGTCCCCGGCCACCAAATCGGAGGCCGAGGGTCCCCGGCCTCCAAATCGGAGGCCGAGGGTCCCCAGCCTCCAAATCGGAGGCCGAGGGTCCCCGGCCTCCAAATCGGAGGCCGAGGGTCCCCGGCCACCAAATCGGAGGCCGAGGGTCCCCGGCCTCCAAATCGGAGGCCGAGGGTCCCCGGCCACCAAATCGGAGGCCGAGGGTCCCCGGCCTCCAAATCGGAGGCTGAGGGTCCACGGCCTCCAAATCGGAGGCTGAGGGTCCCCGGCCTCCAAATCGGAGGCCGAGGGTCCCCGGCCTCCAAATCGGAGGCCGAGGGTCCCCGGCCACCAAATCTGAGGTCCCTGGCCTCCAAATCGGAGGCCGAGGGTCCCCGGCCACGAAATCTGAGGTCCCCGGCCTCCAAATCGGAGGCCGAGGGTTCCCGGCCTCCAAATCGAAGGCCGAGGGTCCCCGGCCTCCAAATCGGAGGCCGAGGGTCCCCGGCCTCCAAATCGGAGGCCGAGGGTCCCCGGCCACCAAATCGGAGGCCGAGGGTCCCCGGCCACCAAATCGGAGGCCGAGGGTCCCCGGCCACCAAATCGGAGGCCGAGGGTCCCCGGCCTCCGATTAAAGTGGCTACCAAGGATTCCTAAATGCCAAAATGGCTACCAAGGATTCCTAAATGCCAAAATGGCTACCAAGGATTCCTAAATGCCAAAATGGCTACCAAGGGGCCAAAGTTGCTAACAAGGGGCCCCGCACATCAAAGTTTCTACCAAGGGGCAAAAGTTGCTAACAAGGGGCCCCGCACATCAAAGTGGCTACCAAGGGGCCAAATTGGATACCCAGGGGCAGGGCCCTGCATGCCAGACTTGCTCCTGAGGTTCATTGGCAGCTGGCAGCGCTGTTCAAGCACCATGTATTTCCTTCAGGAAATGCCCATCTAGTTATTATTATTCTTCTTCTCCGCGTTTTCCGCAATTAATGCGGCCCGAACCGCTCGGCGCAGAGACCCCGTTCAGGCGGCGTTTCGAAGCCCTCGGTGGGGACAGGTGTGCTATGACTTTTATAGTCGATCCGATATGTAGATTTTATTTAAATCGCATTTAAAAAAAAAAATTTCCCATAGGAAATAATGGCGAACTTTCCATTACCCCAAACTTGACCTTCCAAAGATGGCAGCTATGCAAATGTACGGTATCCATTTTAGGACATGATCATTTATCACACGGCCCCGTGTGCAAAAGTAAGTGCGCCCCCGGCCCCGTGTGCAAAAGTAAGTGCGCCCCCGGCCCCGTGTGCAAAAGTAAGTGCGCCCCCGGCCCCGTGTGCAAAAGTAAGTGCGCCCCCGGCCCCGGGTGCAAAAGTAAGTGTGCCCCCGGCCCCGTGTGCAAAAGTAAGTGCGCCCCCGGCCCCGTGTGCAAAAGTAAGTGCGCCCCCGGCCCCGTGTGCAAAAATAAGTGCGCCCCCGGCCCTGGGTGCAAAAGTAAGTGCGCCTCCGGCCCTGGGTGCAAAAGTAAGTGCGCCCCCGGCCCCGTGTGCAAAACTAAGTGCGCCCCCGGCCCCGTGTGCAAAAGTAAGTGCGCCCCCGGCCCCGTGTGCAAAAGTAAGTGCGCCCCCGGCCCCCTGTGCAAAAGTAAGTGCGACCCCGGCCCCGTGTGCAAAAGTAAGTGCGCCCCCGGCCCCGTGTGCAAAAGTAAGTGCGCCCCCGGCCCCGTGTGCAAAAGTAAGTGCGCCCCCGGCCCCGTGTGCAAAAGTAAGTGCGCCCCCGGCCCCGTGTGCAAAAGTAAGTGCGCCCCCGGCCCCGTGTGCAAAAGTAAGTGCGCCCCCGGCCCCGTGTGCAAAAGTAAGTGCGCCCCCGGCCCCGTGTGCAAAAGTAAGTGCGCCCCCGGCCCCGTGTGCAAAAGTAAGTGCGCCCCCGGCCCCGTGTGCAAAAGTAAGTGCGCCCCCGGCCCCGTGTGCAAAAGTAAGTGCGCCCCCGGCCCCGTGTGCAAAAGTAAGTGCGCCCCCGGCCCCGTGTGCAAAAGTAAGTGCGCCCCCGGCCCCGTGTGTGAAAAGTAAGTGCCCCCTTGGCCCCGTGTGTGAAAAGTAAGTGCCCCCCGGCCCCGTGTGTGAAAAGTAAGTGCCCCCCGGCCCCGTGTGTGAAAAGTAAGTGCCCCCCCGGCCCCGTGTGTGAAAAGTAAGTGACCCACAACTCTGACCTGTATATAGGAGTCTGTATATAGGGGGATGTCTGTATATAGGAGTGGTGTCTGTATTTAGAGGGATGTCTGTATATAGGAGTGGTGTCTGTATATAGGGGGATGTCTGTATATAGGAGTGGTGTCTGTATATAGGGGATTGTCTGTATATAGGAGTGGTGTCTGTATATAGAGGGATGTCTGTATATAGGAGTGGTGTCTGTATATAGAGGGATGTCTGTATATAGGAGTGATGTCTGTATATAGGGGGATGTCTGTATATAGGAGTGGTGTCTGTATATAGAGGGATGTCTCTATATAAGAGTGGTGTCTGTATATAGAGGGATGTCTATATATAGGAGTGGTGTCTGTATATAGAGGGATGTCTGTATATAGGAGTGGTGTCTGTATACAGAGGGATGTCTGTATATAGGAGTGGTGTCTGTATACAGAGGGATGTCTGTATATAAGAGTGGTGTCTGTATATAGGGGGATGTCTGTATATAGGAGTGGTGTCTGTATATAGAGGGATGTCTGTATATAGGAGTGGTGTCTGTATATAGAGGGATGTCTGCATATAGGAGTGGTGTCTGTATATAGGGGGATGTCTGTATATAGGAGTGGTGTCTGTATATAGGGGGATGTCTGTATATAGGAGTGGTGTCTGTATATAGGGGGATGTCTGTATATAGGAGTAGTGTCTGTATATAGGGGGATGTCTGTATATAGGAGTGGTGTCTGTATATAGGGGGATATCTGTATATAGGAGTGGTGTCTGTATATAGAGGGATGTCTCTATATAGGAGAGATGTCTGTATATACAGGGATGTCTGTATATAGGAGTGGTGTCTGTATATAGAGGGATGTCTGTATATTGGAGTGGTGTCTGTATATAGAGGGATGTCTGTATATAGGAGTGGTGTCTGTATACAGAGGGATGTCTGTATATAGGAGTGGTGTCTGTATATAGAGGGATGTCTGTATATAGGAGTGGTGTCTGTATATAGGGGGATGTCTGTATATAGGAGTGGTGTCTGTATATAGGGGGGATATCTGTATATAGGAGTGGTGTCTGTATATAGAGGGATGTCTGTATATAGGAGTGGTGTCTGTATACAGAGGGATGTCTGTATATAGGAGTGGTGTCTGTATACAGGGGGATGTCTGTATATAGGAGTGGTGTCTGTATATGGGGGGATGTCTGTATATAGGAGTGGTGTCTGTATATAGAGGGATGTCTCTATGTAGGAGAGATGTCTGTATATACAGGGATGTCTGTATATAGGAGTGGTGTCTGTATATAGAGGGATGTCTGTATATAGGAGTGGTGTCTGTATATAGAGGGATGTCTGTATATAGGAGTGGTGTCTGTATATAGAGGGATGTCTGTATATAGGAGTGGTGTCTGTATATAGAGGGATGTCTGTATGTAGGAGTGGTGTCTGTATACAGAGGGATGTCTGTATATAGGAGTGGTGTCTGTATATAGGGGGATGTCTGTATATAGGAGTGGTGTCTGTATATAGGGGGATATCTGTATATAGGAGTGGTGTCTGTATATAGAGGGATGTCTGTATATAGGAGTGGTGTCTGTATATAGAGGGATGTCTGTATATAGGAGTGGTGTCTGTATATAGAGGGATGTCTGTATATAGGAGTGGTGTCTGTATATAGAGGGATGTCTGTATATAGGAGTGGTGTCTGTATATAGAGGGATGTCTGTTTATAGGAGTGGTGTCTGTATATAGAGGGATGTCTGTATATAGGAGTGGTGTCTGTATATAGGGGGATGTCTGTATATAGGAGTGGTGTCTGTATATAGAGGGATGTCTGTATATAGGAGAGATGTCTGTATATAGAGGGATGTCTGTATATAGGAGTGGTGTCTGTATATAGAGGGATGTCTGTATATAAGAGTGGTGTCTGTATATAGGGGGATGTCTGTATATAGGAGTGGTGTCTGTATATAGAGGGATATCTGTATAAAGGAGATTTGTCTGTATATAGAGGGATGTCTGTATATAGGAGTGGTGTCTGTATATAGAGGGATGTCTGTATATAGGAGAGATGTCTGTATATAGAGGGATGTCTGTATATAGGAGTGGTGTCTGTACATAGAGGGATGTCTGTATATAGGAGTGGTGTCTGTACATAGAGGGATGTCTGTATATAGGAGTGGTGTCTGTATACAGAGGGATGTCTGTATATAGGAGTGGTGTCTGTATATAGAGGGATGTCTGTATATAAGAGTGGTGTCTGTATATAGGGGGATGTCTGTATATAGGAGTGGTGTCGCCCGCCAAATCGGACCCAGGGTGGCGCCGCCCGCCAAATCGGACCCAGGGTGGCGCCGCCCGCCAAATCGGACCCGGAGTGGCGCCACCCGCCAAATCGGACCCAGAGTGGCGCCGCCCGCCAAATCGGACCCAGAGTGGCGCCGCCCGCCAAATCGGACCCCGAGTGGTGCCGCCCGCCAAATCGGACCCCGAGTGGCGCCGCCCGCCAAATCGGACCCAGAGTGGCGCCGCCCGCCAAATCGGACCCAGAGTGGCGCCGCCCGCCAAATCGGACCCAGAGTGGCGCCGCCCGCCAAATCGGACCCAGAGTGGCGCCGCCCGCCAAATCGGACCCAGAGTGACCCGGCCCACCAAATCGGACCCAGAGTGACCCGGGCCACCAAATCGGACCCGGAGTGGCGCCGCCCGCCAAATCGGACCCGGAGTGGCGCCGCCCGCCAAATCGGACCCGGAGTCACGCCGCCCGCCAAATCGGACCCAGAGTGGCGCCGCCCGCCAAATCGGACCCAGAGTGGCGCCGCCCGCCAAATCGGACCCAGAGTGGCGCCGCGCCAAATCGGACCCAGAGTGGCGCCGCCCGCCAAATCGGACCCAGAGTGGCGCCGCCCGCCAAATCGGACCCAGAGTGGCGCCGCCCGCCAAATCAGACCCAGAGTGGCGCCGCCCGCCAAATCGGACCCGGAGTGGCGCCGCCCGCCAAATCGGACCCGGAGTGGCGCCGCCCGCCAAATCGGACCCGGAGTAACGCCGCCCGCCAAATCGGACCCAGAGTGGCGCCGCCCGCCAAATCGAACCCAGAGTGGCGCCGCCCGTCAATTCGGACCCAGAGTGGTGCCGCTCGCCAAATCGGACCCGGAGTGGCGCCGCCTGCCAAATCGGACCCAGAGTAACGCCGCCCGCCAAATCAGACCCAGAGTGGCGCCGCCTGCCAAATCGGACCCGGAGTGGCGCCGCCCGCCAAATCGGACCCGGGGTGGCGCCGCCCGCCAAATCGGACCCGGGGTGGCGCCGCCCGCCAAATCGGACCCAGGGTGGCGCCGCCCGCCAAATCGGACCCAGTGTGGCGCCGCCCGCCAAATCGGACCCAGAGTGACCCGGCCCACCAAATCGGACCCAGAGTGACCCGGGCCACCAAATCGGACCCAGAGTGACCCGGACCACCAAATCAGACCCAGAGTGGCCTCAACCCTGAGGGGCTACAACTACCAAACCAGCGCCTGAGGGGCACCCAAGTGTGAAAGTCTTGCAGGGGCAGCCCGGGCACCATTCCAAAGCACTATCTGTAGTTCCTCCAGGAAATACCCATCTAGTTATTATTATTATTCCTACTACAATTTTTTGCACCCCCTGGATGGGTTCCCCTTTGGGAATATTTGTTACTGTTAACAAAGGTGCGTGTATGATTATTAACCAATGACGGGGTTAATGCGGCAGGTGTAACCTCCATACTTTCACCCTCACTATGAGTAGGTTCACTCAAAATAAGACCAAAATCAATTCGGTCTCTGGTCAGTTTTTTAGACCTCCTGATAATAGCATCATGTTCAATTTTAGTTACATTCGTAGAGATACTGGAATTAATATTTCTATATAAAGGATGATTATTAAACCTTAATAGTTCATTGCCCTAACACCCAGGAGACACAGTGGCACATAGAGCCGGGTTGTGATAGAGACCCTGTAAAAAGGCTTGCGCCAACTGTCATACGAGTTAGTGTCCCACCTTTATGGAGGACAGAGAGAACTGTGAGGACTTTGATAGAAGCCACAGGCAGCAAGGGACTACACCAAAGCGCTGGTAGGAAGGCTTTCATCACCTGGTAAAGGGGACTCTGAACTTGCTTCCAAGTTGGCCCGACCCTGCCTGTACCTGTGATCTGGTGCCCTGGACTGCGGTTGCCTGAAGTCTTCAGTAAACCAGGTAAAGAGACTGCAAACCCGTGTCCTCCATTTCTTATTGCACCACTCACCATCTCCATCTACACATCGGGAGCCTTGGGGACCCAACTTCACCTTTGAGAAGTTATATCATCTTGGCTGCCATACCATCACCTCAGCGGACCCCTTTAAGCAGCGTTGGTCCCCACTGACCGAATACCACAGGTGGCGTCACAAACAAACTTTATTCTCAAAACCCCTTTAAAGACTTTTCCTTTAACATGTGTGCCCAGGGCCACAGACCAGGTCACTGCCACCGTGACATCCCCCTTTAAGTACCGGACCCAGTACCGAGTACCCCCAGGCCCTGGTGTGCGACTCAATGACAGCCATCTCACCAGTGCCTTTACCTGACATCCAGCCCCAGATCATCAGTGACTGTGGAAATTTGCATGTTCTCTTCAGGCAGTCAACTTTATAAATCTCATTGGAACGGCACCAAACAAAAGTTCCAGCATCATCACCTTGCCCAATGCAGATTCGTGATTCATCACTGAATATGACTTTAATCCAGTCACCCACAGTCCACGATTGCTTTTCCTTAGCCCATTGTAACCTTGTTTTTTTCTGTTTAGGTGTTAATGATGGCTTTCATTTAACTTTTCTGTATGCAAATCCCATTTCCTTTAGGAGGTTTCTTACAGTTCGGTCACAGACGTTGACTCCAGTTTCCACCCATTCGTTCCTCATTTGTTTAGTTGTGCATTTCCTGTTTTGGAGACATTTTATTTATTTATATTGCTTTAAGTTTTTGGTCTTGACGCTTTGATGTCTTCCTTGGTCTACCAGTATGTTTGCCTTTAACAACCCTCCCATGTTGTTTGTATTTGGTCTAAATTTTAGACACAGCTGATGGTGAACAACCAACATCTTTTTCAACATTGCGTGATTATTTACCCTCTTTTACGAGTTTGATAATCCTCTCCTTTGTTTCAATTGCCATCTCTTGTGTTGGAGCCATTATTCATGTCAGTCCACATGGTGCAACAGCTCTCCAAGGTGTTTTAGATGCAAACTAACGAGCAGATCTAATTTGATGCAGGTGTTATTTTTGGGTATGAAAATTCACAGGGTGATTCCATAATTTTTTCCTCAGAATTGAGTGATTCCATAATTTTTCCCCTATGCTTGGTTAAAAAAAGTAACCATTACTGACTACCACATTTTTTTGTTCTTGATTTCTTTTAGTGTTTCTTAAAGCCAGAAAGTTGCCAATTGAAATGACTTTAGTTTTGTGCCATGTCTGTGATCTGCTTTTTTTCAACAAAATTAAACAACTAAATGAACATACTCCAAGGCCGGTAATTCCATAATTTCTGCCAGGGGTTGTAATAATCTTTATTTTTATATAGCGCTAACATATTCCACAGCGCTTTACAGTTTGCACACATTATCATTGCTGTTCCTGATCGGGCTCACAATCTAAATTCCCCATCAGTATGTCTTTAGGATGTGGGAGGAAATCGGAGAAGACGGAGGAAACCCACGCAAACATGGGGAGCCCATATAAACTCCTTGCAGATGTCATTGGTGGGATTTGAACCCAGGACTCCAGCGCTAACCACTGAGCCACCGTGCTGCCCTGAATCACTATCAAACTAGGTAGTACGGTTATGTGAATATTCACGCAGCCCAGAGTATTTCAGCAGAGGTACTTTACATTAGGAATGGGGCACCAGTCTTATTAAACCTTCTCCATAGTATACACATACTGTTAAAGAATGAACTGACGCTAAGGGCTCATTCTCACATGCGAGAAACTTGGATGAGTCTCGCACATCAATACCTGGCACTGCACCCGGCACTCGGATTGGAGCGTGCAGCCGCATAGCAATACATGCAGCCGCACGCTCCGCTCCTGAGTTCCGGGTGCAGTGCCGGGTATTGACGTGAGAGACTCATCCAAGTTTCTCGCATGTGAGAATGAGCCCTAATGCTCAGGATTTTGGCCTCTGTACCTTTTACCGCATCAGGAAAAATCAGATTGCAAAACAGCAGCAATCCGTGAACGCTTAAATGATACAGTTTGAACCCCAAAGTAAAAAAAAAAAAATGTAGTGGCAAAATAAACTATGGCCTCATTCAGGCAGGTGTCTTTTTTCATGAATAGAGTATGTACATCTATAGGGCTGCTCACACATCTCTGTTTTTTGCAGACTGTCTGCAAAAAAAAACAAAAGATGAGAAATGTCTGTTTTAAGGCCAAGGTCACACTTGCGAGTGCAATGCGAGAAGCTTGCACGAGTCTCTCACATCAATACCCGGCACTGACGCCGACACTCAGACCGGAGTGTGCAGCTGCATAGAAATACATGTAGCTGCAGGGCCGTATTTAGAGTTTCTGAAAATCACATATGAGTGAAGTGTCCATGTAATGACTACTGGAACCTGCAGAGCTGAATCCTGACATCGCAGGCTTCTGAATTCTCACAACTCATGCACTGCACACTTTTAGGATTCTCCCTTGCCAGTGGACAGTCATGTCAGCACAAGCATGTGATTTGTATACTTCTGATCACATTCCAACTAGACGTGCCCGGCCTCACTCAGTTCATTTTCATTGAGTGAGGCCACGCATGTCTAGTCAGCACGTGACCGCATGTATGTAAATCGCCAGCACGAGAGAATCCTGACAGCGTGCAGTGTGCACTGTGAGAACTCAGAAGTCTGCAGTCACAAAAAATGACTGCAGACTCATTACAAACCTGGACATTCCCTTTAATGCTCCTAACATAAATAAAAACATGAGTTAGTTAGTATCACAAATAACATTTACATCCAAGTACCTTATAGATGACGTCGTCTCTGCAGCTGTTCTCCTTCTTTTCTTCATCTTGTCCAGACCCCATGATGAGTTTTGTCATCCACAGCCATCATTTTGCAGAAAATCTCCACATGGTGCCCTTAAAGATACAAGTGTCATTATAATGCTCCTGAATAAAAAAATTACCCCTCACTATATTGTCTGCACAAAATATGACCCCCACACTGTCCCTCTTATGGAACATGCTCTTCACACTGACCTCTCCTTTCCATACCGGCCCCCTCTTCACATTGTCCTCTCACACTGTTTCCCCCCTATAGGGCCCAGTATTTATACTGTACTCTGTCATCACACTCCCCCTCCTAGGTATACTGTCCCCTCCTGGCTGTGCCCTTACACTGTCCCCCCATGCTACGCCCCCACTACTCAGTTTCTATTCTGTGCCCACTCACTTTTCTCCCCCCATACTGTCTCCTCACACCATTCCCCTCCTTCCTCATACTGTCTCCTCTCACATCCCTCCTGTTCATCATACTGTCTCCTCATATATTTCCCCCCTCACTTTCTATACTGCCTGCTCACCTGACTCTCCATACTGTGTCTGCACACATCCCATCACCCTCACTCACCGTACTCTGTACACATACATTTTTCACATCACTTGTAATAATTATAGGGGATAACTCAGGAGACTCTTTGCGTGGAACAAGACAACTACAGGACACAGTTTTATAAGTGGTAAAGTCTGTATTATCACACGGTGATTCAAACAGGTGCAGAAAGAAACTCAAGTCCACAACACTTGGTGCAAATATCAAATGCAGCTCAGCAGTCTATAGGAAACTTCAGAGGAAAATGCAATCACGCAGAAAGTCTATGAAGCACAATTATTCTTGAGGATACTTGACACGAATAAGTCCTTGCTTAGTCCAAAACACAGATAGATATGCTTATAAGGCAGTTTAAATAATATCTTAGCTCAACCAGGGAGGTCTGGGTAATAGTCTCAGGTTCTTGCAGAGCAGCAACAGCTTACATGTCCAGCAAATGCAGATGGAAGTAAACATGAGCAGCAGATGAAGGAGGATTACTGGAACTGGTGTATGCAGCAGGAACTCAGAGCAGAGTAGCAGGATAACCCCACAGGTTCACAGGAGCAGGTATATAGCCAGGGAGTCACCAGAGGTCAGGAGCTGGATGCAAGGCAGAATACTCTAGCACAGACTGAAGGCTGGGGTGGAGTTTTATAGCAGGAAGACACAGTGCACATGAGACCAAAGACGCCATCTTGGAAAAGGGCAGTAATGCACAAAAAGGTAATAAAAAATGTTCAGAGTCTTGACATTACTCCCTCCTTAGAAGCGGCCTCAGGACGATCCTGGACCTGGTTTCTCAGGGAATCTCTGATGAAAACGAGAAATCTTCTGTTGGGCATTGATGTTTTCCACAGGTTCCCAAGAGTCTTCCTCAGGGGGATATCCCTGCCATCTTATCAGATATTGGAGCCGATTCCTGCGAATTGTAACAACTCTGCTGGCATCACGGCATGGCCTCGCATCTCTCACACTATCTTACCCACTGCTCCAGGTCATGATGTGGTTTCTGTTTCATGCCAGCTCCATGTTCTGTGTCTCTGCTCTCTGCATGCTTCATGGCGGTGTGTATAGGGGGGCGGCGCCTGAACTCTCTGGTTCTTATAAGAATCAGGTGCATCTGTCTAATCTGTTCCTGAACAATTACCAAGAGGCCTCCAGTATATAGTGCAGCTCCACCCAGTGGTCTGGGCCTGTGCAATGTGTTAGCTCAGTTTGTGTTTAGCTTCTGAGTTTGCCAGGCCTTGCTCTGTGTTACTCCCTCTCTGGAGGCTTTTCTCTGTGCTATTGCCTTGGTCTTGTTGTCCGCCCTCCAGGAGGCAGAATATCCTGGTCCCTGTGTCTTTGTCTTTGTTTCTTGTCTTGTTCAATTTCCTGGTCTGAACTAAAGGTACCTTCACACTGAACAACTTAACAACGATATCGCTAGCGATCCGTGACGTTGCAGCATCCTGGATAGCGATATCGTTGTGTTTGACACGCAGCAGCGATCAGGATCCTGCTGTGATATCGTTGGTCGGAGCTAGAAGGCCAGCACCTTATTTTGTCGCTGGATCTCCCGCTGACATCGCTGGATCAGTGTGTGTGACACCGATCCAGCGATGTCTTCACTGGTAACCAGGGTAAACATCGGGTTACTAAGCGCAGGGCCGCGCTTAGTAACCCGATATTTACCCTGGTTACCAGTGTAAATGTAAAATAAAAAAAACACATACTCACATTCCGGTGCCTGCGTCCGCTTCCCTGCACTCCTCCTGCATCCTGTTTCAGTGCCGGCCGTAAAGCAGAGCACAGCGGTGACGTCACCGCTCTGCTTTGGCCGGCGCTTACACAGGATGCAGGAGGAGTGCAGGGAAGGGGACGCAGGCACCGGAATGTGAGTATGTGTTTTTTTTATTTTACATTTACAATGGTAACCAGGGTAAACATCGGGTTACTAAGCGCGGCCCTGCGCTTAGTAACCCGATGTTTACCCTGGTTACCCGGGGACTTCGGCATCGTTGGTCGCTGGAGAGCTGTCTGTGTGACAGCTCTCCAGCAACCACACAGCGACGCTGCAGCGATCGGCATCGTTGTCTAGATCGCTGCAGCGTCGCTAAATGTGACGGTACCTTTAGTCTTATCTCGGTCTCCTTGTCTGTGGCTTCCTTCCCTGCTGTCTTTCCTCGTGTTCTCAGTCTGCTTACACTCCGCACTCTTGCGGCTCTGCCTGCTCTTTACCTTTGTGGCTTTACCTCTGCTCCGCACTCCTGCGGTTCTGCTCCTTTCTACTCTGCTTATCTTTTGCTGCAGTTATCCCTTGCTGCAGCTCCTCTCCACATTCCTTGTGGCACCGCTCTGCTTTGCTGCAGAAACCTCTCGCTGCAGCTACTCCCCGTATTCCTTGCGGTTCTGCTCTGCTTAGCTTTTGTTGCTACACTATCTCTTGCTGCTCTACCATTCCTATCCGCAGCCTTGCGGTTCTCTTCCTGTGTGAACAGGTCCCAACCTGTTCCTTCATTCTCCTTTCCTTCTGGCTTGTTTCCGTACCTACATCTGCTGTGTGAACAGGCCCCAACCTGTTCCTTCATACCTCATTCCTTTCTGCTTGTTTCCTTTCCTGCACCTCTTGTGTGAACAGGTCCCTACCTGTTCCTTCATATTTCATATCTGTTCCTGCACCTCCTATGTGAACAGGTCCCTACCTGTTCCTCCACACTACATATCCGTACCTGCACCTCCAGTGTGAACAGGTCCCTACCTGTTCCTTCATAAACCACATCAACCAGCCCTGTGTTCTCTGCCATGTCTCTGCCAGCCCTGTGTTCTCTGCCAGCCCTGTGTTCTCTGCCGTGTCTCTGCCAGCCCTGTGTCTCAGCCGTGCCAGCCTACTCGTCTGAGTTTCAGCTGTGCTCTTCTGCCAGTCGTGCCTGATGCCCGCACCAATCCTGGTGTTCCTGTCTCCCAAGTGGGATCAGCAGCCACAGCCAGACACCACCCTGGAGAAGCACCTGGCAGCTGCCTGCTGCACAAGCCTGACCTCACCATCAGAGGCTCCAGTGAAAACCCAGGCAGCTGTCATAGTCACGCCCCTTCCAGGGTAGTCTGGTTTGTGGCACAGTGGGGCCACAAACCCCCCGAGCTCACGCCCACCAGTCAGGGCGTGAGCGTGACACGAATCCTGGAATCAACAATTTCCTCCACCACAAATTGTTCTTGCCCATCAATCACCACAGGCTGAGGAGGTGGCACAACACGTCCCTGGAAGGTATTAGGAGATACAGGCTTTAGTAAAGATACATGAAAAACTGGGTGTACCTTCATAGTCCTAGGCAGCTTCAGCCGGCAGGCCACAGAGCTCACAATACCATTGATCTTGAAAGGGCCAATGAATTTCTGTCCAAGTTTTTGTGAAGGAAGGTTTAACTTCAGATCCTTAGTTGCTAACCACACGGAATCTCATACCTTGAACATGGGTTCAGGTTTACGGAATCTATCAGCCGATCTCTTATAACGTTCTTGAGCTGTGGTCAGGGATTCCTTCAGAACCTCCAGATTTTGCCTCATCGCAGTCAGCCTTTCCTCCACTGCCGGAACCAGAGAATTAATTGGAGACCTAGGTAAGATACACGGATGATAACCCAGATTGGCAAAGAAAGGTGTAAATTTAGTGGAGGCGCTCTGAGAATTGTTATATGAAAATTCGGCTAACGGCAGCAACTCCAACCAATCATCCTGGAGATGGCTGACATAGCATCTTAGATATTGTTCCAGCGTCTGGTTGGTATGCTCAGTCTGACCATTTGTCTGGGAATGGAAAGCAGAAGAGAGACAGACATTAATATTGAGTGCAGAGCAAAACCCCTTCCAGAATCTTGAAGTGAACTGCACTCCACGGTCAGAGATGATCTCATCCGGAACCCCATGCAACCGAAAGACATTCTGTATAACCAAGTTCACTGTATCTTTAGCTGAAGGGAGGCCGGTGCACAGAACAAAATGAGCAGATTTAGTCAGGCGATCAACTACCACCATGATTGTATTCATGCCCCCCGATGTAGGCAGCTCCACAATAAAGTCCATTCATATAGACCCCCAAGAGCGGGACAGAACAGGTAATGGTTGTAGAAGACCCGTAGGTGCCACATGAGGAGTCTTGTAATGAGCACATACCTCGCAAGAGAGAACATAGTCCTTTGTATCCTTCAGGAAAGTTGGCCACCAGAAGAATCGGCTCAGGAACTCTTGTGTCTTCTGTACCCCCCTGTGACCAGCCAACTTGGAGTCATGTACCAACTTGAGGATCTGCAGACGGACGACCTCAGGGACGTAGATATGTCAATCTCTGAACCACATGCCACCCTTAAAGACAAGATTAATATCCACAGGTGGGTTGGTGTTATGATCCTTAGTGGCTGAGGATCACAGAACTGACTAGCTAAGTTACTGAACATAGAACGAGCTCTAGGGAGGTGGTAACTGGACTGACCGCAATCCTGATCCTAACCGAACACACTAAAGGTAGCTGGTGAACGTGCCTGAATTCCTAGACGTCTCGACGCAGCCTGAGAAACTAGCTACCCCTAGAGAGAAAGAAAGTAAGACCTCACTTGCCTCAGAGAAATAACCCCAAAGATATAGAAAGCCCCCAACAAATAATAACGGTGAGGTAAGGGGAAAATACAAACGTAGAAATGAAACAGATTCAGCAAATGACGAGAAAGTTTTTCAAGAAGTGGGCACCATCCACAAATAATACTACTATATATTCTGGGTTCACTACCAAGCATGTAATATATATGCTATTTATGAAGTAAAGAAAAAGGTACATGCAAAAAATGGTTGGAACTCCACAAATAAATTCTTTCAAAATATATCAAATTTTATTTGTACACACAAGAAATACAACACACAGTTAAAAACATCTAAAAGGTTACTCTAAAAAGTAGAGAACTCCAATCTTCCATACTGTAATATATATAATCTGGCCGTGGATTATTATTTGCACCAAATAGTAAAATACAGATGCTGCATATACTTTTAACAGAGAAAGTTTCACAAATAAGTAGAACCCTTTATGGAGGCGCTGTTTGGATCTAAAAGTGAACCACACTATATATATACATATAAGGTAAAGAGAGCCTAAAAAAATAGAAATAGAAAGAGAGCCTTCTTCATGTACTAGCACCCTATCAATAATAAATATAATCGGGATACATGGTAATCTGGATACAATAATCAGATCACCCTACTAGTTTACCCAAAGGGATGCTCACACATAGATCAAATGACATGATAGATCAAGAATATAATTGACAAAAAGAGGCAATCAGCAGCGGCTGAATACTTTACCCTGACCGGTCCACTACAGTCACCCCCTGGTCCTTAAAGCAGCGGTGCAGCCAGTGTATGGAAGAGCGCAAGACCCACGCGTTCCGACACGCACACGGTGTCTTTCTCAAGGTGAGTGCATTTCATGTGTGCGATAGTGGCTATTTAAACTATCTGAATTAGATTTACCTTAGCGGCAGGTGTGAGAGACATTTCATTGTTGTGGCGTCCATGCTACCAGCAGAGGCCCGGAAATACGTCATGGGGGTCATGTTGTATCATGGCGCCTGCGCAGTTGTCCCTTTCTCTATGCGCTTGCGCCTTCTGAGGCCAACGACCCATATTCACATGCGCTTGCGCGTTGGTAAGCTGTATCGTGTCATACAGAGATCAGCGCCTGCGCGCTGGAGGCACACATTGTTGTGCCGTCTTGCGCTTGCGCAGGGTCTACAATTGGCCATAATATTTATGCATTGATTCCTCTATGCGCTTGCGCCCCACACAACAGATGCCCCGTATTTATATGCGCTTACGTTCTAGTAAGCTATGTCAATTAGTAAAAATTTCGGTACCAGCGCATCAGGGATACGGATTCATATTGCCTTTTTGCGCCTGTGCAGAGTGCACACTAAACTGCATACATGGTCCAAATGGTAAAATCCCAATCCCATGTGTCTACACCCTCAAAATGCTCAGTTAACATTATCATATGTTCGTGCATTGGAGATCCTGGACTCCATCTATTACAGTGAAGCTCTAAACCTCAGGCTTAATACAGAACCATAACCACATCATGCCACCAGGGCTTGGGGACATATAGAGGGAAAATAGTCTCCAGGAAATAAGCTACCTTTCATCAAAAGGATTACAACCTCCCCACGCCCATAGAGAAAGCATATTATAAAAATATATGAGTCTCCTTCACACACAAAAGCCTTGTGTGTTGTATGATCACATGTTACATAAGGAGGTTTCTTGATGGCTGTAGCAATCCCCCAAATTGTGGACATATAGTATAGGGGAGAACACTTATTTACAACATATTGTCCATTCAGATAATAATCCAGAGGAAAAAAAAACAAAAAAACAAAAAAAAAAACAAAAATTATTTTTGAAGTCCGCTGTAAAGTATGTGGAATGCTTGTATTGATGACTCCCGACCTTCCAAAGGTCTTGTCTTCACATTTCATAGAGATCGCTTCCTTAGTCGCCCCTAGGATGGTAAAACATATGAAAAAATTGGTGGGGAAAACACACACGCACACAAGGTGAGAGAATGATGTAAAACATGTACTCAAGTGGTGTGCGTCCAAGAAAAAGGGGGAAAGGAAATTAATCGACGAATAGGGTTTGTTTAACATGGTTAACTAGGAGGTGACACTCAGGTTATTTCTTTTTATAGAAGCCTGAGTATAACAACTCCTCGTTGAGACCATCTGGGGCAAGGCTGCCCAACTCATATATCCATCTTGCTTCTCGGCGCATAAGTTCCTCTACAACACTACCCCCCCTTATATTGGTACTTACTCCCTCCAGGCCCATGACCCTGAGGGAGCCTCCCAGGCCTGCATGGGCCTCTAAAAAGTGTGATGCCACTGATGTGATCTGCTTCCCTTTTGATTTATCCGATTTGGCTGTGGCTATGTTGGACAAATGTTGTTGGGTTCTACGTCGTATCTCCTGCGTTGTTTGTCCGACGTAGATTTTGTCACACCCACAGATCAACGCGTAAACCACATTGCGTGAACGACAATTAAAGTACGCTTTAGATTGTATCTGTGTTGACAAATGTTTTACCATAATGCCCCTATCAGCAATCATTTTTGGGCAAATGGAGCATCCCCCACAGGGATAAGATCCTTTATTTACGTGACCTGTCCTTAATTTTGTAGTGGGGCGTCTATAGTGGCTGTTCGACAGATGATCTTTTAGGTTTTTAGCCCTTCTTGCTATCACTTTGGGTCGTTCTCCAATCAGGGGTCTTATTTTGGGATCACTCCTCAGGATACCCCAATTTGCGTTTAAAATGCGATATATATCACCCCACTGGTTGTTAAACTTGGTAATTAAATTAATGGTGTTAGATTCTGATCTTACCCGGGGTTGTAGGGCTTCTTCCCTCGTTTTCTCTCTGGAAAGTTCAAACGCTCCCGAGATAACTCTCCCAGGGTATCCCCGTTCACGAAATCTGTTGGTCAGGTCACGAGACTCTTTGTAGAAATCCTCTGTGCGAGTGCAGTTCCTTCTAAGTCTGAGGAATTGTCCTCTAGGAATGCCTCTTTTTAGATGCTTTGGGTGGAAACTTTCAAAATGTAGAAGGTTATTGGTAGCTGTCCGTTTTCGGAACAGTGTGGTCATAATCCGGTTACGGTCAATCATCAATTTCAGATCTAAAAATTCAACCGAGATAGTAGAAAAATAAGATGTTAGCTTAATATTCCAGTCATTGTTATTAAGCCCCTCAATGAAAGTCTGTAACCTTTCAGGAGTCCCTGACCACACTATGACAATGTCGTCGATGTATCTTAACCATTTGACCACATGGGTGGAGAAGTCCTCAAGTTTTTGTACATGGGTCTCCTCCCACCACCCCATAAAGAGGTTAGCATATGAGGGCGCACATTTTGCCCCCATAGCTGTGCCTGAGATTTGTTTGTAGAAGCTCCTATCGAACACGAAATAGTTCTTTTCCAATACAAATTTGAGTAGTTCCAAAACAAATGTATCATGGGCCCTGTCCCCTGTAGATTGTTTGTTTAGGAAATAAGATGTTGTTACCATACCCAAATCGTGTCCAATATTCGTATCTAGGGCTTCCACATCTAAGGTCGCTAGAATTGCGTTGTTCGGGATTTCCAGGGTCTCACAGATTTCTATAAGGTGTGAGGAATCTCGCACATAGGAGTCTAGGGATTTCACCAGCGGCTGTAAAAAATAATTAACATATGAGCATGGTTTCTCGTAGAGCCCCCCTATCCCCGAGATTATAGGTCTACCTGGTGGCCTAACAGTAGATTTGTGGACTTTTGGCACCAGGTAGAGCGTCAGGACAATTGGATAAGCTGTTGTTAGGTAATCTCGTTCCTTTTTATTTATAATGCCCAGGGTGAAGGCCCTTGTAACCAATTTGTCTAGCTGATTTTTAAAGATTGATGTTGGGTCTGTTGGCAGTTTTTGATAATGTGAGATATTATCCAATTGACGTTTTGCTTCCTGATAGTACATGTCCTTGGGCCATAATACGATATTTCCTCCCTTGTCCGATTCTTTGATTTCTATTGAGTCATTATTTCTCAAAATCGATAGTGCCCTTCTTTCTTCCCTTGTAAGGTTGTTCTGTCCATGTTTATCTAGATGGAGTTTTTTAATATCATTACATGTCGTTTCAAAGAAAATCTGTATGGCTGGAAACATGGAGAATTTGGGGGTTGCTTGAGACGGCAATCTGCCACTAAACCGTCTTCTACCCTGGTCACCATCATTTTCAATTAGAATATTATGGTTGAACAATTAATATAATGTTCAATTCTCTAGTTGCCTACTCCTGGCCTAATGGATATTGATCATGTGCACTAAAGAAATACACCAGACACAGTCAGCTGTAACTCTCCTTGATCAATGTGTGGCTTAGCTCCAAGAAGGGCCTTTATTAGTCAAACACAATGTTATATATCTCCTGTAAGGGGGCTCGGTTAGCTCTAAAATGGGAGTGATCGGATGTATTCCATTGGTTAGTGGGTTGGGCATGAGCAAGTCCATGGGCGGATCCATGAGGTCATCAGGGTGGGTTGGTCCGTGAGGTCATCAGGGTGGGCGTCACTGTGGGTGGATCCATGAGGTCATCAGGGTGGGCGTCATCTTGGATGCCAGACCACACGGCATGCTGAAACAAGAAATGGCGGCCATCTTCAGTGTCTTCATTGTTCATCTTGGATACCAGAGCACACGGCTCTGGTAGAGGAGATGGCAGCCATCTTAAGTGTCTTACTTTGTCTGAGGAAAACTTATGTAAGGTTAAACAATACATGTTATGGGTTGCTTCCCTCAATTACCTTATGTGTTGAGGTTAATTAAGTATTTGATCTTATGGCTCTCCTCAACAGTTCCCCCTAAATACTTTATTAACCTTTTCTTTTATCTTGATCCCACCGTGGTTCCCTAACCCATCGATGTTAAGTGTTATTATGACATCAGAAGCTTCATGACAATATGGATGCTATAGACACCAGAGAATGTGGGACCAATTACGGGTATACCGGAGCGTGTTACCCATGTCCTTGGGACTTTCTTACATGCTGGATCTATTGCTCTCCAATCTCCCATAATAATAATAATAATAATAATTTTATTTATATAGCGCCAACATATTCCGCAGCGCTTTACAACTTATAGAGGGGACTTATACAGACAATAGACATTACAGCATAACAGAAATCACAGTTCAAAACAGATACCAGTAGGAATGAGGGCCCTGCTCACAAGCTTACAATCTATGAGGAAAAGGGGAGACACGAGAGGTGGATGGTAACAATTGCTTTAGTTGTTTGGACCAGCCATAGTGTAAGGCTCGGGTGTTCATGTAAAGCTGCATGAACCAGTTAACTGCCTAAGTATGTAACATCTTTATGGTTACATAAAATACACATGTGACTAACCCTGATGTACACATCCTAGATCTGACCATCTTGCCCGGGAGGGGGAATTGGAGTTTTCACCAGTTTGAGACAAGTTTTCCCTTGTGGAAAACCTCCCTTTGTAGCTGGACTTTGACAAGCAGGTCAGATCCTACTCTGTCCCTAACTGTCTAAGAAATTTATAATGTGAGAGATGGATCCAGGAGGCGCTCAGCAACCCTGACCGAAGTAGGAGTAGTCAGGAGCACTTGGTAGGGACCTTTAAATCTCGACTCCAGGAATGTCTTTTCTGATGAACTTCTTTACAAGCACGTAGTCACCAGGTTGGAAAGCATGGGTACCTTCACTGGAATCTGGACCTGGAATGGATGATAAAACTCGTACATGTGTTACTGACAGTTCTTTAGTAACAACAATTACAGAATTTACAAGAATACCACTTCCTAAGGCTAGCTGTTGTGGAAAATATTGACCCAATCTTGGAGGCCCCCCAAAAAGAATCTCGAATGGTGTGAGTTTAGTAGAACCCCTTGGAGTGTTTCTGACTGAGTATAAGGCAACGTGCAAGATGTCTGTCCAAGTAAGTCTGACCTCCTGACTGGCTTTCAGTATTTTATTTTTCAAGGTGCCATTCAATCTTTCTACTTTCCCACTGCTCTGAGGGTGATATGGAGTATGTAAACCCAAATCCGCTCCCACCAGTGTCCATAGTTCCTTAGTCAGTGCTGCAGTGAACGCAGGTCCTTGGTCACTCTCAATTACCTCTGGGACCCCATATCTGCTTACTACTTCAGTCACCAGTCTCTTAACAGTCACTCTGGCAGTCATGTTGGTTACTGGATAGGCTTCGGGCCATCCTGAGAACATGTCAGTCACTACCAGTACATACTCGCACTTCCCTACTTTTGGCATTTGAATACGATCGATCTGAACTCTCTGAAAGGGATAGTGGTTTAGCCAAATGTTTCTGAGTAACTTTCTGAGGCGGTGCTGGATTGCATGTTGCACGCACAAGGCAGGACTTGCAATATTTTTGGGTGACAGTAGAAATCCCAGGTGCCATGTAGGTCTTCCAAATCAGGTCATTCATCCGATTCTTGCCTCTGTGGGTGATACCGTGTGCCCATTCTGTCACTGAGGGGTACAGATTACGGGGTAGACCTTTGTGTTCACCCTCCAGACTCCATCTTCATCCTTTTTTAGCTCCTCCTTCTTGCCATGACTTCTTTTCATCATCTGATGTCTTGTCTTGATGTAGATGGATAATCCTCATAAGAGAGGCTTTAGTCCCTTCTTCAGTGTCTTGTGACACGTACACCGCTGCTTTCTCTTTCCTAAATGGATCCACAGCATAGGTTTTTGCTGTTTTGTCAGCAAAGAAGTTCCCCTTTGCTTCTGGAAAATCGAATCTCCCGTGAGCTTTGATCTCGATCACTGCAACCTCTGAAGGTAGATTCAGAGCGACCACAAGTTCTTGCATGGTAGCAGCATGTTTTACAGGAGTTCCACTGGACGTTAGGTATCCTCTGGCTGCCCAGATACTGCCGAAGTCATGAGCCACTCCAAAAGCGTATCTTGAATCCGTGTAGATGTTGACCACCTTCTCCGTCGCTTCTTGACAAGCCAGCGTCAAAGCTTTAAGTTCCGCTTCTTGTGCAGACATGTGCGGTGGTAGCGATCCAGCTGAGATGATCAGGTCATGTGTAACCACGACATATCCTGTACGTAACCTTCCTGTTTTATCTGCAAATCTGGAACCATCAGTGAAGAACGTCAGGTCAGCATGTGGGAGTGGGTCTTCAGACACGTTTTTCTTGGAGGCTGCTTCTTCCTGCATTTGTTCGAGACAGTCATGATCCTCTGAGTGTGTAGAGGCATCTTCTCCGAGAGCATCAGTATCATCCACATCCCCCCTGGAAAGAGGAAGCAGCGTGGACAGTTTGAAGATGCTGCAGCGGACAAGAGTGACATTATCCGGAACCAAGAGCCAACGTTGGAGTGTCATATGATGCTGTACCAACAGATGTTTAGGTTCCAACAATAGCAATTATGTCGTGTGGAGCCATTAAGAGAACTGGATGTCCTCAGATGATATCAGGATTTGGGATTCAAAGACCTGGTGCAGAGTGTATGGCCTGTTTAAGAGCGTAGAAAGCTTCCACGGATTTAATACATAGTGGAAACGCTGATGTCTTGAGGTCATCGTACAATGGCTGCATCAACTTGGAGGCATCTGGAATAGATTGGCGACAGTAAGTAATAGGTCAGCCAGCTCATCCGAGGCCCATGTCTTAGGTTCTTGGCAGAACTCAACACCTGAGTCCCATGTCTCGTCATGCTCCTGTAGAAAGGCATCGGCTGTTTTTCTGGATCTAGAACTTGGTTCAACAGAGTAGCAGCTTGCTGGGGTGTAAACTTGACATAGATGGTGGGCTCCTCAGACATGAGCATTGGCACTGTTGGTGGTGGCACCTGAGGCGGGAGTAGAGATGGCACCGGGAGTGCAGATGTAGTCCCTTGTGTATGAGGAGCCGGAGGAGGTAACAGTCCTGGAATGAGGGGCTCTATTTGGGCAGCTCCAGTATCATGGTGTGGGCTCCAGGTGACGCAGACAGTCTTAAAAAACTTTAACAGTCCTGTCCTTATTAATGCGAGTTATTGCTGCATGAAGTTGCTGAGCACTAACGTCTGGATGAATAGGGTCATAAGTAGGGGTCACAGTGTGTATGATCATTCTACACAGGAGATTGCCAGCTTTAGTCACCGCTAAGTCCCCAACAGCTATCTGACCACATGACTCAACAATGATTTGACTGTCAGCTTGAATAGTCGCCCCTCCTGCTTCCACTATAGCTCTAGCTACACCTCCATTGTGCTCTAACCGAGAATTGGCAGCATTAACAATAGCGTCTGTCTCCATTGTTATTATGTCACCCTTTCCCACCACTAACAAGGGTCCCTCAGGAAGTTCTTTTTCAAAAATAGGTTGCCAACATTCCCTCCCCTTTGTGCTTCCTGTGCTATTGGTATCCCCCTCCCACATTGAGCCCCCCCTTGATACAGTCGCCACCGTCCCATACAGGTGTGCGCTTGGCTGCGAGACAGCCTGTGAGGTACTGGGCATAGGGTTATGTAGGCTGCGTGAGAGTCCTGTTGTGGAAGCATTGGGAGGAGAGGCCGTTGCTTGGAGCATCTCATGTGGGTGTGCGGCTAAATTGGCAGTGGAAGTGACAGTAGAAAGGGTAGGTGCTGGGGACGATCCAGGTGGGAGGACTGCTGGATTCACAACAGGAGTGATAGGGGAAAGGGTTGGTGCCCCATTGGAAACAATTGAGATAGGAAACATGGGTAGAGCCTGTTCACTTCCCGAAGGAATATAGTATTGGCCGTTAGTGGTCATTACTGGGTAACAAGGATTTGGTGATGTGGCGTGTAGCCTTAATCTGAGATGTTCACCACCAGGAGCAGCACATTTGCCATCCACGAAATGGCCGCCGTCAGCATTAACACCTTTTCCATCAACAAAATGGCCGCCGTCAGAATTATATTTACCACCAACAAGATGGCCGCCGTCAGAATTATATTTACCACCAACAAGATGGCCGCCGTCAGAATTATATTTACCACCAACAAGATGGCCGCCGTCAGAACTATATTTACCACCAACAAGATGGCCGCCGTCAGAATTATATTTACCACCAACAAGATGGCCGCCGTCAGAATTATATTTACCACCAACAAGATGGCCGCCGTCAGAATTATATTTACCACCAACAAGATGGCCGCCGTCAGAATTATATTTACCACCAACAAGATGGCCGCCGTCAGAATTATATTTACCACCAACAAGATGGCCGCCGTCAGAATTATATTTACCACCAACAAGATGGCCGCCGTCAGAATTATATTTACCACCAACAAGATGGCCGCCGTCAGAATTATATTTACCACCAACAAGATGGCTGCCGTCAGAATTGTATTTACCACCAACAAGATGGCCGCCATTACATTTAGCACATGGCTCTGGGCCACCATTTTGGCTGCTATCACATTTAACACATTCGCCATTATGGTTGAACAATTAATATAATGTTCAATTCTCTAGTTGCCTACTCCTGGCCTAATGGATATTGATCATGTGCACTAAAGAAATACACCAGACACAGTCAGCTGTAACTCTCCTTGATCAATGTGTGGCTTAGCTCCAAGAAGGGCCTTTATTAGTCAAACACAATGTTATATATCTCCTGTAAGGGGGCTCGGTTAGCTCTAAAATGGGAGTGATCGGATGTATTCCATTGGTTAGTGGGTTGGGCATGAGCAAGTCCATGGGCGGATCCATGAGGTCATCAGGGTGGGTTGGTCCGTGAGGTCATCAGGGTGGGCGTCACTGTGGGTGGATCCATGAGGTCATCAGGGTGGGCGTCATCTTGGATGCCAGACCACACGGCATGCTGAAACAGGAAATGGCGGCCATCTTCAGTGTCTTCATTGTTCATCTTGGATACCAGAGCACACGGCTCTGGTAGAGGAGATGGCAGCCATCTTAAGTGTCTTACTTTGTCTGAGGAAAACTTATGTAAGGTTAAACAATACATGTTATGGGTTGCTTCCCTCAATTACCTTATGTGTTGAGGTTAATTAAGTATTTGATCTTATGGCTCTCCTCAACAAGTAGATCCAGTAAGTCCCTAAAGGTCTGTCTATCTTGGTCTGGTAGATCATCTATTAGCGATGGTTGATGGTATAACATTTTAAACGTCAATTGTCGACAAAATAAATAGAGGTCTTTAGTCAGTTCGAATTTGTCCAACCCACTCATGGGTGAGAAGGATAAACCCTTTGTAAGTAATTTGGTTTCCATTGGTGATAACTGGTATGTTGAAAGGTTAATGATACGAAATTCATTTGTATCATTACCCGTGTTGGCCCTGGGGTGGTAGGTATTTAGAACCGTTTCCTGTTGTTGAAGCGCGTGGTTCGCTTCGAGCTCGGGGACCAATGTCTCAGATTGCGGTTTCTTTTTATACGAGTATTTTGGTTTTCTTCGCCCCCTTCTATGCTGCTTTCTCGATCGCTCGTGTCTGTTGATAAAAAATCACTACTGAGGCTAGGTCCTGTTCCATTTTTACTTAGTCCCACCCCTTTATCCGTTGGTTTGGTAAAGGTTCTCCCATTGCCTTGATGTGTCCATCTATACATCCTCTGTTTCTCTTTATCAAGTTTATCCCGCTGAAACTTAATTTTTTTCCCTCTAATGATGTCTTTTTCGTATTTGTCAATTGTTTCTTTTAGTTGGGCCTTAAAGGGATCTATTTGAGTTTTACTGTCAAAGAACTTGAGGACTTCTCCACCCATGTGGTCAAATGGTTAAGATACATCGACGACATTGTCATAGTGTGGTCAGGGACTCCTGAAAGGTTACAGACTTTCATTGAGGGGCTTAATAACAATGACTGGAATATTAAGCTAACATCTTATTTTTCTACTATCTCGGTTGAATTTTTAGATCTGAAATTGATGATTGACCGTAACCGGATTATGACCACACTGTTCCGAAAACGGACAGCTACCAATAACCTTCTACATTTTGAAAGTTTCCACCCAAAGCATCTAAAAAGAGGCATTCCTAGAGGACAATTCCTCAGACTTAGAAGGAACTGCACTCGCACAGAGGATTTCTACAAAGAGTCTCGTGACCTGACTAACAGATTTCGTGAACGGGGATACCCTGGGAGAGTTATCTCGGGAGCGTTTGAACTTTCCAGAGAGAAAACGAGGGAAGAAGCCCTACAACCCCGGGTAAGATCAGAATCTAACACCATTAATTTAATTACCAAGTTTAACAACCAGTGGGGTGATATATATCGCATTTTAAACGCAAATTGGGGTATCCTGAGGAGTGAACCCAAAATAAGACCCCTGATTGGAGAACGACCCAAAGTGATAGCAAGAAGGGCTAAAAACCTAAAAGATCATCTGTCGAACAGCCACTATAGACGCCCCACTACAAAATTAAGGACAGGTCACGTAAATAAAGGATCTTATCCCTGTGGGGGATGCTCCATTTGCCCAAAAATGATTGCTGATAGGGGCATTATGGTAAAACATTTGTCAACACAGATACAATCTAAAGCGTACTTTAATTGTCGTTCACGCAATGTGGTTTACGCGTTGATCTGTGGGTGTGACAAAATCTACGTCGGACAAACAACACAGGAGATACGACGTAGAACCCAACAACATTTGTCCAACATAGCCACAGCCAAATCGGATAAATCAAAAGGGAAGCAGATCACATCAGTGGCATCACACTTTTTAGAGGCCCATGCAGGCCTGGGAGGCTCCCTCAGGGTCATGGGCCTGGAGGGAGTAAGTACCAATATAAGGGGGGGTAGTGTTGTAGAGGAACTTATGCGCCGAGAAGCAAGATGGATATATGAGTTGGGCAGCCTTGCCCCAGATGGTCTCAACGAGGAGTTGTTATACTCAGGCTTCTATAAAAAGAAATAACCTGAGTGTCACCTCCTAGTTAACCATGTTAAACAAACCCTATTCGTCGATTAATTTCCTTCCCCCCTTTTTCTTGGACGCACACCACTTGAGTACATGTTTTACATCATTCTCTCACCTTGTGTGCGTGTGTGTTTTCCCCACCAATTTTTTCATATGTTTTACCATCCTAGGGGCGACTAAGGAAGCGATCTCTATGAAATGTGAAGACAAGACCTTTGGAAGGTCGGGAGTCATCAATACAAGCATTCCACATACTTTACAGCGGACTTCAAAAATAAGTTTTTTTTTTTGTTTTTTTTTGTTTTTTGTTTCCTCTGGATTATTATCTGAATGGACAATATGTTGTAAATAAGTGTTCTCCCCTATACTATATGTCCACAATTTGGGGGATTGCTACAGCCATCAAGAAACCTCCTTATGTAACATGTGATCATACAACACACAAGGCTTTTGTGTGTGAAGGAGACTCATATATTTTTATAATATGCTTTCTCTATGGGCGTGGGGAGGTTGTAATCCTTTTGATGAAAGGTAGCTTATTTCCTGGAGACTATTTTCCCTCTATATGTCCCCAAGCCCTGGTGGCATGATGTGGTTATGGTTCTGTATTAAGCCTGAGGTTTAGAGCTTCACTGTAATAGATGGAGTCCAGGATCTCCAATGCACGAACATATGATAATGTTAACTGAGCATTTTGAGGGTGTAGACACATGGGATTGGGATTTTACCATTTGGACCATGTATGCAGTTTAGTGTGCACTCTGCACAGGCGCAAAAAGGCAATATGAATCCGTATCCCTGATGCGCTGGTACCGAAATTTTTACTAATTGACATAGCTTACTAGAACGTAAGCGCATATAAATACGGGGCATCTGTTGTGTGGGGCGCAAGCGCATAGAGGAATCAATGCATAAATATTATGGCCAATTGTAGACCCTGCGCAAGCGCAAGACGGCACAACAATGTGTGCCTCCAGCGCGCAGGCGCTGATCTCTGTATGACACGATACAGCTTACCAACGCGCAAGCGCATGTGAATATGGGTCGTTGGCCTCAGAAGGCGCAAGCGCATAGAGAAAGAAACAACTGTGCAGGCGCCATGATACAACATGACCCCCATGACGTATTTCCGGGCCTCTGCTGGTAGCATGGACGCCACAACAATGAAATGTCTCTCACACCTGCCACTAAGGTAAATCTAATTCAGATAGTTTAAATAGCCACTATCGCACACATGAAATGCACTCACCTTGAGAAAGACACCGTGTGCGTGTCGGAACGCGTGGGTCTTGCGCTCTTCCATACACTGGCTGCACCGCTGCTTTAAGGACCAGGGGGTGACTGTAGTGGACCGGTCAGGGTAAAGTATTCAGCCGCTGCTGATTGCCTCTTTTTGTCAATTATATTCTTGATCTATCATGTCATTTGATCTATGTGTGAGCATCCCTTTGGGTAAACTAGTAGGGTGATCTGATTATTGTATCCAGATTACCATGTATCCCGATTATATTTATTATTGATAGGGTGCTAGTACATGAAGAAGGCTCTCTTTCTATTTCTATTTTTTTAGGCTCTCTTTACCTTATATGTATATATATAGTGTGGTTCACTTTTAGATCCAAACAGCGCCTCCATAAAGGGTTCTACTTATTTGTGAAACTTTCTCTGTTAAAAGTATATGCAGCATCTGTATTTTACTATTTGGTGCAAATAATAATCCACGGCCAGATTATATATATTACAGTATGGAAGATTGGAGTTCTCTACTTTTTAGAGTAACCTTTTAGATGTTTTTAACTGTGTGTTGTATTTCTTGTGTGTACAAATAAAATTTGATATATTTTGAAAGAATTTATTTGTGGAGTTCCAACCATTTTTTGCATGTAACTTTTTCTTTACTTCATAGATTCAGCAAATGAGGCCCGCTAATACTAGATAGCAGAAGACAGATAGGAAACTGTGCGGTCAGTAGAAAACCCTATACAAAATATCCACGCTGAGAATTCAAGAACCCCCACACCAACTAACGGTGTGAGGGGAGAAACTCAGCCCCCTAGAGCTACCAGCAAGCGAGGAAATCACATATTAGCAAGCTGGACAAGGACAGATAATAAACCAAGAAACATATTGAACACTGATGATCAAAAAATGAACAAACAGAAACTTAGCTTCTCTTGGAGAGACTGATAACGAAGGTAGTCAGGAGAGATCAAAATAGCACTGAATACATTGACAGCAGGCAACAGCTGAAAGTCCAGGTGAGCTAAATAGGAAACCAACCAGCAGATAACGAGACAGCTGATCCCAGCCACAGACCTGCAGAATGACAAAAAGAGCCACCAGAGGGAGCCCAAAGATAGCACTCACACAGTACCACTTGTGACCACAAGAGGGAGCCCAAAAACAGAGTTCACAACAGTACCCCCCCCCCCCTTGAGGAGGGGTCACCGAACCCTCATCAAAACCCCCAGGGCGATTAGGATGAGCAACATGGAAGGCATGAACCAAATCGGCCGCATGAACATCAGAGGCGTCAACCCAGGAATTATCCTCCTGACCATAGCCCTTCCACTTAACCAAATACTGAAGCCTCCATCTAGAAATACGAGAATCCAAGATCTTCTCCACCACTTACTCCAATTCGCCCTCAACCAGCAACGGAGCAGGGGGCTCAACAGAAGGAACCACAGGCACCACATACCTCCGCAACAAAGACCTATGGAACACATTATGAATGGCAAACGAGGCTGGGAGGTCCAAACGAAATGACACAGGGTTAAGGATTTCCAAAATCTTATAAGGACCGATGAAGCGAGGCTTGAACTTAGGAGAGGAGACCTTCATAGGAACATACCGAGAAGACAGCCATACCAAATCCCCAACACAAAGTCGGGGACCCACACCGCGACGGCGGTTTGCAAAGCGCTGAGCCTTCTCCTGTGACAACTTCAAATTGTCCACCACATGGTTCCAAATCTGCTGCAACCTATCCACCACAGAATCCACCCCAGGACAGTCAGACGGCTCCACATGACCCGAGGAAAAACGAGGATGAAAGCCAGAATTACAAAAAAAAGGCGAAACCAAAGTAGCAGAACTAGCCCGATTATTAAGGGCAAACTCGGCCAATGGTAAAAAAGTAACCCAATCATCCTGATCAGCAGAAACAAAACATCTTAAATAAGTTTCCAAGGTCTGATTAGTTCGCTCAGTTTGGCCATTCGTCTGAGGATGGAAGGCAGACGAAAAAGACAAATCAATGCCCATCTTAGCACAAAAGATCCGCCAAAATCTGGACACAAACTGGGATCCTCTGTCAGACACAATATTTTCAGGGATGCCGTGCAAGCGAACCACATTCTGAAAAAATAGAGGAACCAAATCGGAGGAGGAAGGCAACTTAGGCAAGGGCACCAAATGGACCATTTTAGAAAAACGATCACACACCACCCAGATGACAGACATTCTCTGAGAGACTGGAAGATCCGAAATAAAATCCATGGAAATGTGCGTCCAAGGCCTCTTCGGGACAGGCACAGGCAAAAGCAAACCGCTGGCACGAGAACAGCAAGGCTTAGCATGAGCACAAATCCCACAGGACTGCACAAAGGAGCGCACATCCCGCGACAAGGAAGGCCACCAGAAGGATCTAGCCACCAAATCTCTGGTACCAAAAATCCCAGGATGACCTGCCAACACCGAAGAATGAACCTCGGAAATAACTCTGCTGGTCCATCTATCTGGGACAAACAGTCTCTCTGGTGGGCAACGGTCAGGTCTATCCGCCTGAAATTCCTGCAGCACTCGTCGCAAATCTGGGGAAATGGCAGACAAAATCACTCCCTCTCTGAGGATACCAGCCGGCTCTGAAACTCCCGGAGAGTCAGGCACAAAACTCCTAGAAAGAGCATCAGCCTTCACGTTCTTCGAACCAGGCAGGTACGAGACCACGAAATCGAAACGGGAGAAAAACAACGACTAACGAGCCTGTCTAGGATTCAGCCGCTTGGCAGACTCAAGATAAATCAGATTTTTGTGATCAGTCAAGACCACCACACGATGCTTAGCTCCCTCGAGCCAATGTCGCCACTCCTCAAATGCCCACTTCATAGCCAACAACTCCTGATTACCAACATCATAATTCCACTCGGCAGGCGAAAACTTTCTTGAAAAGAAAGCACAAGGCTTCATCACAGAGCAATCAGAGCTTCTCTGCGAGAAAACAGCCCCTGCTCCAATCTCAGAAGCATCAACCTCGACCTGAAAAGGAAGAGAGATATCAGGCTGACATAAAACTGGAGCCGAAGAAAACCGGCGCTTCAGCTCCTGAAAGGCTTCCACGGCCGCAGGAGACCAATTAGTCACATCAGAACCCTTCTTGGTCAAATCCGTCAAGGGTTTAACCACGCCAGAAAAATTAGCAATGAAGCGACGGTAAAAATTAGCAAAACCCAAGAACTTCTGAAGACTCTTAACAGATGTAGGCCGAGTCCAGTCATGAATAGCCTGGACCTTGACTGGGTCCATCTCAATAGTAGAAGGAGAAAAAATAAAACCCAAAAAGGAAACCTTCTGTACTCCGAAGAGACATTTTGAGCCCTTCACAAATAAGGCATTAGCACGCAGGACCTGAAACACCATCCTGACCTGCTTCACATGGGACTCCCAATCCTCAGAAAAGACCAAAATGTCATCCAGATACACAATCATAAATTTATCCAGATATTCTCGGAAGATGTCATGCATGAAGGACTAAAACACAGAAGGAGCATTAGAGAGTCCAAAAGGCATCACCAAGTACTCAAAATGGCCTTCGGGCGTATTAAATGCTGTTTTCCATTCATCCCCCTGCTTAATACGCACAAGGTTATACGCACCACGAAGATCTATCTTGGTGAACCAACTGGACCCCTTAATCCGAGCAAACAGATCAGACAATAATGGCAAAGGATACTGAAATTTGACCGTGATTTTATTTAGAAGACGATAATCTATACAAGGTCTCAGAGAACCATCCTTCTTGGCCACAAAAAAAGAAACCTGCACCAAGAGGGGACGAGGACGTCCGAATATGTCCCTTCTCCAAAGACTCCTTTATATAACTCCGCATAGCGGCATGTTCTGGTACAGACAAATTAAAAAGTCGTCCCTTAGGGAACTTACTACCAGGAATCAAATTTATAGCACAATCACAATCCCTATGAGGAGGTAGGGCACCGGATCTGGGCTCATCAAATACATCCTGGTAGTCCGACAAAAACTCAGGGACCTCAGAAGGAGTGGAAGAAGCAATTGACACCAAAGGAGCATCGCCATGAATCCCCTGGCAACCCCAACTTGACACAGACATAGCTTTCCAATCCAGAACTGGATTATGGGCCTGCAGCCATGGCAGACCCAAAACGACAACATCATGCAAATTATGCAGCACAAGAAAGCGAATCACCTCCTGATGTACAGGAGTCATGCACATGGTCACTTGAGTCCAATACTGAGGCTTATTCTCAGCCAATGGTGTAGCATCAATTCCCCTCAGTGGAATAGGGAATTCCAAAGGCTCCAGGACCAAACCACAGCGCCTGGCAAACGACAAATCCATCAGATTCAGGGCAGCACCTGAATCCACAAAAGCCATAACCGAGTAGGATGACAAAGAACAAATTAAAGTAACAGACAAAATGAATTTAGGCTGTATAGTACCAACAGTGACAGGTTTAGCGATTTTTTTTAAGCGCTTAGAGCATGCTGAGATAACATGAGTAGAATCACCACAGTAAAAGCACAACCCATTTTGACGTCTATGACTTTGCCGCTCAATTCTGGTCAGAATTCTGTCACATTGCATAGACTCAGGTCTCTGTTCAGAAAACACCACCAGATGGTGCGCAGATTTGCGCTCCCGCAAACGCCGATCAATCTGAATGGCCAAAGCCATTGAGTCATTCAGACTAACAGGCGTGGGGAACCCCACCATAACATTCTTAATGGCTTCAGAAAGACCTTCTCTGGAATTTGCAGCCAGGGCACACTCATTCCATTGAGTAAGCACCGACCATTTCCTACATTTTTGACAATACACCTCTGCTTCATCCTGTCCCTGACAGAGGTCCAGCAAAGCCTCTTCTGCCTGGTTCTCAAGATTAGGTTCCTCATAAAGCAGTCCAAGCGCCAGAAAAAACGCATCCACATTCAGCAATGCAGGATCTCCTGGCGCCAGGGAGAAAGCCCAATCTTGAGGGTCGCCACGTAACAAGGAGATAACAATTTTAACTTGCTGAGCAGAATCACCAGAGGAACGAGGTCTCAAGGAAAGAAATAATTTACAATTATTCTTAAAATTCAGAAACCTAGATCTATCTCCAGAAAACAACTCAGGAATAGGTATTTTTGGCTCTGACATAGGACTGTGAACAACAAAATCCTGAATGCTTTGCACCCTTGCAGCAAGATGATCCACACTAGAAGTCAGGCTCTGAATATCCATGTCTGCAGCTGAACTCAAAGCCACCCAGAGATTAAGGGGATGAGAGAAGCTGGACAGACTGCAGCAAAGGGAGAAAAAAAAAATTGAACTCAGGACTTCTCTTATCCCACTTCTGCGATGCATTAAACACTTTTTGGCCTGCTGTACTGTTATGATCCTTAGTGGCTGAGGATCACAGAACTGACTAGCTAAGTTACTGAACATAGAACGAGCTCTAGGGAGGTGGTAACTGGACTGACCGCAATCCTGATCCTAACCGAACACACTAAAGGTAGCTGGTGAACGTGCCTGAATTCCTAGACGTCTCGACGCAGCCTGAGAAACTAGCTACCCCTAGAGAGAAAGAAAGTAAGACCTCACTTGCCTCAGAGAAATAACCCCAAAGATATAGAAAGCCCCCAACAAATAATAACGGTGAGGTAAGGGGAAAATACAAACGTAGAAATGAAACAGATTCAGCAAATGAGGCCCGCTAATACTAGATAGCAGAAGACAGATAGGAAACTGTGCGGTCAGTAGAAAACCCTATACAAAATATCCACACTGAGAATTCAAGAACCCCCACACCAACTAACGGTGTGAGGGGAGAAACTCAGCCCCCTAGAGCTACCAGCAAGCGAGGAAATCACATATTAGCAAGCTGGACAAGGACAGATAATAATCCAAGAAACATATTGAACACTGATGATCAAAAAATGAACAAACAGAAACTTAGCTTCTCTTGGAGAGACTGATAATGAAGGTAATCAGGAGAGATCAAAATAGCACTGAATACATTGTCAGCAGGCAACAACTGAAAGTCCAGGTGAGCTAAATAGGAAACCAACCAGCAGATAACGAGACAGCTGATCCCAGCCACAGACCTGCAGAATGACAAAAAGAGCCACCAGAGGGAGCCCAAAGATAGCACTCACACAGTACCACTTGTGACCACAAGAGGGAGCCCAAAAACAGAGTTCACAACAGGTTGGCCAGAAATACATCACCGTCATAGGCCTCCCTGCACTCCTTCCACAAGTCCTGATCGTGGATAACTCCAATGAAATTGGCATCAGATAGAATGGTCTTGGACAGGGCTCCAGGTACGGAATCCGCAGCATGGATTCGGGATAAAGCATCAGCCTTCCCATTACGAGAACCTGGAAGGTACGAGATAACAAAGTTAAATTGATTTAAAAATAAGTTCCAACGAGCCTGACGAGGAGAAAGACATCTAGCAGATCTAAGGAACTCTAAATTGCGATGATCAGTTAGCACTATGATCTGTTGTGCAGCTCCTTGCAGATGATGCCTCCATTCTTTGAAAGCCGCAATAATAGCCAGCAATTCCTTGTCTCCCACATCGTAATTCTTCTCTGCTGAGGTTAGTCTATGGGAAAAGAAAGCACAAGGATGTAGCAGACCCTTCTCTCCAGTTCTTTGGGAGAGAATAGCCCCCAAAGCATTATCAGAAGCGTCCACCTCCACAATGAAAGAAAGTGTTGGATCTGGGTGTATCAACAGCGGTGCTGAGGTGAAACAGATCTTAAGCCGATCAAAAGCTTCTTGAGCCTGTGATGACCACTTAAAGGGCTTTTCCTTCTTTGTCAAGGAAGTAATGGGATGGACAATATCAGAAAAATTTCAAATGAAGCGTCTGTAGAAATTTACAAAACCAATAAAACGTTGGACCTCCTTAACGTTCTTGGGTACCGGCCAGTCAAGGATAGCCTGAATCTTACCAGATTCCATGTTCAGCCCCTGGGGAGAGATGATATAACTTAAGAACTGTATCTCAGAATGATGGAACTCGCATTTCTCCGGCTTAATATACAGATGGTTCTCTTTCAGACGTCTTAAAACAGTTTTGACATGTTCTTCATGTTCCTGTAGAGAGTCAGAAAAGATTAGTATATCGTCCAAATAGATCACTACAAACTGGTCCAACAAATCTCTGAAAATGTAATTAGCAAGGTGTTGAAGCGTTGCAGGGGCATTACAAAGCCTGAATGGCATCACAAGAGATTCAAAGTGTCCATACCGGCATCTGAATGCTGTCTTCCACTCATCCCCTGGACGAATACGCACCAAATTATAAGCCCCACGAAGATCCAGTTTAGAGAACACCTTAGCATGGCAGACTCTTTCCAGTAATTCGGGAATCAGAGGCAAAGGGTAACGGTTTCGTACGGTTACCTTATTGAGATCCGGATAATCAACACAGGGTCTCAGGGTCCCATCCTTCTTCTTTGCAAAAAAGATAGGTGCCCCTGCTGGTGAGGAAGAAGGATGTATGAAGCCTTTGGCCAGATTTTCATCAATATACTCCTTTAAGGCTTGAAGCTCAGGTGCCGCCAAAGGGTATACGTTACCAAAAGGAATAGCTGCCCCAGGAAGCAACTCAATGGGACAGTCATAATGCCTGTGTGGAGGAAGCTGATCTGCATTCTTCTTGTCACAGATGTCGGAGAACTCTTTATATGCTGGAGGTAAAGAAAATACCTGTACATGTGGTTCCGTAGCCGTGGACTCAGGGACAGCTTCTGTTAATGCTGAGTTGCTCCTTGTTGGAAAGATAATCTCCTTGGTCTCCCAGTTGATAATTGGGTTCTGAGAACGCAACCAAGGAATGCCTAAAATCACAGGAAAATGAGGAGAAGAAATTAGCAAGAAAGAAAGTTGCTCCTGATGATTAGGCTCCAACAAAATTTCAAGGGGTACAGTCTCCTGATCCACAGGCCCAGAGATTAAAGGTGACCCATCCACTGTTTCCATGGTAATTGGAGAGGCTCTTTGCTGAATTTCAATACTATGTTCCTTGGCAAATGTGATATCCATGAAATTGCCACCTGCACCAGAGTCAATCATAGCTGCACTGGAAATCCACTGTCCTGAACACAGGATCTCAATAGGGAGAGAACAGTGAGAGTTCTTTTCCTTCAGCTCCTTGCTGGGTGAAGTCATAGAAAGTGAATGGAATACAGCGTTTAAAGGCAGGCTACATTCAGAGATGTCAGATTCATCATCACAGTTGTCATACTCCCCTACTGCTGCTAGCACCTTGTTAGGCCATCTAGGACACTTAGGACAATTGATCAAGAAGTGGTCAGACTGTCCGCAGTAGAAACATAGACTTTCACGAAGGCGATGCTCCCGGCGCTCATTGATCTCGCGCCTCTGAATGGAATAAATTTGCATGGGCACCTCCTCCACCTCCCGAGAGGTTTTACCTGCAGGCTCTTTGGAAGGAAGGGAAAAGTTAGAAATACGGTTATAAGCAGCAAATTTCTCCTGCCTACGCTCAGCAAGGCGAATGTCTATGCGCACACAATGCTGTATAAATGTCTCTAGCTCTTGTGGTGACTCAGAGCGAGCTAGTTCATCTTTTATAATACTAGACAGACCCCTTTTAAAAATAGGCAATTGTGCATAACTGTCCCAATTGGTATCTACCGCTAATCTCCTGAATTCAGTGGCATACTCAATAACAGAACGTTTAGCCTGGCGTAAAGACAACAAAGCAGATTCAGCGGTTGCACAGTGATTTGGGTCATCAAATATTAATGCCATAGCGGCCAAGAAATCATCCAAGTTATTTAACCGTGGGTCACGAGACTCAATAATCGGATTCGCACAGGCGAGCGCTCGTGAGGTCAGTAGCATTATTACACACAATACTTTGGATCCATCAGTAGGAAAACGGTCAGCATGCACATCAAAATATAGCATACATTGATTCACAAAGCCACGAAATTTGTCGTGATCACCATTAAATCTGAATGGGGGCAACTTAGGTGGGCTAGCTGGTGGCGGTTGCCCAGAGGGTAAAGTCACTTGTGCAGCTATTTGCGTGCTTATGTCCTGAAAAGCCCGTCCATACTGGGACTCTATGCCAGCAAGTTTGTTTTCCTGGGCTGCCATGCGGGTGCTTAAGTCCTGCAAAGTTTGTCCAAACACTTGTTGATTGTGTTCAAAGCTTCCAAACTTCTTTTGCAGACCTTCCACATCTTTCTGCAGTGATCTAATTATGGAAAACACCTGCTCTAATCTGCTTTCTGCAGTCATTGTTCCAGCAGTCTCCTCTTTTCTGGCTAGAGTATCCTGTAATAATTATAGGGGATAACTCAGGAGACTCTTTGCGTGGAACAAGACAACTACAGGACACAGTTTTATAAGTGGTAAAGTCTATATTATCACACGGTGATTCAAATAGGTGCAGAGAAAAACTCAAGTCCACAACACTTGGTGTAAATATTAAACGCAGCTTAGCAGTCTATAGGGCACTTCAGAGGAAAATGCAATCACGCAGAAAGTCTATGAAGCACAGTTATTCTTGAGGATACTTGACATGAATAAGTCCTTGTTTTAGTCCAAACACAGATAGATATGCTTATAAGGCAGTTCAAGCAATGTCTTATCTCAACCAGGAAGGCCTGGGTGATAATCTCAGGTTTAAGCAGAGCAGCAACAGCTTACATGTCCAGCAAATGCAGATGGGAGTAAACATGAGCAGCAGATGAAGGAGGATTACTGGAAACTGGTGTATGCAGCAGGAACTCAGAGCAGAGTAGCAGGATCACCATACAGGTTCACAGGAGCAGGTATATAGCCAGGGAGTCACCAGAGTCAGGAGCTGGATGCAAGGCAAAATACTCTAGCACAGACTGAAGGCTGGGGTGGAGTTTTATCGCAGGAAGACACAGTGCATATGAGACCAAAGACGCCATCTTGGAAAAGGGCAGTAATGCACAAAAGGTAATAAAAATGTTCAGAGTCCTGACAGGCACATAGTGATCAGTTGTCTGCCTGGTAGTGGTGTGGGGGGCTCTGGAGACGCATAGTGATCAGTGATCTTTCTGGTAGTGGTGTGGGGGGCTTTGGAGGCACATCGTGATCAGTGGTCTGCCTGGTAGTGGTGTAGGGGGCTCTAGAGGCACATAGTGATCAGTGGTCTGCATGGTAGTGGTTTGGGGGGCTCTGGAGGCCCATGGTGATAAGTGATCTTTCTGATAGTGGTGTGGGCGGCTTTGGAGGCACATGATGATCAGTTGTCTGCCTGGTAGTAGTGTGGGTGGCTCTGGAGGTACATCGTGATCAGTTGTCTGCCTGGTAGTGGTGTTGGGGGCTCTAGAGGTACATAGTGATCAGTGATCTTTCTGGTAGTGGTGTGGGAGGCTTTGGAGACACATGGTGATCAGTTGTCTGCCTGGTAATGGTGTGGGGGGCTCTGAAGACACATAGTGATCAGTGGTCTGCCTGGTAGTGGTGTGGGGGGCTCTGGAGGCTCATAGAGACCAGTTGTCTGCCTGGTAGTGGTGTGGGGGGCTCTGGCGGCACATAGTGACCAGTTGTCTGCATGGTAGTGGTGTGGGGGCTCTGGAGGTACATAGCGATTAGTGGTCTGCCTGGTATTGGTGTTGGGGCTCTGGAGGTGCATAGTGATCAGTGATCTGCCTGGTAGTGGTGTGGGGGGCTCTGGAGGCACATAGTGATCAGTGGTCTGCCTGGTAGTGGTGGGGGGCTCTGAAGGCACATAGTGATCAGTGGTCTGCCTAGTAGTGGTGTGGGGGGCTCTGGAGGCACATAGTAATAAGCGGACTGCCTGGTAGTGGTGTGGGGGCTCTGGAGGCACATAGTGATCAGTGGTCTGGCTGGTAGTGGTGTTGGGTGCTCTGGATTCTCATAGTGAGCAGTGGTCTCCTGGTAGTTGTGTGGGGGCTCTGGATTCACATAGTGATCAGTGGTCTGCCTGGTACTGGTGTGGGGGGGCTCTGGAGGCACATAGTTATCAGTTATCTGTCTGGTAGTGGTGTGGGGGGCTGGAGGCATATAGTGATCAGTTATCTGCCTGGTACTGGTGGGGGGGCACTGGAGGCACATAGTGATCAGTGGTCTGCCTGGTAGTGGTGTGGGGGGCTTTGGAGGTACATAGTGATCAGTTGTCTGCCTGGTTGTGGTGTGGGGGTGCTCTGGAGGCACATAGTAATAAGTGGTCTGCCTGGTAGTGGTGTGGGGGCTCTGGAGGCACATAGTGATCAGTGGTCTGCCTGGTAGTGTTGTGGGGGGCACTGGAGGAACATAGTGATCAGTGGTCTGCCGGAAAGTGGTGTGGGGGGCACTGGAGGAACATAGTGATCAGTTGTCTGACTGGTAGTGGTGTGGGAGGCTCTAGAAGCACACAGTGATCAGTAGTCTGCCTGGTGCTGGTGTGGGGGCTCTGGAGGCACATAGTGATCAGTAATCTGTCTGGTAGTGGTGTGGGGGGCACTGGAGGCACATAGTGATCAGTGGTCTGCCGAAAAGTGGTGTGGGCGGCTCTGTAGGTACATAGTGATCAGTGGTCTGCCTGGTAGTGGTGTGGGGGGCTCTGGAGGCACATAGTGATAAGTGGTCTGCCTGGTAGTGGTGTGGGGGGCTCTGGAGGTACATAGTGATCAGTGGTCTGCCTGGTAGTGGTGTGGGGTTCTCTGGAGGCACATAGTGATCAGTCATGTGCCTGGTAGTGGTGTGGGGTACTCTGGAGGCACATAGTGATAAGTGGTCTGCCTTGTAGTGATGTGGGAGGCTCTGTAGGCAGTTGGGAGATTATAATGCTGGTTATTGGTGGTCACACATGTGGAGAAGCTTTAGCTGGAGACGGTTTCTGACATTTACTTGATTGCTGGCTGGTACTTTGTGGCCGGGGCCCTGTAGAGTTGTGGCCCCATGTTGATGCTTTGTTTTCTTCTTGCAGTGTGACAGCAACGTCTCCATCATTATCGGACAGTATTGGACCCTCTTGCAGAATCCCAGACCCCGCATCACTGGGGGGAAGATCTGCTACCAAGAAGTCTCGAAGATTGGAGGATGCAGAATAGCCATGAAGATCTGAGACAATTAGAGGGTGCAGGGTCCTGAGTGTCGTCTTTCTGGAAGGTGAGGTGTCACTTTGGCTGTTCGTTATTTTGAGGACGTCCAGAGACAAAGGTCTTGGGGACCACTATAACGGCAGGATGGTTGTATCATTGAGCACAGCCCATCGCTCCAAGCCAAACCCCACAGTCAGAAAGAGGGGTCAAAACCTCAAATTTCCACCAAAAACTGGCAACGCCCCAAATCCATGTATTAGATATTTTACTGCTGTGAGCCCCTCAGGATCCTCAGCTCCCTAATTATAGACAAGACCCTGCAAATGCCAACATTGCTGGACAAAATTGCCGAATACTTAACCCCCTTCCATTGAGCAATGGCTCCCGCACATTTGTCCCTCTGCATTATGGAGTCCGTGTGGACGTTGAATTAGGAATGACCCGTCCTGTGCCATATTAGAGGCAGAAGCTGTTTGATTGACAGTGGTGAATTATAATATGGCCTCCTGTCACCTCTCCTGCCCATATTATGCTCTGCTATTGGGTGCCATGCTCTGCACAAATCTCTGGGGTGACATGCCCTGCAGTGATCTCTGTGGGGTGACATGCTGTGCAGGAGTCTCTGTGGGGTGCCATGCTCTGCAGGGATCTCTGTGGGGTGCCATGCTCTGCAGGGATCTCTGTGGGGTGACATGCTCTGTAGGGATCTCTGTGGGGTGCCATGCTCTGCACAGCTCTCTGGGGTGCAGGGCCAGTCCGGCCATCGGGCAGTTCTGGCACATGCCAGAAGGGCCGTGCCAGTAGTGGGCCGTTGAGCGCCGACTCACCCTCCCCCCCAGCGCCGCCACCGCATTCAACTATACCGGCGTCTATAACGCCGGTACAGTTGAATGCAATGATGGGGGAGAGAGCGTCACCTGATGCTCCCTCTCCCATCATTCCCCGCTCTGCCTCTGACACTGCGGGTGCACGTGCACTCACTGTGTCCCAGGCAGTGCAGTGGCAGCAGCCGAGACAGGAGCAGGGAGCAACGCGGCCACGAGGGCAGGTGAGGAGTGTGTTTTTGTTTTTTACTGGACTGTGGGGCCATTCCAGGGGGGGAGGAGAGATGTGGGCTCTGCTGTATACTATGTGGGCTGTGCTATATACTACTGTGTGGGCTGTGCTGTATACTACTATGTGGGCTCTGCTGTATACTACTGTGTGGGCTGTGCTATATACTACTATGTGGGCTCTGGTGTATACTACTGTGTGGGCTGTGCTATATACTACTGTGTGGGTTCTGCTGTATACTACTATGTGGGCAGTGCTGTATATTACTATGTGGGCTGTGCTATATACTACTGTGTGGGCTGCGCTATATGCTACTGTGTGGGCTTTGCTGTATACTACTATGTGGGCTGTGCTATATACTAGTGTGTGGGCAGTGCTGTATACTACTGTGTGGGCAGTGCTACATACTACTATGTGGGCTGTGCTATATACTACTATGTGGGCTGTGCTATATACTACTGTGTGGGCTGTGCTATATACTACTGTGTGGGCTCTGCTGTATACTACTATGTGGGCTGTGCTGTATACTACTATGTGGGCTGTGCTATATACTACTGTGTGAGCAGTGCTGTATACTACTGTCGGCAGTGCTATATACTACTGTCGGCAGTGCTATATACTACTATGTGGGCTGTGCTGTATACTACTGCGTGGGCTGTGCTATATACTACTATGTGGGCTGTGCTGTATACTACTGTGTGGGCTGTGCTGTATACTACTGTGTGGGCTGTGCTATATACTACTGTGTGCGCTCTGCTGTATACCATGTGGGCTGTGCTGTATACTACTATGTGGGCTGTGCTATATACTACTGTGTGGGCAGTGCTGTATACTACTGTGTGGGAAGTGCTCTATACTACTGTGTGGGTTGTGCTATATACTACTGTGTGGGCTGTGCTATATACAACTATGTGGGCTGTGCTGTATACTACTATGTGGGCTGTGCTATATACTACTGCGTGGGCAGTGCTGTATACTACTGTGTGGGCAGTGCTATATACTACTATGTGGGCTGTGCTATATACTACTATGTGGGCTGTGCTATATACTACTATGTGGGCTGTGCTATATACTACTGTGTGGGCTTTGCTGTATACTACTATGTGGGCTGCGCTGTATACTACTGTGTGGGCAGTGCTGTATACTACTGTGTGGGCAGTGCTGTATACTACTGTGTGGGCAGTGCTGTATACTACTGTGTGGGCAGTGCTGTATACTACTGTGTGGGCTGCTCTGTATACTGCTAAGTGGGCTGTGCTGTATACTGCTACGTGGGCTGTGCTGTATACTGCTACGTGAGCTGTTATCTGCTATGCGGGTTGTGCTATATACTATGGGGGTATATTATATTCTATGGGGGAGGCCGTGTTATATACTATGTGGCTGTGTTATATACTATTGTGGGTGTATTATATTCAATGGGGGGGGCTGCATTATATTCTATGGGGGCTACATTATATATTATGGGGAGGTGGGCTGTATTATATTCTATGGGGTGGCTGCATTATACTCTGGGGTGGCTGCATTATATTCTGTAGGGTGGTGGCTGCATTATACTATATGTGTGCTGCATTATACTGTATTGAGGACTATGGGGAATACGTTATACTATATGAAGAACTATGGGGTGCATTATACTATGGGAAGTGAATTGTACTACATGGATGACTATGGCGGTGCATTATACTATATGGAGCACTATGAGAAGTATATTATACTATATGGAGGACTGTGGTGCACATTATAATATATGGAGGACTATAGGGTGTATTTTACTAAACAAGTAAAATGCTGCATATTCAGATTGTTTTTGCTGGAACAAAAATCATTGTTCTCAGCAGCACATCGCCAGTGTAAACTGTAGATGTGCTGCTGATAACATGATACTGTATGGTGATCTGTTAGTGATTTATTAGTGATGGTTCTGTCCCATCATTCTTTCTCAGACGGTGGAAAGAGGCCGGGAAACAAGCGTTGAACAACTTCAGTATTGTCGATCAAACTCATTTAGCGGCCTGAACTCAGCGCATGTAAATACAACCGAAATGCTTCTGTGTGATGTGCAATATGTTAGCATTTGGGGCCCCATTTTAAACTTTGCCTAGGCGAAGGGCCCCACTTTGCCTTAAACCGGCCCTGCCTACAAGTGTACAAAGATATTATACAGTCACCATGTGACAAGTGGGCCTGTGTAACTTCAAATGCCAGGGCTGAATTTTAGTCCCAGTCTGGCCCTGCTGGGGTGTGATGTTTTGCAGATTAATAGTTGACCTGTTTCTTCTCTCTTTGTAGTGGGTCTGGAGGTCTGCAGAGCCATCTAGAGGTCAGCAGAGCCGTCTGGAGGTCCGCAGAGCCCTCTGGTGCAGATTTTTACCCGTCTTCTTGCTTCCCTGCCCTCGTTCTGTCATTTTCCTCAGTAATATTAAGGCGCGGCTCCGGGATCAGTTGGTCCATTGGATTTTCAGTTGTGATTGTCGCTGCGTTGTGGGGCTTATCTCGTCCAGTCTCTGGTTTCCACCAGTGTGGCTCTCACATGGCGAGGCTGGTACCGGCTGGTGGGCACAAGCTGGCACCCTGACATCTCCTCACTGACGTGACCATATCCTGGAGCAGCTCCTGACGTCCTCCCCATCCCGCACTGAGGATTCTGGACATTGACTTTCTGTATAAGAAATACTATTTTTATCTAATATGTAAAGTATTATAAATCCGAGTTTCTTCTCTCCCATCCACTTGTAATTGTGAATAAAGTTCTGTTAGTGACCCCTGATTCCCCTCGGACCTTTGCTTCATACTTATTCATTCTCCTGTAAAATAAATTCTTCTAAATCTTTTCATTTTGATTTTTTCAATATCTCTGCTGCCATCAGTGATCGGGAACATTGATTGCATTTAATAAAAATATAAAAAAATCAGCTGAATGTTTGTTACAATGTATCAGTCTGATGTACAATAACAAATGATATTGTGTTAGCCAGAAAAACAGATGTGAATACTTTCCTGCCCAACGATGACAAAGTATTCTCGGAGTGATACCTTTATCGGAGAACCAGAACATAAGATATATTTGCAGCTTTCAGAGCACCGCGGCTCCTTCTTCAGGCGGACTACAAATGAATTAATAAGACAAAGGCACAACATTTAGGAGATATTACAGGATATTTGTTCATGAGGTGGGAGGGGTGATGCCTCCTAAAAAGAAGCCAAGGAAATCAGATTAGGCATTTTCTTACAAATGCAGAGGCAGTGGGAATGATGTTCTTAGTTATCTGGAGTTTGTCTGGTGGAGGTGTGAGTTGTCCATGTAGTGAGTCGTAAATCCAGGTGTTAAATTGAGTCGTAGTGTCAAAGATTTGAACATCTTTATCAGTGTGAAAACCCATTTTTTCTCTCTCTGTCATCCTTAAAATGACCTTTTAGTATTAAGTCTGTTAAATCCGTCATACAGTGTCCAGTTCCAGAGAAATGTTGTGTCCAGTTCATTCCCGATTGTGTGTCGGTGCAGATTCGTCCTTGTTTGTGGTTTTCATGGTTTCACCAATATAGATCCCTCTGGGGCACCTTGTACTTTACATCATGTACATGAGAAGAAATCTGTGACCTTATTGTCCTGATTTGTGTTTGCTATGCAGACAGTATTTGTGGGTGATGAAACAATAAAAAATGTAATACTTGTACCCACAGATCACGATCAGTGACGGACACATTCCCAAGAGAGGACACTTCTGACAAGGAGATTCCTTAAGTTAAGGGGCTGTTTGTAGGAGAGAAGTGTTTGTTCTGGGAATATATCTTTCAGTCGGCGGTCTCTATGGAATATGGGTTGTACTCGTAGATCAGCCCAACTTTCCCTAGGATGCCATGTGGGGGTTGTATGTGACCACAAGAGGCACCCTGTTGTTATCCTGCTTCTTGGGATCCTTGTAGGTCAGTGGATCTGTTTATCTATGACCATTGGATGGGATCCTTCTAGGACTGTATTCCTCAGCGATCGCAGCTGTAGTTCCCTGTCTTTACTGTCTGAACAGATACGATTGTACCTCAGACCCTGACTGTAGATGATGGATATTTTTGTGTGTCTCGGATGATAGCTGTTCCATCTCAGGTATGCCGGGCGTCCTGTGGGCTTGATGTTTGTATGGCGTTGTCCTTGATGTATATGGTCGGGTCCAGGAAATGTATTTGGATCTTAGAGAAATTGAGGATGAGCTTGATGGTTGGATGGGACTTGTTGAAGTTATCATAGAAGGTCAGCAGATCATGAGCCTATCCAGATTATTAGAAGATCATCGATGTAGCGGAAGTATTCTAGAGGTTTAATATAGCAAGATCACAATTTCCTCCTCTAGATTAGCCATAAATAGGGTCACACATTGTGGGGACATTTTCCTGTCCATACACTGCTGATATAAATTGTTCCCAAAGGAAAAATAGTCGTGATGAAGCACAAACCTGATAAATGCATCAGTGTAGAACCCAAAGAATACCTGAAGATTTATAACCGCGTTGTCCTCCTGTATTCCTGTATACTGCAGATGAGTGGCGCCACTATACCGTATATCCACTATTGGTGAGAAGTCTCAGTACCAACAGTAGCCCCTAGGGGGAACAGGTGAGGTTATAGTTCTCCAGCCTTTGTAATAGACCTATAGAAATGTTTAGTTGCTCCACCTTCTGGTTGCCATTGGTACTGCAGATTAGAAATACCTGATATCTAATGACAAGTTGTAGCAACGCCTGCGTGAAAATTCCATTACCACGTACATTAATGTCCACGTATCTACACCTTACTGTTGCAATTTAGGGGCCTACACATTTCACTCTTCTCCAGGATATAAGTTTCCTTATAGAAGAGATTGAAGAAAAGAAGTTGCCATATTTAAAGAGACCTGTGCCGTTGTACTTTGAGTCCCATCCGTGGGCAGCACAGTATAGAGAAGCTGAGCAGAATGATATACAGCTTTGTAGGGAGATATTCAGTATAACTTGTGTTCTATGTACATAAGTCCAGTGGGCGGAGCTAATCTGCGTCGTCTCAGGAAAAAGGAAGAAGTTAAGATTATAACAACTAAAACTAGAGATCTCTCAGCTCAGTGTCTGGCCCAGCGGTCAAGAATCCAGCAACTAACCGAGACGTCGCAGGTTCAATCCCAGTGTGTGGTACCACTAACTGCCATTTTATAGCTGATGGATCAGAACATAAAGGGTTAAATATTGCTGTTGGAGTATCCTCAATCTGGATGATTTATTTTACATCAGTTTCTGCTGATTTTTTTTTTAATTTTCACTGATTTTTGTGCAGTCTGGTGATTTTTACTGAATCCATCTGAATCCAATTAGTGTGAGCGAATTGTGCTGATTCCACTGGAAATTCAGAAAAGACCGACCAGAAATGTTTGCTTTTCCTGTTAAATCAGCACAATTCGCTCACACTAATTGGATTCGGATGGATTCAGTGAAAATTACCGATTGCACCAGAATCAGTAAAAATCACGAGATTGCATCGAAATCAGTGAAAATAAAGAAAAAAAATCAGCAGAAATTGATGTAAAATCTCCAGATTATGAGAATTACTCCAGCAGCAATAATTAATGTTCTGCTTCATCAGCTATAAAATGACGATCAGAACATAAAGGGTTAAATATTGCTGTTGGAGTAGTCATAATCTGGACGATTGATTTTACATCAATTTCTGCTGCTTTTTTTCTTCGTAATTTTCACTGATTTTGGTGCAATCTGGTGATTTTCACTGATTTTCACAGAATTCGCCTGATTTGAATAATTGTAACTAAATTGTGCTGATTCCACAGGAAATTCAGAAAAAAACGACCAGACCTTTCTGCTTTTCCTGTGAAATCAGCAAAATTTTCTTACACTAATTGGATTCAGATGGATTCAGTGAAAATCTGTGAAAATCACCAGATTGCATCAAAATCTGTGAAAATCCATGAAAATCACCAGATTGCACAAAAATCTATGAAAATTAAGAAAAAAAATCAGCAGAAATTGATGTAAAATATCCTTATTATGATTACTCCAGCAGCAATAATTAACCCTTTATTTTCTGATCCATCAGCTATAAAATGACGGTCAGTGGTATCACACACTGGAATTGAACCTGTGAACCTCTTAGTCACCTGCTGGATTCTTGACCACTGGGCCAGACACTGAGCTGAGAGATCTCTAGTTTTTGTTGTTATGATCTTCACTTCTCCCTATCAGACTTTTTCATGACCAATGCAATGAAGGGCAGGGAGCCATAATCCGGCTGGAGTAGGAAGAGCATGTTCTTCACCAACAGCTGCCGGAGACCAGGGCTCGATCATCAGAGGGCTGCTGGAGACAGGGCTCGATCACCAGAAGGCTGCCGGAGACCAGGAATGGATCATCAGAGGGCTGCCGGAGACCAGAGCTTGATCACCAGAGGGCTGCTGGAGACCAGGGATGGATTGCCAGAGGGCTGCCGGACACCAGGGCTCGATCACCAGAGGGCTGCTGGAGACAGGGCTCGATCACCAGAGGGCTGCCGGAGACCAGGGCTCCATCACCAGAGGGCTGTCGGAGACCAGGAATGGATCATCAGAGGGCTGCCGGAGACCAGGGCTTGATCACCAGAGGGCTGCCGGAGACCAGGGCTTGATCACCAGAGGGCTGCTGGAGACCAGGGATGGATCGCCAGAGGGCTGCCGGACACCAGGGCTCGATCACCAGAGGGCTGCTTGAGACCAGGGCTCGATCACCAGAAGGCTGCTGGAGACCAGGGCTTGATCGACAGAGGGCTGCTGGAGACCAGGGCTCGATCACCAGAGGGCTGCTGGAGACCAGGGATCGATCACCAGAGGGCTGCTGGAGACCAGGGCTCGATCACCAGAAGGCTGTTGGAGACCAGAGCTCGATCACCAGAAGGCTGCTGGAGACCAGGGCTTGATCGACAGAGGGCTGCTGGAGACCAGGGCTCGATCACCAGAAGGCTGTGGGAGACCATGGCTCGATCACCAGAGGGGCTGTTGGAGACCAGGGCTCGATCACCAGAGGGCTGCCGTAGACCAGGGCTTGAACGACAGAGGGCTGCTGCAGACCAAGGATCGATCGCCAGAGGGCTGCGGAAGCCACGGGGGTGTGGCAACCCAGGAGTTTGGGTACCACAGTGGTGCTGCCTTCCTCTCGGGGAGGGTAGTGCCATGCCTGGAGACAAGTGGGAATCCCTTTGGCAGGTAAGGCTACTGTCACACATCAGGTATTTGCCGTCATGTCGGTTCCGTAGTCGCGCCGCAGCATCGGATCCGGCGGAAAATGTGAAAAACTGATGGAACGGATCCAGTTTTCCACCGGATCTGGTTAGCAGAACCAGCAAAAATACGGATCCGTTCCATCAGTTTTGCCTCCGTTTCTTCCATTTTTTTATGGATCCGGTTTTTAAAAACGCCCCTGGGAGGCTCCCATATGTGATTGGCCACTGAAAACCTATATATACAGTGTTCTTACAGCCCATCTGTGAGAGGTTGTAGAGGAGCAAGTGTTTTGATAGCAAGATAGATGTCGCTATTGCGAATATTCTGAAGATCAACGTGGATTTTACTGTGAAGGCGAATTGCCTGAAAACAATTGTTCTTGAGAAGGAGCGAGAGAGACAGCGCATTATGCGCCTGCACCGACGGCGTTTGTGGATCCACCCCATCACTGCACAGAGAATGGCACGTGGGGTGTTTTCTACACTGTACATGGAGCTACGAGGAGACCCAGAGAAATTTTTCTCCTATGTGCGGATAAAAGCAGAGAACTTTGATCTATTGGTGGACCGAATTGCACATCTCATCCGAAGGAGTGACACATATTGCAGATTCTCCATTTCACCGGCGGAGCGTCTGATGGTCACTCTTCGATAAGCCATTTTTATTATATCTACTCCTGTAAAGCACACTTTAATGTTGTTGCTGGTATTTTTTTTAGAATAGTTTTTAGTGTTTTTTTTATGAATAATTTTTATTGTATCTCCTACTGTTAAAGCTGACTTATAAATGTAATGTTATTGCTGGTATTTGGTCATAATTTTTGCCTTGCTTTTATTCACAGATTCCTTGCAACAGGAGTATCCCTTTCGTCACTACATTTTCAATTTCGACTCAGAATTTCCACCGTATCGGGAATTGTCAAGCACACCTGCCATGCACTGTGGGACTCTTTGCAATGCAAATTTATACCATATCCCACAATGGAGAGTTGGTTGGAAATAGACGATAAATTCCAGCAAGTTTGTCAGTTTCCCAATTGCTTGGGTGCAGTGGACAGGAAACATATCCGCATCGTGAAACCGGCTGGATCAGAGTCAGACTATATTAACTCTAAAAAATACTTCTCCATTGTGCTGATTGCCATCACCGATGCGGAGTACAAACCTCTGGGCCACCAATGCCTTTTGTTTGTTTTGGGGATGAAGCCTTCCAGCTGTCAGAATACCTGCACAAACCCTACTCCAGTAGTGGATTAACGCAAACTAAAAGAATTTTTAATTACCGCCACACACGTGCACGGAGAATGGTGGAGTGCGCTTTTGAATGCCAAATGGCGAGTTCTATTGACAGCTATAAACTTGAAGACTGACACTGTTGACGAGGTGGTGAAAGCGTGTGTTGTCCTGCACAATTATGTGATATGCAAGGAACATATTTCCATTGAAGACCACTCTGAAGAAACCACCTTTGCTGATTATCACATCATTACGTATAGACGTTCTGTGCCAGTTTCCCGAATGAGGGACAAATTTGCAGAACACTGTATTTCTGCAAATAGGAAGGAAGGAAGGGAAGGAATAGTAGATTGGCAGGATGAGAGGGTTTGAACAATTTGTCTTGGACCTTGTAACCCAAAGTATTTTACCTCTTTTTAACCAAGTTGCGTACATGTTTGGGTTGTAGCCAAAGTATTTTACCTTCTTTCACCCACGTTGTGTACCCGTTTTGGTTGCACCCAAAGTATTTTACTTTCTTTTACCTTTAACCTTATTTTACCAAAGTTGTGTACCTTTTTAGGTTATACCCAAAGTATTTTACCTTTAACCACATTATTAAATCTTGATTTACCCAACTTATTTAACCTTATAAATAAAAGACACATTTTTAAAACAAACGTTTTATTAAACCAAATTTTTTAAGAAATATGATTTTTATAAGTTTGCATAGTTCGGGGTGGAGATATTGCTGGAGGGGCTGTCAGATTGGGAGAAGAATGTGATGGTGGTGGTGGTGAAGGATCAGTAGGTAAAACAGGTGAGGGCGTGGAGAAAGAAAGAAAGGGTGGACATGAAGTCGAGAGTAGTATTTGGAATTTGGAAGGTTGGAGGGGTGGAGTGGATGGATTGGGAGGCAGAAGAGGCGATGGGTAGAGAAGAGGGTTGTGATAGTGGCATGATGGGTGAAGGAGACTGGTGGTAGTGGTCAGGGAGAGGAGACGCGGATGATGTTGGTGGGAACTGGTATGGGGCGGGATGTTGGTACGGGTCGGGATGCTGGGACAGGGCACGAGCAGGATGCTGGGACGGGGCACGGGCAGGATGCTGGTAGTGGCTGGAGGGAGGGACAGTGGCTTGAGGGGGGCAGGTGCAGGAAGGGGGCAGATGTGGTGGCTTGGGAGGTAACAAGCGCTAGAGCAGACTGGCACAATTGCATTACTTGCATCTGCTGATCAGGAGATAGCTTATCCATGCGCTCAAGTACCGACCGGAAAAAGTGTGGTTCATTGATTGAGTTGCATCTGAATGCATCCGTTGCAGAAGTGTATGCAACTCAAGAATACTTTTGTTTATCAAATTAAAACCTATTTGCTCCGACAAAAGTTTCAGACAGTTCTGGAAGGATGCATTCAGGTGCAAGAACTCGGGCGCATAGCTCTGCACCTGACCCCTCTGGCGCTGCCGCCTCGAAGCCACAGGTGTGCTAGAGGTAGCAGCATCAGAGGGGTGGGGTACAGGAAAAGCTATATCCTCACCAGCAGATTCATGCAACGCAGGCGGCCAGGATGCTCCAGCGCTGGTGGATGGGACCGAGGGATCAGATGTGAGGGAAGGCTGGGAAGGTGCAGAGGGGCCGGGACTGTCGAAGTGTCCCGCTGTGGCGGACTCCTGAAGGATCGCCCCAGAAGGGTTCAACTCTGCTGCAGGCTCCCGAGTGCTGCTGACGGTGCTGTGGAACAAAGAGAAAAAAAATATAATTAATATATTGATATTGCATGGCCCTGAAACACCAAATGGCTGAAACACCAAAAAAGGGTTAGACATGTAAACATTGTTTATTAAATGGGTTGGGTAATATTTACCTTCGGCTCACCATCATTGACCTGAGGAACAACAGGGCCAGGGTGGAAAAAATCAATGTTTTTTTAAAAAAATCAAAAAAATCGGATTTTTTTGATTTAAATCGGATTTTTTTGATTTAAATCGGATTTTTTTCAATAAACTGCTTTTTGAGGAAAATATTTTACCATCCAAAGGTTCTTCCATCATGAGATAAAGCTGAGTTGTTTAACTCAGTAGAATAAAGGCTGTATATGTGTAACATTCACAATGCCATGCTCTTCCAGAGGTTTCTGTAGGATGCTGACTATCCAACAAGTTTGGGCATGTCAACTGAATGGAAAAAGAAACTAAACCAAAAGTGAAACCAAGCTAGAAGTGTGGAATTAAAGGGGCAGTATGAACAAAATGTGGAGGCTATTAATAGTTTATACAATTAAGACATGCTGCTTTTAAACACCTACCTATTGCCATATAGTAAAACAAAAAAGATTTTTACTTACTTTGGGGTCCCCCCTCACCCTGGCGTTAGATCGTTGCCCCTAGTTTCGTCCGTGTAACTATGGGCGCACATGCGCACTGCTCTCACTTCTCATTTTAATCGTGATTTATATTAAAAAAAACCTTTTGATTTAAATCAGTGATTTAAATCATGATTAAAATCATGATTTAAATCGATCCGATGTTTATATATGTGTCCTGTGGGCCGGGCAATTGTTTCTGAGCATGCTCAGATTAAAAAACTGGATCAAGTCACCGGATCCGGCGCCCATAGACTTGCATTGTAGCAAAAAGCAGGAAGCGCTGGATCCAACCCTTCCGGCTTTTTCGCCGCAGACAAAAAAAAGTTACTGTAGACGTTTTTTCCAGACGCCGGAATGGAAATTTTTGCCGGATCTGGAAAAAATGGAAGGAACGATGGGCCATGCGGCACAATCCGGTGCTAATACAAGTCAATGGGGAAAAACCGCATCCGGTTTTTAATTTGGCTGGTTCCTGTTTTTAACAAAAGAGCCGGAATGAAAAAAACTGTTGTGTGAAAGTAGCCTAAATCTTACACACAACACATTCTAACTCCAGGCCAGAAGGGGGAGCTCAGAACCCTGTTTTAGGGAAACTTCCTTGATTTCCATCCTGGTCTGGAGGAGGAGTCACAGTCTGTGGGAACTGGGAAGCGACAGGAAAGGAGCTGAGGAGAGATTAGGAGCCTGAGGAGGGCTATGATTGAACCCCTCAGAGCCAGAGTGCAGAAACCGGGCATCGGGAGCCCAAGGTTGTGGATAACTCCAAGTTCCACAGCAGAGCCAGAGGGCATAAGACTATACGTAAATTGCCCATACCATACCTGAGGCAAAGCAGCAGATAGAGCCTGGAGTCACCGTGTCAGAGATCACCAAGAGAACAGCTCAAGCTGCCTGCCATGCAGGTACTGTCCTAGGACAGGAGAGAGAGAAAGGGGTTCCTTGCCAGCAAACTACAGGTAGCAAGGGACCAGAAAACCAGCGCATATAGGAAGGCTCCCAACCTGACCTGCCAAGAGAGATTACTACTTGTGTCCAGGCTGCCTGGACTCCTTCTGCTCCTGTTGCCGGTACCTTGGACTGAGGCCTGTTACCATCAGTAAACCAGGTAAAGACTGCAACCCTGTGTGAGTCAGAGGACCCCTTTAAGCAGCGTCGGTCCCTCTGACCAAGACCTACAGGTGGCGTCACAAATAGACTATTATCAATTCCCCTTTAAAGACTTTTCCCCTTTTAATTGCGTCCCAGGGCCACGGACCGGGTCACAGCCACCGTGGCATCCACTTTAAGAGCTACCAGACCCGGTACCGAGTATCCCCATTGCCCTGGTGGGCGACCCAGTTTTTGGCATCTCGAACAGGATTTCGTGCCTTGGTATCGCCAGGTACTGTGTGCCAGAAACTGTGACCGTTTGCTTGCAAACTGCCATTGCCGCGCCGCGTGGAGCGTGAGGGAAGAAGGGGCGTACCTTCGTGGGTGGAGTGATCCAAAAGAGCACGAAGAGGAAGCTGGTGCCGCGCTGCGAGGAAAAAGCCGGAAGTGAAGAGGCCGTGCAAAAGCGCCACAAGTGAGGATGCCACAAAGTGCTGGATGGAGGATTGGGAAGCGTCCGACGTCACACAGAGGAGGAACCGCTGCGGGCCACGCGCAGGAGAGACGCCGGACCTCTACCAGGTTACCACGGGGGAGAAGCTATGTCCAACCCGGGAGGGGAATTGGCGGCGGTCGCAGCCGCAGGCCCTGTGATGCCCCAAGACCCCACGGTGGATGCAGCCGCGGGTCCAGTAATGCCACCAGGCCCCGCAGTGCCCGCAGCTCCTACAAGCCGGCCGGACCCCACCGCAGTGACTACTCCCATAATGCCGCTATCCATGCCTTATATACCAGGAGCGGCCTGGCTGCCACAATATTCTGGGGAGTCCCATACACTAAGTGACTTTAAGGAAAGGCTCTGCAGCCTATTTAAAGTCTATCCCCTGACAGAGCATCAAAAGGTTAACATCTGAACTGGTCAACTAATTGGTGCAGCTCAAAGAGAGGTGAAATCCTGGCCAGATATGGAAAAAGGAACTGTGCAGCAGATATTTGCCAAACTCAAAACCACTTTTGACACCTGCACTGCTGCAGAAATTAAAATGAGGTTTTTCGGGTGCAAACAGAGAGCACAGGATAGCATACGGCTCTATGCCCTTAATCTTCAGGAGGCACTGTGGGCAATTAAGCAAGTTGACCCTAAGGGTACCGTCTCACAGTGGCACTTTTGTCGCTACGACGGTACGATCCGTGACGTTCCAGCGATATCCATACGATATCGCTGTGTCTGACACGCAGCAGCGATCAGGGACCCTGCTGAGAATCGTACGTCGTAGCAGATCGTTTGGAACTTTCTTTCGTCGCTGGATCTCCCGCTGTCATCGTTGGATCGGTGTGTGTGACACCGATCCAACGATGCGTTCGCTTGTAACCAGGGTAAACATCGGGTTACTAAGCGAAGGGCCGTGCTTAGTTAGAGACGGTACCCTAACAGCATGCAGGATGGAGACAAGCTCTTAAAGGAACAGTTCATTACGGGACTCTTGTCCAGTACCCACCGGACACAGCTGCGCATTCTGGCCTTGCAAAACCCTGACCTGGACTTTGCACAATTTAAAGACAAGGCAATCCGGGTGCTGCACGAACCTCAGACCGGCCGCACAGTTCCCTCTAGGCGTCCAGCCCTCACCTACCACCAGGAGGTGGCACCCTGTCATCAGGTCCCTGTTGAGGCCGACGCACAGATCCTGGATGATGATCCCTCCACTGAATTGCGCCTGTATGTCCAGGAACTGACTAAAAGCGTAGCTGCACTAGCCAGGACCATGCAGTCCCTACAGGAATGTCCGAAGGAAAAGATCCAGCTGACATCCAGTCCTGAGGATGTCCCCTAGCGACGACAGAAGAGGATCCCGCCGACCAGAGGAAGAGACGACTGCTATCATCAGGACGGATGACCCATCTGCCGCCGCTGCAACCAGGCAGAACACATCATGAGGTACTGCCATTTAAACGATGGACCTCTGGGGCAGAGGGCCAACACCCAGGAATAGCACGACCAGGCCCACAAAACTGGCGAGCCAAGTACGTCGGAGGATGACCAGTCCTTCCCATTGTGATCGACGGCATCCCGATGAACGCTTTATTGGACACTGGCTCTCAGGTTACAACTATGTCTTACATCCTCTACAAACGTTATTGGGCTGACTCAGACATTACCCATGGCCCAGATAGTGATTTGACAATAGTAGCCAGTAATGGTCGGCCTTTGCCACAGGTGGGGTACATGGAGGTCACCATTAAGGTGGGGCGGGTAGAATAGAAGGCCCAAGGAATGGTGATCGTTGATATTGACTGACGTGAATGTAACACCATGATGACCATTGGTACTAATGTCATTGAAAATTGTCTTGCTGAGGTTATTGTCTTGTTACAATAGGTGGCTGAAACTGCTGGATCCAGTGAGCAGCGAGTTCTACAAAAAGAAATCAGAGCCCTGATGCAGAGACAACAGGTAGAATTGTCTGGTGGAGAAATTGGACAGTGAGTGATCCAATCCCCATTGTAATACCCCCAGGAGTGAAATGTTAATATGTTGTCAGGCAGCAATAGGCCTCAGAGGTAAAGACTACCAGGCCCTGGTAGAACCTGTGTATTCAGATAGTAGGCCCACAATCCTGACAGCCAGAGGGGTGGTAGATGTCCGCAAGGGGAGGGTACCGGTACGTGCTCTTAACTGTGGAGAGAAAGAGTTCCACTTACCCAGATATGCCACACTTGCTAAACTGTTTACTGTTAATAATAACGCAATACAGGCAACAGAACCCTTGGTCCTGTCAGACCAGGCGGAGGGCAATGTGTTATGGACCTGGTGGTTAGGAGCACCTGGAATGACCTGATGGTTAAACTAGACGACAGGACAAGCTCTGGGAAGTGGGATCTCTGCTGACCGCAAATCCTAATCCTATCACACAACTAGAAATAGCCATGGAGCGTACCTAACTCTCCCTAGACGCCTCTTCACAGCCTAAGAGCTAACTACCCCTAAAGTTAGGAAATAAAGCCTTACCTTGCCTCAGAGAAATCCCCCAAAGGTAAAGGCAGACCCCCACAAATATTGACTGTGAGTTAAGAGGAAAGTCACAAACACAGGAATGAAACAGGTTTCAGCAAAGGAGGCCAGTCTTCACTAAATAGACAGAGGATAGGAAAGGGATCTATGCGGTCAGCACAAAAAACTACAAAAAGCCAGGCAGAGTGTGCAAAAAGACCCCCGCACCGACTCACGGTGCGGAGGTGCCACTCTGCACCCCAGAGCTTCCAGCTAGCAAGGCAATATCATGTTAGCAAGCTGGACAAGAACTTAGCAAGTACTAAGAAATATATTCAGTACACAATGAACAACAAATGAACTAGCAGGGACTTAGCTTCTGCTGGAGTAGACAGGTCATCAGAAAGATCCGAGAGAGATCTGAACCAGTACTGATACATTGACAGCTGGCATGAAGTAATGATCTGAGTGGAGTTAAATAGAGAAGCAGCCTAGCCGCAAACGAGGGCAGCTGAGGAAGCAACCTCAAGAACCAGCAGATCCACTCACAGCCACCAGAGGGAGTCCACGGACAGAACTCGCCGAAGTACCATTCATGACCACAGGAGGGAGTTCAAAAACGGAATTCACAACAGCAATGCCTCTGCAGGACAGTTGGAGGATTGGTGTCAGAAATTACACGTGGGCACCGACTCTACCCCATCACACCAAAAACAGGGGGTTTACCGGGTGGTCCATGAGTATGAACGGGTATTCAGCAAACACCCACTAGATTTTGGGCAGGTAAAAGGGGTTCAACATCATATCCCCACGGGAGGTCATCCGCCCATTAAAGAGAGGTACCGGCCTGTACCTCCAGCTCACTACCAATGTGCCAAGAGTATGCTACGAGAGATGAAGGAGGTTGGGGGTGATCAGAGATAGTTGTAGCCCCTGGGCAGCTCCATGAGTTCTCATCAGGAAAAAGGATGGAACAATGAGGATGTGTGTTGATTACAGGCAGATAAACTGCATTACACACAAGGATGCCTACTGTTGCCCAGAAGTGAAGAGTCATTAGCTGCTTTAAAATCTACTAACTATTTCTCCACTTTGGATCTCACTAGTGGGTATTGGCAGGTTCCCGTGGCAGAGGCGGATAAGGAAAAGACTGCCTTCACGACACCGATGGGCTTCTCTGAATTGAACTACATGCCGTTCGGATTGTGTAACGCACCAGGAACATTCCAGAGGATGATGGAGTGCTGTCTCGGGCACAAGAATTTTTAAACCGTCCTGTTGTACCTGGATGATGTCATGTATTTTCCAAGATGTATTAAGACCACCCGAAACACCTGGCTGAGGTGTTTGAAGCTCTGTCTAACTTTGGCCTGAAAGTAAAGCTATCTAAGTGTCACCTGCTAATGCCCGAACTGCAGTACCTGGGCCATGTAGTGAGCGCCGAAGGTGTGGCACCAGATCCCGACAAGGTCACTGTGATCAGGGACTGGACGAAACCAAGCAACATCCACGAAGTCCGGCAGTTCCTCAGGTTGGTAGACTTCACAAATATAGCCACACCACTGTTAGTGGGCCAGTCCAAGAAGACCAAGAGTAAGAATACTCCGTTTGAATGGAACGACAGGCTGGAAGGATTCTTCACCGGTTGAAGTTGGCTCTCACGGGAGATGAGGTACTGGCCTACCCTGATTATGACCAAACGTTTGTGCTGTATACGGATGCCAGCAATGTGGAACTGGGGGCCATGTTGTCCCAGGTGCAGAAAGGCAAAGAAAGAGTAATTGCCTTCACCAGCAGGAAGCTTCGTCCCATGGAAAGGAACCCCGAAAACTACAGTTCCTTCAAGCTGGAGTTCCTAGCCATAGTCTGGGTGGTAACAGAGCATTTCAAACACTAAGTGGCCTCAGCAAGATTCACCGTGTTCACAGACAACAACCCGCTGATTCACCTGGAGACGGCAAAACTAGGTGCCTTGGAGCAGCAATGCATGGCCCGGTTGTCCAACTATGAATTCACCATCAAGTACCATGCAGGTCACAAGAATGCAAATGCCGATGCACTGTCCCGGATGCCCAACTTACCAGAGGTGGAAGAGTATCCAGAGGCACTTGAAGAGATAGTCACCAGCTTTCCATTGCCCCGGAGCGACTCAGTATTCCCATCATGTGAAGAATAAGCGTAATGACAAGTGAGAAGCCATGCTGAACCCATTGCCTCACCATGGGTGGGCGAAGACGCAGGACAGTGATCCCGCAGTCCATCTGGTAAAAGAGCCACTGACGCAAGCCGATTCACACCCTGATCCAGATACTCCACAAGAGACACAACAGCTGTGGAAGGAAAAGGGCAAATTGTTTATCTACGACAGTAAGCTGTGTCGGAGGAATGTTGACCCATGCACTCACGAGTCAGTCTGGCAGGTGATGGTCCTGAGATAAGACACGCCAATGGTTCTGGAAGCATACCACGATGGAGCAGGACACTTCGGATGGAAGAAGTTTGAGATCCTACTTCGTAGAAGGTTTTACTGGATTGGCATGAGAAAGGCCATTGAAAAATGGTGCTGGGAGTGTGGCTCATGCAACCTGCGCAGAAAGGACCGTGGCAGCCAGAGGGCTCCCCTACAGCCCATAGTCACCAAACAGCCACTTGAGCTGGTGGCCTTAGACCACGTGAAGCTAACTCCAAGCCGGTCAGGCTATGTCTATGCTCTGACCATTGTGGACCATTACTCCAGATTCCTGGTAGTTGTGCCTGTCAATGACCAGACAACAAAGACAGCAGACAAAGCCTTCCAACAGCACTTTTGTCGACCACATGGTTACCCTGAGAATGTACTTATCAACCAAGGCCCAGCCTTTGAAGCAGAAGTATTCCAGGAGTTCTGCAACCTGTACGGATGTAAGAAGATCACAACAACACCGTACCATCCACAAACAAACGGTATGTGTGAAAAGATGAATCAAGTGGTAATCGACTTACTGAAAACCTTGCCTTTGGAAGAAAGAAACCTGTGGCCAGAGAAGTTGCCTGACTGGCAGGCACGGTACCGCATAGGGAATGTGCCTCTGACTGCGGAGCCCCTATGGGAAAGCTAGTAGGAAACACTGTGCAGTGCCAATTCCCCCTCCCACTACTCCCCCAGGTGATGCATTAAGTGGGACGCCCAGCTGACCAACGGGAAGAAAGAAGAAGGGGAGTCCGGCCACACCCACAAGGGTTAAATTCAGGTGCCGGGGTCAGTACCTTCCTCTTTCTCCCCGGCTGACCCTCTGGAAGCTGTTGTCTCGGATCTTCCTGCAGCTATGTCTGAAGCCATGATTGAGGCCCTGTGGCAGAGAGCTGCACAGGAAGCTGAGCAATGGTTATGATCCCTTATGTCTGGCCTAGGTGCTCACCTTCCTTTGCCCTCTCATGTCTCCCTAGCCTCCCCTCAGGCCCCCTCACTGTCCACCAGGGCTCCGTCCTCTCCTAACCTCTCCCCGGGTCACATGGGCCGCGTCCCCAGGCCTCCCACCGTCCCCTCTTGGGGCACCAGTCCCCCTTCCCCCATCTGCGGACACACCATTGTCGGCCACTGCGCTGGAAGGCGATCGGTGCTCCCCTGGTCGGCATGCGGCCCCATCCTCATCCATAGGTGCTCCTACCATCGATGTTGTAGCGTTGCCGCCGGGTAGATGCTCCGCGTGCTCCTGCCGCCCCCCCCGAGCGTCTGCATGTCAGTGGGGGGGCCGGCGCTTCCAAGCCACCGTGCCCATGCTGCTGTTCAGTCCATCGCTCTGGAGGGAGCGGCAGGCGTCGCGGGGTCATTGCCGGGCGTCACTGCTGGCGGCAAGGGACCTTGGTACCGTGCTCGTTCGCACTGGGTGCCTTCTTCAGTGGATGTGTCCTCCCCCTCCCTCATGCCTGGGCAGGCACCATCCATTCCGGCCCGCAGGTCACAGCCCCTACCCAGAGAGCAGTGCGAGCTGCCGAAACCCCACCCACTTCCTCCCTGCAGGCCCGCGCTGCTGCCCAGAACGTAGCGCAAGCCGGCAAAGAACCTCCCACCAATCCCCAGCTGCCCTCGCGACGGCTGCGTTATCAGGCTCCCCCGGCCGTTACACATGCCGGTGTAACGGAGCAGCACAGTCATCAAACCCAGGCATGCCGCAGGTACCCTTCTGCAGTGGGGAGCCTCCCCTCCCTTATGTCGGTGCGGCCCCGTAAAGCCCCGCCCACTTCCTGCCCGCTCCCCCAGGCCCGTGCACTCGCTCAGAGCAGCACGAGCCTGTGAGGTCCCGCTCATCCACCCGCTACCCCAGCACAGACCACCGGCTAGCTGCGGCCTGGCCCACAACGTCCCTCAAGCAGACATAGCTGCAATGCCTGCACGGGGGTCTGTGGGGTCAGGCCGTTCAGCCATCAACGCAGTCACAGAGCGAACTGACAGGTCCGATCCGACTGACCAGTGCGCTCCGCAACTATTACAGTACGAAACAAGCATGTGCATGGTTGCACGCAACACATACATGCCACTAATAAACGGTGCACCGCCAACACCCCCATACACTCAGACGCAAATTGACCTTTTTAATACACCCTCCCCAGTTGCTTCTGGCTAATGTCACCGCTTTAGCGCCAACGCTGTCATTATGCCCCACACCGCCAGTCACGGCCCACAGCCAGCACAACCCCCCCCTTTACTCCAGAAAGAACTGCCCCAGACACATTCCTCAACCACGACAGTTGCAGGCGTATAAGCCGCAGACCGTCCCCATCCTCCTACGAAGACTCCCAACATCACGTTTGCCGCCCCTCTAATTCCCACTACTCCCCCTGTCGATGCAGAGGCAACACACATAGGTGCCACCACAGGTCTCGGTCCTCTAGATGGTGCTCCCCATCCACATCAGGATGGTCCAACAATTCTGAGAGCCAAGAAAGGCGGTACCCTAGAAGACGGCGATCACCCCGAGGATTCATCGCCGGCGAAAGGGGGGTACCATCTACACCCCCAGGGCCTCCAGCCATTCCATCAACCATACTAAGGCTGGAGCGACACCATCCACGGTAACCGCTCAGGCGCACGACGAGCCTCCACTATCATGTGCACCATCCTCGGCTGGCGGCAGGGGGGACTCACCCCATCTCCCCGGGCTACCGGCCATCTTCAAAGCACCACAACGGGAACCGGAGAAGTTACTCTCGCCCAGGCCCACGGCTGTCTGCAACAACTATGTGCTGCTTCATCGGCTACCTGCCAGGGAACCCCATCTACACCTCCCTGGGCTCCCTGCAGACATCAAGTGAACGCTATGGCAGGAGTACCTCCACCCCCGGGAGACACTCGGCCTGCGTCTGACATCGGTAAGTGTTCTGAACTCAGCGAGCACCATGCCATACACAACATAGGAGAAAGCTAAATAGCATCCACTATCAGGACGCTAGTCCACCAGCTGACTCGCCCTGCTGGATCAACTGATGCAAGGACAACACCTCAATCAGCTAGCCTCCATAAAGACGCATTTTTCTGCGGAATTAGCCCGCTAGGTACACACGTAGATTCAGAGACAAAACAGAAAATATGGGATAACGATTACGTGGATATATGGTTGCCATTATCAGCAGGCCAACAGTCCGTAGATAAAGAGAGGACAGGATACAAATAAAACAGACCAAAAGGAATGGTGATCGTTGATATTGACTGACGTGAATGTAACGCCATGATGACCATTGGTACTAATGTCATTGAAAATTGTCTTGCAGAGGTTATTGTCTTGTTACAATAGGTGCCTGAAACTGCTGGATCCAGTGAGCAGCGAGTTCTACAAAAATAAATCAGAGCCCTGATGCAGAGACAAGAGGTAGAATTGTCTGGTGGAGAAATTGGACAGTGAGTGATCCAATCCCCGTTGTAATACCCCCAGGAGTGAAATGTTAATATGGTGTCGGGCAGCAATAGGCCTCAGAGGTAAAGACTACCAGGCCCTGGTAGAACCTGTGTATTCAGATAGTAGGCCCACAATCCTGACAGCCAGAGGGGTGGTAGATGTCCGCAAGGGGAGGGTACCGGTACGTGTTCTTAACTGTGGAGAGAAAGAGTTCCACTTACCCAGATATGCCACACTTGCTAAACTGTTTACTGTTAATAATAACGCAATACAGGCAACAGAACCCTTGGTCCTGTCAGACCAGGCGGAGGTCAATGCCTCTGCAGGACAGTTGGAGGATTGGTGTCAGAAATTACACGTGGGCACCGACTCTACCCCATCACACCAAAAACGGGGTTTACCGGGTGGTCCATGAGTATGAACGGGTATTCAGCAAACACCCACTAGATTTTGGGCAGGTAAAAGGGGTTCAACATCATATCCCCACGGGAGGTCATCCGCCCATTAAAGAGAGGTACCGGCCTGTACCTCCAGCTCACTACCAATGTGCCAAGAGTATGCTACGAGAGATGAAGGAGGTTGGGGGTGATCAGAGATAGTTGTAGCCCCTGGGCAGCTCCATTAGTTCTCATCAGGAGAAAGGATGGAACAATGAGGATGTGTTGATTACAGGCAGATAAACTGCATTACACACAAGGATGCCTAACAAGGATGCCTACCGTTGCCCAGAATTGAAGAGTCATTAGCTGCTTTAAAATCTGCTAACCATTTCTCCACTTTGGATCTCACTAGTGGGTATTGGCAGGTTCCCGTGGCAGAGGCGGATAAGGAAAAGACTGCCTTCACGACACCGATGGGCTTCTCTGAATTGATCTACATGCCGTTCGGATTGTGTAACGCACCAGGAACATTCCAGAGGATGATGGAGCGCTGTCTCGGGCACAAGAATTTTTAAACCATCCTGTTGTACCTGGATGATGTCATGTATTTTCCAAGATGTATTAAGACCACCTGAAACACCTGGCCGAGGTGTTTGAAGCTCTGTCTAACTTTGGCCTGAAGGTAAAGCTATCTAAGTGTCACCTGCTAAAGCCCGAACTGCAGTACCTGGGCCATGTAGTGAGCGCCGAAGGTGTGGCACCAGATCCCGACAAGATCACTGTGATCAGGGACTGGACGAAACCCAGCAACATCCACGAAGTCCGGCAGTTCCTCAGGTTGGTAGACTTCACAAATATAGCCACACCACTGTTAGTGGGCCAGTCCAAGAAGACCAAGAGTAAGAATACTCCGAATGGAACGACAGGCTGGAAGGATTCTTCACCGGTTGAAGTTGGCTCTCACGGGAGATGAGGTACTGGCCTACCCTGATTATGACCAAACGTTTGTGCTGTATACGGATGCCAGCAATGTGGAACTGGGGGCCGTGTTGTCCCAGGTGCAAAAAGGCAAAGAAAGAGTAATTGCCTTCACCAGCAGGAAGCTTCGTCCCATGGAAAGGAACCCCAAAAACTACAGTTCCTTCAAGCTAGAGTTCCTAGCCATAGTCTGGGTGGTAACAGAGCATTTCAAACACTAAGTGGCCTCAGAAAGATTCACCGTGTTCACAGACAACAACCCGCTGATTCACCTGGAGACGGCAAAACTAGGTGCCTTGGAGCAGCAATGCATGGCCCGGTTGTCCAACTATGAATTCACCATCAAGTACCTTGCAGGTCACAAGAATGCAAATGCCGATGCACTGTCCCGGATGCCCAACTTACCAGAGGTGGAAGAGGATCCAGAGGCACTTGAAGAGATAGTTACCAGCTTTCCATTGCCCCGGAGCGACTCAGTATTCCCATCATGTGAAGAGTAAGCGTAATGACAAGTGAGAAGCCATGCTGAACCCATTGCCTCACCATGGGTGGGGAGAGACGCAGGACAGTGATCCCGCAGTCCATCTGGTAAAAGAGCCACTGACGCAAGCCGATTCACACCCTGGTCCAGATACTCCACAAGAGACGCAACAGCTGTGGAAGGAAAAGGGCAAATTGTTTATCTACGACAGTAAGCTGTGCCGGAGGCATGTTGACCCATGCACTCACGAGTCAGTCTGGCAGGTGGTGGTCCTGAGACAAGACACGCCAATGGTTCTGGAAGCATACCACGATGGAGCAGGACACTTCGGATGGAAGAAGTTAGAGATCCTACTTCGTAGAAGGTTTTACTGGATTGGCATGAGAAAGGCCATTGAAAAATGGTGCCGGGAGTGTGGCTCATGCAACCTGCGCAGAAAGGACCGTGGCAGCCAGAGGGCTCCCCTACAGCCCATAGTCACCAAACAGCCACTTGAGCTGGTGGCCTTAGACCACGTGAAGCTAAATCCAAGCCGGTCAGGCTATGTCTATGCTCTGACCATTGTGGACCATTACTCCAGATTCCTGGTAGTTGTGCCTGTCAATGACCAGACAACAAAGACAGCAGACAAAGCCTTCCAACAGCACTTTTGTCGACCACATGGTTACCCTGAGAATGTACTTATCAACCAAGGCCCAGCCTTTGAAGCAGAAGTATTCCAGGAGTTCTGCAACCTGTACGGATGTAAGAAGATCACAACAACACCGTACCATCCACAAACAAACGGTATGTGTGAAAAGATGAATCAAGTGGTAATCGACTTACTGAAAACCTTGCCTTTGGAAGAAAGAAACCTGTGGCCAGAGAAGTTGCCTGACTGGCAGGCACGGTACCGCATAGGGAATGTGCCTCTGACTGCGGAGCCCCTATGGGAAAGCTAGTAGGAAACACTGTGCAGTGCCAATTCCCCCTCCCACTACTCCCCCAGGTGATGCATTAAGTGGGACGCCCAGCTGACCAACGGGAAGAAAGAAGAAGGGGAGTCCGGCCACACCCACAAGGGTTAAATTCAGGTGCCGGGGTCAGTACCTTCCTCTTTCTCCCCGGCTGACCCTCTGGAAGCTGTTGTCTCGGATCTTCCTGCAGCTATGTCTGAAGCCATGATTGAGGCCCTGTGGCAGAGAGCTGCACAGGAAGCTAAGCAATGGTTACGATCCCTTATGTCTGGCCTAGGTGCTCACCTTCCTTTGCCCTCTCATGTCTCCCTAGCCTCCCCTCAGGCCCCCTCACTGTCCCCCAGGGCTCCGTCCTCTCCTAACCTCTCCCCGGGTCACATGGGCCGCGTCCCCAGGCCTCCCACCGTCCCCTCTTGGAGCACCAGTCCCCCTTCCCCCATCTGCGGACACACCATTGTCGGCCACTGCGCTGGAAGGCGATCGGTGCTCCGCTGGTCGGCATGCGGCCCCATCCTCATCCATAGGTGCTCCTACCATCGATGTTGTAGCGTTGCCGCCGGGCAGATGCTCCGCGTGCTCCTGCCACCCCCCCCGAGCGTCTGCATATCAGTGGGGGGGGGCGGCGCTTCCAAGCCACCGTGCCCATGCTGCTGTTCAGTCCATCGCTCTGGAGGGAGCGGCAGGCGTCGCGGGGTCATTGCTGGGCGTCACTGCTGGCGGCAAAGGACCTGGTTACCATGCTCATTCACACTGGGTGCCTTCTTCAGTGGATGTGTCCTCCCCCATGCCTGGGCAGGCACCATCCATTCCGGCCCGCAGGTCACAGCCCCTACCCAGAGAGCAGTGCGAGCTGCCGAAACCCCGCCCACTTCCTCCCTGCAGGCCCGCGCTGCTGCCCAGAACGTAGCGCGAGCCGGCAAAGAACCTCCCACCAATCCCCAGCTGCCCTCGCGACGGCCGCGTTATCAGGCTCCCCCGGCCGTTACACATGCCGGTGTAACGGAGCAGCACAGTCATCAAACCCAGGCATGCCGCAGGTACCCTTCTGCAGCGGGGAGCCTCCCCTCCCTTATGTCGGTGCGGCCCCGTAAAGCCCCGCCCACTTCCTGCCCGCTCCCCCAGGCCCGTGCACTCGCTCAGCGCAGCGCGAGCCTGTGAGGTCCCGCTCATCCACCCGCCACCCCAGCACAGACCACCGGCTAGCTGCGGCCTGGCCCACAACGTCCCTCAAGCAGACATAGCTGCAATGCCTGCACGGGGGTCTGTGGGGTCAGGCCGTTCACCCATCAACGCGGTCACAGAGCGAACTGACAGGTCCGATCCGACTGACCAGTGCGCTCCGCAACTATTACAGTACGAAACAAGCATGTGCATGGTTGCACGCAACACATACATGCCACTAATAAACGGTGCACCGCCAACACCCCCATACACTCAGACGCAAATTGACCTTTTTAATACACCCTCCGCAGTTGCTTCTGGCTAATGTCACCGCTTTAGCGCCAACGCTGTCATTATGCCCCACACCGCCAGTCACGGCCCACAGCCAGCACAACCCCCCCTTTACTCCAGAAAGAACTGCCCCAGACACATTCCTCAACCACGACAGTTGCAGGCGTATAAGCCGCAGACCGTCCCCATCCTCCTCCGAAGACTCCCCACATCACGTTTGCCGCCCCTCTAATTCCCACTACTCCCCCTGTCGATGCAGAGGCAGCACACATAGGTGCCACCACAGGTTTCGGTCCTCTAGATGGTGCTCCCCATCCACATCAGGATGGTCCAACAATTCTGAGAGCCAAGAAAGGCGGTACCCTAGAAGACGGCGATCACCCCGAGGATCCATCGCCGGCGAAAGGGGGGTACCATCTACACCCCCAGGGCCTCCAGCCATTCCATCATCCATACCAAGGCTGGAGCGACACCATCCACGGTAACCGCTCAGGCGCACGACGAGCCTCCACTATCATGTGCACCATCCTCGGCTGGCGGCAGGGGGGACTCACCCCATCTCCCCGGGCTACCGGCCATCTTCAAAGCACCACAACGGGAACCGGAGAAGTTACTGTCGCCCAGGCACACGGCTGTCTGCAACAACTATGTGCTGCTTCATCGGCTACCTGCCAGGGAACCCCATCTACACCTCCCTGGGCTCCCTGCCGACATCAAGTGAACGCTATGGCAGGAGTACCTCCACCCCCGGGAGACACTCGGCCTGCGTCTGACATCGGTAAGTGTTCTGAACTCAGCGAGCACCATGCCATACACAACATAGGAGAAAGCTAAATAGCATCCACTATCAGGACGCTAGTCCACCAGCTGACTCGCCCTGCCAAATCAACTGACGCAAGGACAACACCTCAATCAGCTAGCCTCCATAAAGACGCATTTTTCTGCGGAATTAGCCCGCTAGGTACACACGTAGATTTAGAGACAAAACAGAAAATATGGGATAACGATTACGTGGATATATGGTTGCCATTATCAGCAGGCCAACAGTCCGTAGATAAAGAGAGGACAGGATACAAAAGAAACAGACCAAAAATAGCGCAAACGATGAACAACTGGCTTTTGCAGTCCTAGGCTGCATTATGGGGCAAAAACATCCAGAAAGCTATTTGTCTACCAGGACCTTGTATATAATTCATATAAGTTCCACGGCGGTTCCCCTTGGAGGTGGTACGACGAAGAGTTCCACAGGCGACTGGCCATGCAACCCGATCTAGGCTGGGGCGTAAAAGCGATGGATGTTTGGCTATGAATTATGCTATCCCAAAAACAACCCCTTTTTGTCGACGGCCACTAATTACCCAGCCACTGCAGGCCAAAATTCAGTGGTCGTACGGAAACCAGGGGCCTGCTTGCTGTATAACGAAGGGTACTGCCGATTCCTAACGGCTAATACATCACCTTTCATACCCTAAAAGCAATTCAGTCAATGACGCAATACTCGCAGAAGCGTCGTCAACCTTCATTTGACAGGGCAGTTGAACTCGTGCGGACAGCTGGGCCTGGTGCCCTGCTGGCAAAATCAGATATAGAGTCAGCATTCCGCCTAATACCCGTTCACCCCGAGTGCTTTCACCTGTTAAATTGCAAGGTGGACCAGCTCTTTTACTTTGACATGTGCCTGCCGATGGGCTGCTCCATCTCTTGTCACTATTTCAAGCTTTTCAGTACCTTCCTGGACTAGGTAGTACGTTACACAAATGGCAGCAATTCGACGGTTTATTACCTCGCTGATTTCCTGTTTGTCGGACCAAAAGACTCTAAATTTTTCTCCTTCCTTCTCCAAAAATGTAAGTTTTTAATCAGTCATTTCGACGTACCACTTTCAACCGAAAAAAACAGTCGGCCCGTGTAATGTGCTGCCTTTCCTCGGCATCGAGATAGATACCAAGGCGATGGTCTTCAGACTAAGAGTGGAAAAAGTAGAAAATACTCTGCAAATAGTACAAGACTTCTACGGATCTAAAAAAGTCACCCTCCAACAAATGCAGTCCCTGCTAGGTTTGCTCAATTTCGCTTGCCGCGTAATGCCGGCGGGCAGAGCCTTTTCACGCCGATTATCGCTGGCAACAAGACATCTCCCAGCCAAGCCATAGAATCAGGCTTACTCGGACACTGAAGTAAGACTTGCGAGTCTGGAGAACATTCCTAAATTCCTACAATGGTCATACTTGTGTTATGTCTCGAGAGACGCTAAGCAAAGATCTAGGACTAGCAGCGGGAGGAAACATCAGAAATGGTTTCGTGGCAATCTACGAGAACCAATGGTGAAAAGGCAGCTGGCCAGCGTTATGGACCACAGCCAGCTGAGTCCGCGACCCAGCCCTGCTAGAAGTCTTTGCGATATTAGCAGCAGTCGAGTTCTGGGGTGCTCAACTAGAGAACAGAAACATTAGATTTTTAACTAAAAACCCAGGACCCGCAAAGGGCTTAAACAGCATGTCTTCTGCATCCCCGCCTTTACTCGTTCTCCTCCTAGCGCCGCCTAGCACTACTATGCTTAAAACACATCTGGTGTCGTGCCACAGTAACATAGACTGTTGATGATAACCTCGTTAACTCTGTTATCTTCCGATTGGCAGGCCTTCAAAGCCCTTCTTCCGAATGCCCAACCATTGGGCGTCCAGTGTCCGGCACTCCTTTTTGACACTGTTGCCAAGCAATGATGCCATTGATCTGCGCGTCAGTGACACCTGCCGGTGGCAGGTTTATGGTAATGCATGGGACATGTGGTGCTCGTTAATTCAGGGAAGACCGGTTGATAGGTGCGATCATGCGAGATTTTGGTAGAACTCCTGAATCAGCTCAGGCAAAGAGGCGCATCAGGAACATTGGAGCAGCATCACCTATCGGGAATAGACTTTTTCTTCCAGCTAATGGGGTGGGAGGACGTAATGAAATATTTTTTCATCAAGCAAGCTGTTAAAGGCTGGAAAAGGCTCCAACCTAGTCAGGAATGTTGTCGTCCGATTTAATTTATTATCACAATTTCCCCATCGGTGTGCAAGTCCCAATACGAGTCAATCCTAGTATCGGCTGTGTTCGCCATCGCCTTTTTCGGAGCACTATGCATTAGCGAGCTGGTTTGCGGTCAAAAACTTAATTGGAAGGCGATCTAACCAGCGAAGACTTCATCATATGCAACGACGCTCTGCGCATTAGGTTGCGCAAATCAAAATACGACCCCACCGGTAGAGGGTAGAGGGACGTGGGTCCTCCTTCAAACTTTGCTTTCATCAAAGAATGCTCCCTTTGCAGCAATTACAGCATTGCAGACCTTTGGCATTCTAGCAGTTAATTTGCTGAGGTAATCTGGAGAAATTACACCCCATACTTCCAGAAGCCCCTCCCACAAGTTGGTTTGGCTTGATGGACAAGAGTTGCCTCTTCACTGTAGACGTTGACAGTGGCGTTTTGTGTGTACTATTTAATGAAGCTGCCAGTTGATGACCTGTGAGGCGTCGATTTCTCAAACTAGACTCTAATGTACTTGTCTTGTTGCTCAGTTGTGCAACGGGGCCTCCCACTTCTCTTTCTACTCTGGTTAGGGCCTGTTTGTGCTCACCTCTGAAGGGACTAGTACACACCGTTGTAGGAAATCTTCAGTTTCTTGGCAATTTCTTGCATGGAATAGCCGTCACTTCTAAGAACAAGAATACACTGTCAAGTTTCACATGAAAGTTCTTTTTTTCTGGCCATTTTGAGAGTTTAATGGAACCAACAAATGTAATGCTCCAGATTCTCAACTAGCTCAAAGGAAGGTCAGGTTTATAGGTTCTCTAATAAGCCAAACTGTTTTCAGCTGTGCTAACCTACTTGCACAAGGGTTTTCAATATTCTAACCATCCTTCTTACACAGTTAGCAAACACAAAGTACCATAAGAACACTTCAGTGATGGTTGTTGGAAATGGGCCTCTATACACCTATGAAGATATTGCATTACAAACTAGACGTTTGCAGCTAGAATAGTCATTTACCACATTAACAATGTATAGAGTGTATTTCTGAATGATTTAATGTTAGCTTCATTGGAAAAAACTGCTTTTCTTTCAAAAATAAGGAAATTTCTAAGTGACCCTACAATTTTAGTGTATATATGTGTGTGTGGTGATATATATACCACCTCACTGCAGACTGCCCAATAACCAGTACGTGACAGTGCAGCCTCTCCGGCGAAAACTTATCGTTGCTGCCGTTCCCTAACTGACCTGACGGTAAGGGGGGCGCCAAAGGGCTGTGACTGTGTAAGCTCCGTGCAGTTTCCTGACTGACCTGAGGGTAAGGGGGGGTGCCAAAGAACTGTAACTGTGTAAGCTCCGCCACAGAAAGGTGACAGCGGGGTGATATCCGTATTCCCCCCGGTCCTCTCTCTCATTTTGCTTACAGCGCCTAATGGAGGTGATGGCCACAAGAAACACCACCTTCCAAAACGGAAAGGACAAAGAGAACTCTCGCCCATAAAAGTAATAAACGTCCTAATTTATTCTGATAACCTATTGAGTGCCAATTTTGATACCATTTAGGTTAGCAGTGACCACCAGTCTCTGCAACATGTACATGAGACTTTATAAATTGTCACACACAAGGCCGCTATTGTAAAATGCTGTAAAGAGAAGCAATTTACAAATGAAAATTCCTATATTATTGTGTATACAGCACTGGTGTAGACCGATTTGTTTCCGTAATGACAGACGACAATCCCTCAGTTTTTATAAGCAAATACACCTCTCCACCGCTGCCATATTCCACCTGTCCTCCAAAATTTAGTAAAGAGATGATAAAAAAGATAGGACCGATCGGTAGTCCGTGGCCACTAATCAGAGCCCTGAGAACCTACCCTATCCGCTGTGTTCGGAAGCACCTCTTCCGGTTGGTAGGCCCAGCGAGACATTGTGCCGGCCTATTAATCAGAAGAGGTGAGGGGAGGACAGTGGGGTTCTGAGCAGCAGCCATGTTATAGCGGCTTCATCAAGGTCCTACAAAACTTTTTATACTCCTCTCTAATTGGCAAGATTGCATGTTGAAGAGGCCAGACAGAAGGGAGAAACATGGCTTAAGCGTTGTCTGTAGCCATGGAGACACATAGTTCTGCTTAGCGGTTGTATACACCAAAAAACAAAAAATAGTCATCAAAACTATTTGGAACACGGATTGTGAAAGTAGAAAAAGTCTTAAAGGGGTATTCTGTAGGTGGACATTCTTATCTCAGTCGGTCCATCCTTTAAAGTCATGTCCTCTGTACTGCGTCCACAAGCCCTTGGCACTACAGAGACAGGCAGGCAGGCTGAGCTCCAGGCTTTCCTTAAGCCCGATAAGAGTGAACACGGCATTCAGCAAATGGCATATTGCAGCCCACCTGGCCGTTTCCATACTTCTCCATAGAGGCAGATATTTCCATCATAGTCATTCTTGGTTAAGGTGAAAATATCCCTTTAAGTCCTTATTTATTGTAAGTGGCTTGTAACAATGTGTGAATTGTAACTGATTGTCACAAGTTTGTCATCCTCTGTACAGAGGGAGCACAATACCCAGCTGATCGCAAGTCTTAGGAAACAAACCAACAGCCTTCATATATGCCTACGAGACAGATCATTTGTGTCAGGAGACCCGAGGCCTGGCCGGGTATTGTGGTCCCGAGTATGAAGAGTGAAAAACTGAGTTGTGAATTGATGGTCACATTTAGTCTGTAGCATGTATCCTATAAGTGTGTATCATACAAGTGTGAAGATCAGAATTCCAGAACGATGTACAGTGCCTACAAGTAGTATTCAACCCCCTGCAGATTTAGCAGGTTTAATAAGATGCAAATAAGTTAGAGCCTTCAAACTTCAAACAAGAGCAGGATTTATTAACAGATGCATAAATCTTACAAACCAAAAAGTTTTGTTGCTCAGTTAAATTTTTATAAATTTTAAACATAAAAGTGTGGGTCAATTATTCTTCAACCCCTAGGTTTAATATTTTGTGGAATAACCTTTGTTTGCAATTACAGCTAATAATCGTCTTTTATAAGACTTGATCAGGCCGGCACAGGTCTCTGGAGTTATCTTGGCCCACTCCTCCATGCAGATCTTCTCCAAGTTATCTAGGTTCTTTGGGTGTCTCATGTGGACTTTAATCTTGAGCTCCTTCCACAAGTTTTCAATTGGGTTAAGGTCAGGAGACTGACTAGGCCAATGCAACACCTTGATTTGTTGCCTCTTGAACCAGGCCTTGGTTTTCTTGGCTGTGTGCTTTGGGTTGTTGTCTTGTTGGAAGATGAAATGACGACCCATCTTAAGATCCTTGATGGAGAAGCGGAGGTTCTTGGCCAAAATCTCCAGGTAGGCCGTGCTATCCATCTTCCCATGGATGCGGACCAGATGGCCAGGCCCCTTGGCTGAGAAACAGCCCCACAGCATGATGCTGCCACCACCATGCTTGACTGTAGGGATGGTATTCTTGGGGTCGTATGCAGTGCCATCCAGTCTCCAAACGTCACGTGTGTGGTTGGCACCAAAGATCTCGATCTTGGTCTCATCAGACCAGAGAACCTTGAACCAGTCAGTCTCAGAGTCCTCCAAGTGATCATGAGCAAACTGTAGACGAGCCTTGACATGACGCTTTGAAAGTAAAGGTACCTTACGGGCTCGTCTGGAACGGAGACCATTGCGGTGGAGTACGTTACTTATGGTATTGACTGAAACCAATGTCCCCACTGCCATGAGATCTTCCCGGAGCTCCTTCCTTGTTGTCCTTGGGTTAGCCTTGACTCTTCGGACAAGCCTGGCCTCGGCACGGGAGGAAACTTTCAAAGGCTGTCCAGGCCGTGGAAGGCTAACAGTAGTTCCATAAGACTTCCACTTCCGGATGATGCTGCCAACAGTGGAGACAGGTAGGCCCAACTCCTTGGAAAGGGTTTTGTACCCCTTGCCAGCCTTGTGACCCTCCACGATCTTGTCTCTGATGGCCTTGGAATGCTCCTTTGTCTTTCCCATGTTGACCATGTATGAGTGCTGTTCACAAGTTTGGGGAGGGTCTTAAATAGTCAGAAAAGGCTGGAAAAAGAGATAATTAATCCAAACATGTGAAGCTCATTGTTCTTTGTGCCTGAACTACTTCTTAATACTTTAGGGGAACAAAACAGAATTCTGGTGGGTTGAGGGGTTGAATAATAAATGACCCTCTGAAAAGACTTTTCACAATTTAAAAAAAAAAATAAACAAAGAAATAACATTCTTTTTTGCTGCAGTGCATTTCACACTTCCAGGCTGATCTACAGTCCAAATGTCACAATGCCAAGTTAATTCCAAATGTGTAAACCTGCTAAATCTGCAGGGGGTTGAATACTACTTGTAGGCACTGTATACAGACTGTGCACTGCCATCTGCCACTATCGCACTCTAATCAGCATGTCTATACTCCCTACACACTCCCTATTCTTTCCACAGACTTCTTACCTCTGCTCCTAGTATTCACTTGGTACGTCACTCAGCTTTCCACAGACTTCTTACCTCTGCTCCTAGTATTCACTTGGTACGTCTATCAACTAACCCCAGCTTTACCTGTGTTATTTATGACCTTGTTTACTTTGGCTTGATCATGTGCATCTGGTCCACTCTTAATTCTCTGACCAAGAAGAGCACAGACCACTCCTCTCTGCTTCACACCTGAATGCAATTTGTAGCACATATATTGCGTAGCAGAAGTCTGCCAAGACTTTAGTCTGCAATGTGTATCATACAAGTTACATAGTTACATAGTTATTAAGGTTGAAGGAAGACTGTAAGTCCATCTAGTTCAACCCATAGCGTAACCTAACATGCCCTAACATGCTGATCCAGAGGAAGGCAAAAAAAACCCATGTGGCAAAGAGTAACTCCACCATGGGGAAAAAAATTCCTTCCCGACTCCACATACGGCAATCAGACTAGTTCCCTGGATCAACGCCTTATCAAGGAATCTAGTGTATATACCCTGTAACATTATACTTTTCCAGAAAGGTATCCAGTCCCCTCTTAAATTTAATTAATGAATCACTCATTACAACATCATACGGCAGAGAGTTCCATAGTCTCACTGCTCTTACAGTAAAGAATCCGCGTCTGTTATTATGCTTAAACCTTCTTTCCTCCAGACGTAGAGGATGCCCCCTTGTCCCTGTCTCAGGTCTATGATTAAAAAGATCATCAGAAAGGTCTTTGTACTGTCCCCTCATATATTTATACATTAAAATAAGATCACCCCTTAGTCTTCGTTTTTCCAAACTAAATAGCCCCAAGTGTAATAACAAGTGTGAAGATCAGAATTAATTCCAGAAGGGAACTGAAGGTAACTGGATACAGTCACTGTAAACAATGTTTCTGCTTGTTTTTGCTCTCACTCCCATAATCCTTCACTTTCTATTAACCCCCCTATTCCCTACACCAAGTAAGTAACTGTTCATTTCTTCTTCAATCCTCCCCATCCATCTCACCTCCTCCTCTGAACTGTTTCTCAACATACAATCCTCTGTCTCCAAACACAGTCTGCTCATGCCCTCTCCTGCTCCCACCTGCTAACACTTTCTCTGCTCCTCCTCATTGTCGGTGATATTGCTCCAAATCCTGGTCTTCCTCACCACATTCCCCCAGTCATTTCTACCTCCTATCCACACTCTATCACAACTTTCCATAACCTCTCTAACCTTACACCCATTCGCCCTGCCCCCGTTTCCCTGTCCCACTAACAGGAGCTCTGTGGAACCCTCGCTCTGTCTGCAACAAACTTTCCTATATCCATTTATTCATTACTCACCCACTTTCCTTCCTCGCCATCACCGAAAACTGGCTCACCCACTCTGACATAGCCTCTCATATGGTGAATTCCATCTTTCCCACACCCCCTGCCCCAGCAGCAAGCATGGTGGAGTTGGTTTTCTCCTGTCAGATAACTGCTCCTTCACCCACATGCCACTGCCACCCTCTATTACCCTCCCTTCCTTTGAGGTGCACTCTGTGAGCATCTACTCCCCCTCCATCTGGCTGTCAGTTACCACCCCCAAGGGCCATCCACCACCTTCGACCACTTCACCACCAGGCTACTTCATTTCCTCTCTGCTGACATCCCCACTATCATCTTGGGTGACTTCAACATCCCCATTGACACTTCCCTCTCAGCTGCCACTGAGCTTCTATCTCTTACTTCCTCCTTCGGCCTCACTCGGTGGTCTTCTGCAGCCACTCACAAAGATGGCCACACACTGTACCTCATCTTCACCCGCCTCTGCTCTCTATCCAACCTCTCTAACTCACCTCTTCCTCTTTCTCACCACAACCTACTTACATTCTCATCCCTCTCCTCTCCAGGTCCACAGTCCCCTCTCCACAAACTCGCAGAAATCTTAAACACCTCGATCTACACTCACTGTCTGAATCCCTTCTCCCTCTTACAGATATAAGTCCCCTACACAATGCGGATGCCGCTGCCACTCTATATAACACCACAATAGCTGCAGCTCTGGAATCGGTTGCCCCTCTCACACATACCAAAGCTCGCAAAATCAATAGACAGGCCTGGCACACCAGCCTGACCAAAGAACTGAGACGGGCATTCAGGGTTGCTGAGCAGAGATGGAAAAGATCCAACTCCAAAGAGGACTTCATCACATTCAATCAATCCCTCACTACTTTCAAAACCACACTCGCCACAGCTAAACAAACCTATTTCTCATATCCTCCCTGACACACAACCCTAAACAGCTATTCAACACCTTCAATTCTCTCCTCTGTCCCCCAGCACCTCCTCCCTCTCCACTCATCTCAGCTGAAGACTTTGCCTCATTTTTCAAGCAGAAGACTGATAACATCAGATACAGTTTTGGTCAACAACCCCCAGAGCTCTTCCTCCTAACTGTCCAGCCCTCCACCTCCAAAACCAACTTCTCGACCATTACAGAAGATCAACTCTCCACTCTACTCTCAATATCACATCTCACCACCTGTGCACTTGACCCAATTCCATCTAACTTCATCCCAAACCTCACCACAGTCTTCATCTCAACCCTAACCCATCTCTTCAACCTATCACTGACAACTGGTGTTTTCTCCTCAAGCTTTAAACATGCCTCAATCACACCTATCCTCAAAAAGCCCTCCATTGACCCATCCTCTGCATCTAGGTATCGCCCCATATCACTTCTACCCTGTGCCTCAAAACTACTGGAACAACACGTCCATCTTGAACTGTCTGTCCACCTCTCTTCTTGCTCCCTCTCTGATCGCTTACAATCTGGCTTCCGGCCACACCACTCCACTCCACTGAAGCAGTCCTAATGTGACCAATGACCTATTAACCGTCAAGGCCAAGCGACACTACTCTGTCCTCCTCCTGGACCTGTCCTCTGCCTTTGACACAGTGAACCATTCCCTATTACTACAGACCCTCTCATCTCTTGGCATCACAGACTTGGCCCTATCTTGGATCGCGTCATACCTAACAGACCGGACATTCAGCATCACCCACCAGGTTCAGTCCTAGGGCCCCTGCTCTTCTCCATCTACATCTCACGGCTTTTAGTATCACCTCTATGCTGATGACACACAGATCTACATCTCTGGACCAGATATCACCACCCTACTAACAAAAATCCCACAATGTCTGTTCGCTATTTCATCCTTCTTCTCCGCTAAATTTCTAAAACTTAATATGGAAAAAACAGAAATCATCTTTCCCCCATCTCACTCAATCTCCCCAACGACCTATCCATTAAAGTAAAAGGCTGTCCACTCTCCCCAGTCCAAGAAGCTCCCTGCCTTGGGGTTATCCTTGACACTGATCTCTCTTTCAAACCACATATACAAGCCCTTTCCACTTCCTGTTGACTTCAACTCAAAAATATTTCACGGATCCGTACATTCCTAAACCAAGAATCTGCAAAAACCCTAGTTCATGCCCTCATCATCTCCCGCCTTGACTACTGCAACCTCCTGCTCTGTGGCCTCCCCTCTAACACTCTCGCACCCCTCCAATCTATTCTAAACTCTGCTGCCTGACTAATCCACCTGTCCCCCCGCTATTCCCCAGCCTCTCCCCTCTGTCAATCCCTGCACTGGCTCCCTATTACCCAAAGACTCCAGTTCATAACCCTAACCATGACATACAAAGCCTTCCACAACCTGTGTCCTCCATACATCTGTGACCTCGTCTCCTGATACTTACCTGCACGCAACCTCCAATCCTCACAAGATCTCCTTCTCTACTCCCCTCTTATCTCCTCTTCCCATAATCGCATACAAGATTTCTCCCGCACATCCCCCCTACTCTGGAACTCTCTACCACAATATATTAGACTCTCGCCTACCATTGAAACCTTCAAAAAGAACCTGAAGACCCACCTCTTCTGACAAGTCTACAACCTGCAGTAACCACCTCTCGACCAAGCCACTGCACGACCAGCTCTATCCTCGCCTATTGTATCCTCACTCAACCCGGGTAGATTGTGAGACCTCGTGGGCAGGATCCTCTCTCCTCCTGTACCATTGTGACTTGTATTATACTGTACTTGTTTTTATTATGCATACCCCTCCTCACATGTAAAGCGCCATGGAATAAATGGTGCTATAATAATAACTGAACAGATATATTAGCCATCTGACTAATGCATTAAAGGTATACTCCTACATCAGTTTTTCAAGGCCTGGACCCGAACCACACTACCTGGCTGGGCCGTGGGGTCACCTGACACAAACTATCAGGCTCATAGTAATATGTGAGGGTGGTTAGTTTGTCTCAGAAGACCCACAATGAGCTGAAAATTGTGGTCAGACTATGGAGCATCAAAAACTGAAAGTGGACTTAGATTTGCATAAGGAGTTATTGCAACGTAACCTGGTAAAAAAAAAAAAAGGCAGATAAAACACAAGAAACATGATCTTCCGGCAGCTGTATCCATTTATAGCTACTGAAGAGGGAAACCAGACAGTCTAAAAAAAATATATAAATTACAAGTAGTAAACGGAAACCTGAACATAGGAAAAGCTTCTTACACAGATGCCCGACCATTTGAAGCTGAGGTGCAAACACGATGACGGTTTATTCTCACATCTGCAGGGGGGGAATGCTCTGGGAGGAGGTTTTTTTTTAGCATTATGTAATGTTAAAAAAAAATAATAAATGAACAAACTGCTAAAACCTCCTTTACCGCGTATCTGGTAAAGTCTTGCTATTATTGTGTAAATTTCCTGAGCCGTTCATGTGTAAAACGTGGACAAAAGATGGAGGCTCTAGTGTTAAAGTGGGATTCACATGTCCTGCGCTTCTGGCGTGGCCACATGAGATGGGAATACCCCTTATATCTATTCTGCAGATGGGAAAAGTGCAATCAGTACAACAATCTTGTCCATGGCGCTCGTGCTGCAATACCAGACACTGCCCCATGTAATGAAAGGAGGCAAAGCTGCTGCACTGAGTGCTTCACCCGCTGCAAAAATCACTAGTGACCTTTCTGGGCCGGTGCAGACGTGCTGCCATAAGCTGTAATTGGGAGAAAAAAAAATGCCGTGGACAAAAAAAAAGAAGAAAAAACAACTTTCTGAGCTTGTGTACAATCCCTAAGGTTCGGAGTGTGGTAACAAAACTAATGTGCTGTCTGACAGTCATCATTACAGCTTCTATATAAAAGGGAGGAAAAAATCTATAGGGAAGGCCGGATGGACAAGGAGAGAGCAGAACTGCTGAAACCATGAAGAAGTCCAGGGTCTAATGTCCTCCAGAGCTTTCAGGTAGAAAGCAGCGCTGCTCCAATCTTCATTCTTACAACCGCCAGTCCAAGTGCTCAGTACAATATTAGATTAAAAACTTTAAAAACATGATTTTAGTGCTTTCAGGGGGAAGGGAAGCAGTTGAGAGGTTAATAGAGATAGTTCATGTTCTACCCCCTTGGTTAAGATGGGCGTCTCCATGTCCTTTTAAAAAAACTTAGGAGAAAATAAAATCAACACAAAGGCCATGGAGCAAGCTGAGGAAGGGTCGGCACACACTACCTGATCTCCACTCCATGTTTAAATGTCCGAACATGACTCACATGGAAAAAGAAAGCCCACACAAGGGCTGAGGACAACGCTACATCCAGCAGTTTGTCATGTAAGCATCTAGCTCTCGGGGGGTCTTTGTCCTGCCTGGCCTTTTTGGTTTGTTTTTCTGTAAAACATGTCATGTTTATATGCAGTTTTAAAAAAAATAAGTGTTGAACACAGCCAAAGGGGGAGGCAGTATTGCGTTCTCTGAGGGCTTTGTCCCATGGCCCTACAAAAAGTCTAATCCACCAGGGGGGTCAAGCAAGAGTGTGGGACAGAAGGTCACAGCAGGAGCAGCTTTCCATTCCTGTGGATTTTCAGGATCTTTCCCAAACGCTGCTTTGCAGTTGCCAAGCCTTTCTTGGGTCTCTTCCCTGAAAATAGAAATAAATGTAACTTGCACTGAATCATCATCACAACTGATTTTCTATAAGAGAAACCAGGCTCCTTACCCTGAACTACTTGACTTGATGGAGAGGTAGCAGAAAGCCGCCGGTGAGAGAGGAAGACACCTGGTGCCATAGGGGTAGTGCCTCGGTTGACCTGAGCCATGCCAAATATATTGGGTCCTGCTGTGTATTCGTGATCCACAAGGCTACCAGAGAAGACCTCAATCTGTGGTTCTGGTGGAGGGGGCTCTGGTTCAGATGGGAGAACTGGCGGTTCAGGTTCACTTGGCAGCTTCTTCTTACTCGATATTTTTTTCTTCTGGGATTTCTGTTGCTCCTATTTCATAGAAGAAGGTGTAAATAATATAATCATTGCCTCTGACAATGCCCACGTTCTAGTATTTCTGATTGTTTTTTGTTCATTTACCTGCTGAGAAAGTCTTGCTGCAGCTACCGCTAACCCTGTCTCCACCGAGGCCACACGCGTCCCCTCACGAATCGGACGGGCCTGTTTAGGAAGTGTTGGAGTGACCCGTGCTGAAAAAAAAAAACTAGTTAATATCCCCTGGATCAGGTAGTGTATATTCATGTAATCTGAAGAAATGGCTACATGCTAGTAACATTAATGTGCTCCCTACATAATGACTACATGTGCAGACGGCCCAGGGCTGTTTGCTTATACGTCATAGCCAACATTGGGGTCACTGGTACGGCCTCAATCATGTAGACATCCGTTTTTCCTAGATAGAACTTGTACCTAGAGTGCTGTTCACATGTCTGTGTATTTTTATGGACAGATGTTAAATATGCTTATTTTCGCACATTTATTTAATCAGGACTTTACCAGGTGCATACTCTTAAAGAAAAAATGTCATGATATTCTCATAAAAAGTGTAGTGGTTTATTGAATTGTCCACAGAAAAACCATATTGCAGCAAAACATAAAATAGATGAGATAGTTACGAACAGATTGTCCATGTGTAGATATCAGCACTTGATACTCATCTTTCCCAAAGTTCTGAATGGTAAAAGCCGTCTGTCTGTGTGAAATCTGAAGGTCATCATGGCTACCAGCTGTTGCTTTCTTGTGTGATTTGTCTGATGTTCATGGAGAATGATGGTGAAGGCAGGAGGTGACAGCCCCCACGTCACAAAAGCCCCCACAGCCTCCTAAGAGACGTTTATGTGTCCCACAGACCACGTGTTGCCCTTTATATGGTGTTGACTTAACTCTGAGCTACATACACAGAAATAGCCCTTTGTAATGTCAGCAAGAAGCAATGTGCTCAGTACAGGATTGAGAATAAGAATAATTCAATTAATAATTAATATTTAACAACACAGAGTGGTCCACACCACAACAAGGAGACATGTCCAATTTTATCAGTCATGGACCAAACTGGCCAATACATGTGTGTGAAGGCATAAAAAAATCCCAACATTCTCTGTCTATCAAACTTTTCATGTTTTTAAAAAAAAAATTGTTTATTAATTTCAGAATAAACCATACAATACACACATTTGCATTCGTTATTATCAGGTACAGCATAAAGTACAGATAATTATATTGCATTATTGAATATGCGAAAAGGTGCGTACTTTATTCATAACAAAAAATATTGTACCTATTATTGATAAATTATTTCAAGGACAGCAAATTGTGTATGCCAAATCACCGTTATCCTGTAAATCACCGATTATATAACATCAACTACAATAACTACTAGTTTGACGCTTAAAAGAAAACTCCGCATTATTCTGTCCTTCATGCGATGCCCCCAAAGCCATAAACCCAGCTTCCTGCACTGATATCTAATTAGTATGGATCTATAGAGTACAGTAAGAGGAGTTCCATCTACCCCAGATCTTCTCAAATTTGCCTGGACATCCTCTATTTTGATACAATGTACGTTCATACGGGATAACCAAATTCACCAATTCAACCCAGGCTCTGAGAGATCGGCAAGAACCACCCATCCACCGTAGCGCCATGCCATGCCATTCCGTGCCATAAAGAGTGTCTCTCGTAGCAAAATCCCAGTGTAATGGTCCCAGGTCTCCGCATCCCACACCCCGAATAAGCAGGTCAATGGCTCAAGAGGGACAGGAATTGACAACAGAAATGTTAATAATGTCGTCACCTCTTTCCAGTAATGAAAAATAATAGGGCATTTCCATATCATATGGATAAAATCTGCATCTTATGAGTGATATCGCAAACATTCTGGTGAGTGGAGACGACCCATTTTAAAAAGTTGCGTCGGTGTCAAATAGGATTGATATATTATATACAACTGGGTCATCCTATTGTTAATTGATGGGGAGACCCTAGTTGGAGATTCTAGGATATCTTCCCATTCTTCCCCTAGTACATCAGGAAGAAGTCCCTCTCATTTCCCCTTAATGGATTGTATAGTAGACTCAACTCCCACAGACAGCAGATAGGTATATAAAGAGGAGATAAGGCCTTGAGGATCTTGCGCATTGAGAATTCCTATTAAAGGTAGAGATAGCTCGACCTGTATCCATATTCCTCATGTGTGATTGAAAGGCTGATCTTAGCTGTAAATAACGAAAGAATTGAGATCTCGGGATATCATATTTATTCTTCAGTTGTTCAAAAGACATAAAGGTCCCCTGGTTATGTAAATCGCCTACCGAGAAGACACCATGTGAGATCCAAAAGTCAGTGGATGGGTGGTTCAACAGTACTGGAAAATAATTATTGTTCCACAAGGGCATTTCAGCTACAATATCTACATATCATGACTTTTTTAATTTGCCTCCAAATTGATCATGCCAGCCGGAGTAAGGGCAACTAACTCTTTCCAGTTCCAAAAAACCCAGTGGGCAATCAATCCGGGCAGAATGGAGCTGATAGCTCTCAGAGTTAGGAAGATGGGGATCCAAGAAGTATTGTTTCTTCTTGCGGAGAGTGACATGATAAGCATGTCGAGGTGAGGAGACTTAAAGCCGCAATGCTCCTCTGGGAAATATGCAAATAAAGAGACAATTTGCAGAGTTAGGAAGAGAATTATTGGGCATCTATTTATTTATTGCCTTAGCCTGCCCAGCCAAGTAATATAAATAAAAATCTGGTAGAGCCGCTCCACCCCCCTGCTTTGGTCTTTGTAGAGCAGATAGCTTGAGTTTGGGCCTAGCTTTCCCATATAAAGGACGTAATTTGGGAGTTTAGATTCGCAAAAAAGGATTTAGGTATTGGCACAGCACTGTGTTGAAGGCAGTAGCTGAGTTTGGGGAGAAATATAATTTTAATTAGATTAATAGGACCAGCAACAGAGAGTGGGAGTTTATTTTATTCCAAGTTGCGAATTTAGATTTGACCAAATCTACTAATGGGTAGATATTAAGTTGTAAATCAAATTGACTATGTTGAGACATGTGGATGCCTAGATATTTGAAATTAGAGACAATAGGCAACAACGAGAGAGTTTCAAGACGGGGCACTGGGGTATGAGAAAGAGGTAATAGAGTAGATTTGTCCCAGTTTATATAGAGGCCGGAGAATTTACTAAATTTATCTATAGTGACTGTTACTTGTTGTAGTGTTTCCTCCGCTCTATCCATAAATATCACCATGTCATCAGCATAAAGACCAATGGTGTCTACATGACCCGCTATATCTATTCCCATAATGTCAGTGGAAGACCTTATGCGTATTGCCAATGCCTCTATCGCCAGGGCAAAAAGAGCCGGGGATAGAGGACACCCCTGACGAGTTCCCCTGTGTAATAAAAAGGGCTCAGAAATTGAAATATTTACAATTATACGTGCCTTAGGTTTCATATACAGTATACCAATCCATCTTAAGAATTTGTCCCCAAAACCATACTTTTGCAAACATGCAGACTTTAGAAAGGGCCAATCAAGGGAGTCAAAAGCCTTGGCCGCGTCGAGCAATGCTAGTGCCCAGTTATTAGGTGATACCTGACAGCTATATTGAATCACTGACTGAATCCGCCTAATATTGATAGAAGTACTTTTACCAGGCATAAAAATTTTTATAATCTACATTTACCAGTGATATGGGGCGATAAAATCCACATTCCAAAGGGTACTTCCCCCTCTTTCCTGAGCATAATAATGTTTGCCTCATAAAATGTTTCAGGCATAAATTCTCGCTCCCAATCCTCCCAAAACACCTTCAATAGGAGTGGTGCTAGTATATCTCGATATTTCCTATATAGCTCAATGGGAAACCCATCTGGTCCAGGGGCCTTTCCAGAAGCCATGTCCGCCATAGCGTACTCTATCTCCTCCAGGGTAAACTCAGCATCCATAAAGACCCGTTGGGCTGAACTCAATGTGGGAAATGTTACATCTGATAGATAATCTAAACATTCCAAAATATCAAGGCCGCTACTAGATTTATACGACGACTTATAGTAATCATGAAAACAATGGAGTATTTCATCAGTTGAAGATACTAATGAGCCATCCGATGCACGAATCTGCAGTATTGTGTTAGAAGTATTATGTTGACGTACTAAGAAAGCCAAGAATTTTTTTTTTTTTTTAAATTCGTTTATTTTTCAATCACAAAATAAAATACAGCATACATATTTGTCCTTGTCATTGGTTTGCATGGTTACATTTACAGGGGATGAAAAAGACAGAGCATACATATGCCAATCATTTCACATAAAGAAAACATATGTGTGAAGTTATGGAACAATCAGAACATAAGGTTCTTAAACTACAAACAAACTAAGCCTCCAAAACTACTAAGCCGCCCTTTAACAATAGCTGAATATTTTTTTCCCAATGCGCAATACTTGCAGAACCAAGGATCAGATAGACCACGTCACTATCAATTAGTCAGGTCACAGAGTGAGATGAGAGGCGTTCCATCTATCCCAGATTTTGTTGAACTTACCCGGGCAACCCCTGTTTTGATAAAGAGTGCGCTCATAGGGGACAACTGCATTCACCAACTCGATCCAGGACCTAACGGAGGGGGGTGAGTTCCCCATCCACCGCAAAGCTAACAACTTTCGTGCTAAAAAAAAGTGTTTCTCGCAGAAAAATCCCCACATAATGTTCCCAAGGCTCCTCGTCCCACACTCCAAACAGGCAAACTAAGGGTTCAAGAGGAATCGGAATTGACAGTATTGAAGTTAATAGTGACGTTACCCCCCTCCAATAGTGAAAAACAATGGGGCACTGCCATATCATATGTATAAAATCAGCGTCGGGTGAGTGGCAACGCAAACATTCCGATGACGAGTATCGACCCATCCGAAAAAGTCTCAATGGAGTCAAGTATGACTGGTGGATTATATATAACTGGGTCATTTTATTATTGACCAATGGGGAAATTTTGAGGGGGGATTCCAAAATATCCTCCCATTCCTCGTTTTGCATATCAGGGATAAGCCCCTCCCATTTGCCTCTCACCGAATCTATAACAGAGTTCGTTCCCGTTGATAGCAGATACGTGTATAGGGACGAGATAAGACCCTGAGGTCCCTGCGACTTAAGAATACCTATCAGGGGTAAAGATGAGATGTTACGGTTTATTCCCACACTCCTGACAAATGACTGAATGGCTGATCTGAGGTTGCAGGTATCGAAAAAATTGAGACCTTGGAAGATCATATTTAGCTTGCAGCTGCTCAAAGGACATAAAGACCCCCTGATCATATAAATCTCCCACCAAAAGGACCCTGTAGGAAACCCAAAAATTTGTAGATGGGTGATTCACCAACGTCGGGAAATAACCATTATCCCATAAGGGCATCTCGGCTACAATGTCCCCAAATCCAGTAACTTTTAAAATTTTCTTCCAAGTGGATCGCGCCAATCGGATCATAGGTAATAGACGGGGAGCATTTATTTTTTCCGATTCCAGAAGACCCAGTGGACATTTAGCACCAACAGAGCTAACCAAGTGGCTTTCAGAGTTAGGGAGATAATTATGAGGCATCAATTTACATAGTTTTAGCCTGTCCCGCCAGATAATATAAAATCTGGTAATGCCGCTCCTCCCCCTTGTTTAGGTCTTTGCAAAGTAGTCAGTTTAAGCTTGGGCCTGCTTTTCCCCCACACGAATGAGGCAACATGGGAATTTAAGTTGGTGAAAAAGAATTTTGGTACAATTACTGCACTATGTTGAAGACAGTAGTTGAATTTAGGGAGCAAAATCATTTTTATGAGACTAATGCGGCCTGCTACAGACAATGGAACTTTACTCCAAGATGTAAATTTCAATTTAGCGTATTCCAGCAGGGGGAGAACATTGAGTTGTAGATCCGACCCACTGCATTGGGACATATAAATACCCAAGTACTTAAATTTAGACACTACGGGCAATGAAGAGAGAGTATTAAGATTAGGTGCTGGGAGCTGAGTTAGAGGTAATAGGGCAGATTTATCCCAATTAATATATAGGCCTGAGAACCCACTAAATTTATCTATGGTAGCAATTACCCTTGGCAACGTTTCTTCTGCCCTATCCATGAATACTATCATGTCATCAGCATATAAACCAATGATGTCAGTGCGGTCCGCTATTTTAATACCATCAATACCGGGGGTAGAACGTAAACGTACAGCTAATGCCTCTATTGCTAGAGCAAATAAGGCTGGGGAGAGGGGGCACCCTTGACGGGCTCCCCTATATAATGAAAATGGTTCAGAAATGGAGCCGTTAACAATTATACGGGCCTTAGGTTTCAAATACAACACACCAACCCATTTCAAAAATTTTTCCCCAAAGCCATATTTCTGCAGGCAAGCGGACAGAAAGGGCCATTCAAGAGAGTCGAACGCCTTGGCTGCGTCTAGCAATGCTAGTGCCCAGCTATTATCTGGAAATAAAGAGCTATATTGAATCACCGATTGAACCCGCCTAATATTTATAGAGGTGCTCCTACCAGGCATAAAGCCAGTTTGATCTGGATGTACAATATCTAATATGATGGAGTTCAACCTGGTAGCCGGTATCTTAACAAAGATTTTATAATCCACGTTTACCAGCGATATGGGACGATAGGATCCGCATTCCCAGGGATCTTTCCCCTCCTTTTTAAGTACGATAATATGTGCCTCATAAAAAGTATCGGGTAAACACCCTCCCTTCCATATCTCTTTAAATACTTTCAATAAAAGCTGAGCCAGTATCTCCCGGTATCTCCTATACAACTCTACAGGAAAGCCATCCGGCCCAGGGGCTCTTCCAGAGGCCATATCTGTTATAGCTTGCTCCACTTCTTCCAGGGTAAATTCAGCGTCCATAAAGGCCTGCTGAGTGGAACTCAGTGTAGGGAATGTTATATCGGACAAATATCCTAAACAATCGGAAACACTGAAACCGCTCTTAGATTCATACAACCTTTTATAATAGTTATAAAAACATTGAAGTATTTCCTCAGTGGTGGAGTTTAGTGAGCCGTCTGGTGAGCGAATTTGTATTATCATGTTAGATGTGTTGTGTTTGACGCACCAAGTAGGCCAAAAATTTTCCCGCCTGATTCCCCACTTCAAAGTACGACTGCCGCGTAAAAAACAGCTTACGCTTAGACTTGGTGTCCAAGTGTTGGGTGTATAATCTTTGCAGAGTCAACCACTCAACCCTATTATCATTAGTCTGGTCAGCTGTATATGTGGCCTCAGCATTTCTCAAACGTTGCTCAACCTCATCGTCCTCCCTTGATGTTACCCTTTTGATATAAGAGATCGTAGAAGACAGACAGCCCCTTAGATATGCCTTAAGTGTATCCCAAAATAAATTAATATTTTGAAGTTCTGAGTGGGATTGAATGTAGCAGTTCAACTGATCAACTGTCCTATCATCTGAATCTGTTAGTTTAAGCCAAAAGGGATTCAATTTCCATACGCTACCAGTATTCAATTTCCCAAACACGAGTTTAAGTGTAATCGGGCTGTGGTCTGAGATTCCTCTATTGCCGTGTTCCACACTATCCACCCACTGCACTAAGTCGCCGGACCCGAAGATATAATCTATGCGAGAGAGGGAACTTCTAGTGGATGAGTGGCAGGTATATCCCCTCTCCCCAGGGCGACACATCCTCCATAGGTCTATCAGGCCGCTATTTTCCATGAATAGTGCCAGCTGAGTCGGGGCCGAGGAAGGGAGAGAGGACAAAGGTTCCCCAGGCGACCCATCTCCCAATCTCATTCTATCAAGACCACTGTCCATAACTAAGTTGAAGTCACCCATACAAATCACATGCGTGTCTGGGTAATTTAACGCAAAGCTCATTGCCATCTTAAGTATTGAAGTATTAGCCGGAGGGGGGTTATAGATACATAATATGATATATTCGCATGAGTTAATTAATGCATGGACAAAAACAAAACGTCCCTCCATATCCCGCCGAGTCGTCCGGGCCTCCCATCGGACATCTCTGTGTATTAATAATGATACCCCTCTCGAGTAGCTAGTGTGAAAAGCGTGAGCATACCATTGTACCCACGGCTTCTGTACACCTCTGGCCGTATCCCTGGTCAGATGCGTCTCCACCAGGGCCACGATATGAGGATGATATCGTCTGATTTGAGAAAACACCTTAATTTTCTTCCGGGGTGATTTAATACCCCGTATGTTCCATGTTATACATATCAACTCAGATCCCATATTCACCCATTAAAGACATGGTGTGCATTGATGGTAAGAGATGTCCACTGATTACGCATAGGAAGTTATAGCAGTTTCGGAGGCGGCTTTTACCTAAATACCTGAGACTAGTTAATTCTAACAAGAAGAAAAAAAACTTAACAAGAACTGAACAATCCAGGAGCATAATTCAACGCTCCCACCCTCAAATAAATTCCAGCGTCCGGTATTGTTGGTACGTTGAGCGCTCGCAGGGAGAGCTCCAATTTAACAATTGAGTAGCCGTAAATTAGCCGGAAACACATCAGGGTTCTGTTCCATTAGACATCCCACGGGAACGCATCCAGTCTGCTGCCTCTGAAGGGTCAGTGAAGAACAGGGAAGAACCGTTGCCGACAACCCGGAGGCGCGCCGGGTAAATAATGGAGTAGATAATGTTCTTATCTCTGAGTTGCTTCTTAACATCTACAAATCTTGCCCGTTGTTTCTGAAGCTCAACGGAGAAGTCTGGGAATATCGAGATTGTAGCATCGTTGAACTTGATGGGACTCTTTTGTCGTGCCAGCCGTAGGATAGCATCTCTGTCCTTACAATTAAGGATACATGCCAGGAAAGGTCTGGGTGGAGCTCCAGGAGGAAGAGACTTGGTGGGGACTCTATGGGCTCTTTCCACCGAGAACATTGGAGAAAATGTATCTCCCAACGAGGATTTAAGCCAATCCTCCAGGAATTTTTCAGGCTGTTGGCCTTCTGTACGTTCCGGCAGGCCTATGATGCGAATGTTGTTTCGACGCATTCTGTTTTCTAGGTCATCAGCCTTTTGTTTCCAGGCGTTCGTGGAGCCAGCAACTTTTGCCAATTTGGCCTCCATAGGGTTAATGGTGTCTTCTACCTGATACACCCTTGTCTCCACTTCCATCATACGTCCCTTCATAGCTTGCATGTCTTGCCTCAGACGCCCCACCTCAGTGTGCACATCCTCTATTTGTTCAGATAGGGACGTTCTAGTCAGAGATATAGCTTGCATTAATTGTGCAGATGCTTGCTTAAGAGTCAGTTCATCTTGCTCAACCTCATCAATATTATCAGAAAGGCGATTTTTCCCCCGCTGGGCTTGTGAAGAGTTATTCCTAAGAGATCTTGCACTGTCCTGGGCATCACTCCTAGCAAACTCTTTTAGTTTGTCAGCTGCAGACGTATTTTTTGCACGTTGCATGACTAACAGGTAAGTGACACAGCAAGGTGGTCTAAATCAGATCTGCAACAGTGTCCCGCGGCCACACCAGGGCTGTTGTATATAGTATACGGCGTTGTTGAGAGCCTCTATGACCAGGAGATACACTGATGTACTATCAGGAAGTGTAGGCTGAAAGTTTAATGGTAGTCCCTGCAGTAGGGAATATCTTAAGCAGCGGTGATAGCAGTGAGGGGGCCTAAGAAATCTCTAATTGGAGGTACAGCTGGCCGAGCTATGGCTAATAGGGGAGCGCGGGGCTCAATTTTTCAGAGCTCACACCGCGCTGCCCCTTAGTCTGTGAAGAGCAGGTATTTGTTTCTCAGCCGCGCTGTGATAGTGAGGAGCTGCGCCGCGCCCTCTGCTGCAGGAGCGCGCGCTTCAGTAATATCCGCCGCTCACAGCTGTCCCCACCGCCGGTATACGTTCCTCTTCTTTCCCGTCGGACCAGGTTCCCGCAGCTCTCACCTGCAGGCGCCCAGTGCTTCCCGGGGGATCAGAGAGGGATTCCAGCCGCAGTTATCCACAGCACCGCGCTGTCTGTAAGTGGAGCGTCCTCCCGGAAGATGGCTGCCACCACACGCGGGGCTGACCGCACCGCTGATCTTCTTCCCTCGCCGGCACTCTTCTGTCACCGCCTCAGCCCTCTCCAGGGGCCAGCAGCCTCTATGCCTCCAGGGGTCTCGGCAGCAGTAGGATATAGATTATAAAGGGGTCTAATATGCAGGATGGTGATAGGATATTAGGCTCTCCCAGAACGCGTCCTTCTTCTTTCACTCCATAGCCACGCCCCAGAAAGCCAAGAATTTACTTGCTTGATTTCCCAGTTCAAAATAGGATTGACGAGTAAAGAATAATATGCATTTAGACTTAGTGTCTGCATGCTGAGTATATAACTTTTGAGAAGCTAGCCTCTCAACCCTATTACCATTAGTTTGATTAGATATACAGTCAGGGTCGGACTGGGGCACCGGGACACCGGAGAATCCTCCGGTGGGCCCCGCCCCCAACCCCAGCTCCTGCCTCCGTCATTCGTGCCTGCACTACCCTGCACACTTTATTCTATAGCCGGCACTGGCAAGTAGGCAGCAGGCTGTACAAATGATGTGAAATGCAGCTGCACTGCAGCTCTTTCACATCACCTGCTACCACTGCCGGCTTCTATTGAAGATGTGCAAACAGCGGTGTGCAGCGTGTGTGCGTGTGCAGCGTGTGTGTGTGTGCAGAGTGCCGTCCTGACTTCAGCCAGCACAGTCACAGGCACAGCTGACACACACGCACTGACTCACGCAACAGCTGATCCGCAGGCATCTGATCTGTTTCTTGCCTGTGTCTCCAGCTCTTCTTCTGTGGACCGAGGTGGTCTAATGCTGATTGGCTGACATGCAGCCAATCAGCATTAGTTTTCTTTGTGTGACCTCACAGCACAGCTTAGGCAATGAGCTGTGCTGCGATTGGTTGGCTGTCCTGCCTAAGCCACACACAGCAATATCATAGAGGAGCTGAGGGATACTTCTGATGAGTGCAGCAGTGTGATTGTAAGTAAACTATATGATGCCTGCAGGCAGCCTGCAGCATAGTCCTCCAGCCACTCAGGCAGTTAGGGGGATGGGGCTCCCATGCAATCTAGAGGTGACACAAGGTGGGGATCCCCCATGGAAAATTTCTAATTTGCTGAGGGCCCCCTCCACCACTGTGTCACCTAATTTCCTGTGGACCCCACTGTTTCACTTTTAATTTACTGTGGGCCCCCTCTCCCACCGTTTCACCTCTGGAAAAGGGGGCCCTCAGGAAATTAGCCGACAGTGGGGAATGGGGCCCTCAGGAAATTAGCCGACAGTGGGGAATGGGGCCCTCAGGAAATTAGCCGACAGTGGGGAATGGGGCCCTCAGGAATTAGGTGACACAGTGCAGAAGGGGGCCCTCAAGAAATTAGCTGACACAGTGGGGAACGGGGCCCTCGGGAAATTAGGTGACTTAGTGTGGAAGAGGGCCCTCAAATAATTAGGTGACACAGTGGGGAAGGGGGCCCTCAGATAATTAGGTGACACAGTGGGGAAGGGGGCCCTCAGAAAGTTAGGTGACACAGTGGGGAAGGGGGCCCTGAGGCATTTGATGCCTTCACGACATCCGCCTTACATGTATGGCACATGTTAAATGCCACTGTCTGACAGCGACATTTAACATGCGGCACTGACATGCGTGCGCATCATTCTTTTGCCCATCAGAGCACCCGTTATGTGATCGCGGGTTGTTGATAGGTTGCCATGGCAGCAAGGATTCAGCTGATGACCCCTGTGCCTGTCATGGAGAACCTGTGAAACCCCACAGGAGACTGTGATTTCTGCAATATACAGCGATGCTTTGGCATCACTGTATATAGCACGGGCGATCAGACAATCGCATCTTTAAGTCTCCTAAGGGCAATAACTAACAGTGAAAAGTAAGAAAAAGTTTTTAAAACTACCTTAGGGTATGTGTCCACGGTCAGTTAACGCTGCGTGTTTGACGCTGTGTGGGGCCGCAGCGTCAAACACGCAGCGTCCAGATGTTCCAGCATAGTGGAGGGGATTTTTTGAAATCCCGTGTCCACTATGCGTGGAAACACGCACGCGGCGGCCCTGCGACTCCGGACATGCGGCGCGTCTTTTCAGATCGCAGCATGTCCGTGTTCCTTGCAGCGACGCTGCGTTGCCGCAAGGAATATCACAGGGCCCTATGCGAGGTGTGCGATGATCCCGGATGTGTAAAGTTAACACATCCGGCATGATCGCGTCCCAGAAGGGGGCGGGGCTTAGCGCCGAGCGGCTTAGCCGCTCCGACGATACCGCCGGCCATCCTGAACGTGGACACGCACCCTTAAAGTTCAAATCATCCCCCTTGTATGCCATTGAAAATAGAGATGTTTAAAAAATTTAAAAAGTCAGCTCTGTCAGCTAAAAACTGTTAACTCGATCAGTAAACACCGTAAGGCTAAGTTCACACATTGCGTTTTTACTGCATTTTTGCAGCGTTTTTGTTTGCACTACATATTGCTTTCAATAGGTAAAAAAGACTACTAGGGTAGGTTCACACTGGGCATTTTTGCTGCATTTTTTTGCTGTGTTTTTTTAATGCTAATTTTCAGCTGATTTTTTCAGTACCAGCAAAGCCTATGAGATTTCACAAATCTCATGCACACACATTGGTTTTGTTTGTCATCAGGATTTTGTGCTTTGCATCATTTTTTTTGCATAGAGCATGTCACTTTTTTTCAGCGTTTTTCACCCATTGACTTGAATGGATGGTGAAAAAATGCTGCAAATGAATTTTCTTGCAGCGTATTTGCTGCAGAAAATTCAAGGAGAGCTGGATGTGACCTCACACTCTGCTCTGCAACCTCTAGACGGCAGGCTGCATGGTGCGTCCATGCAGCCTGTCATCCAGCAGAGTGGACCCGAACCCCATTCACTTGAATGGGAGGCCAGACAATACAGGGTTTAACACGCTGTCATATGCATGACAGCACGGAAAACACTGCTTCTGATCAGCAGTGAAATCCTCCCCGCCAGTCAGAGAGCCGCGGTTCCCACGCTGCCAAATAACAGCGGGAGCGCTCAGCTGTGATTGGAGGTATAAAGTTTACCTCCGGTCACTGGTGTCAGCTGATGGGACAACTGCTCCTATCATCTGACGCCTGCTTCCGCTAATAACAGTGAGAGCAGGAGTGGATGATGGGAGTATTCATCTGCCGCTCCTGTGCTGTAAATAAATAATTTAAAAAAAAAACGTGCGTGGGTTCCCCCCTATTTTTGATACCAGCCAGGCAAAACTCACAGCTGGGGGCTGCAACCCTCAGCTGTCAGCTTCATCAAGGCTAGTTACCAAGAATAGAGGGGTCCCCAAGCTGTATTTTTTAATTATTTAAATAAATAATTGAAAAAAAAAATGGTGTGGTCCCTCCCATTTTTGGCAACCAGCTGGGGGCTGGTATTCTCAGGCTGGTAAGGGGCCATGGATATGGCCCCGCAGCCTAAAAATAGAAGCCTGCAGATGTCCAGAAAAGGCGTATCTATTAGATTTGCCAATTCTTGTGCTTGGCCCGGCTCTTCCCACTTGCCCTGTAACAGTGGCAAGTGGAGTTCATATTTGTGGGGATGATGTCACCTTTGTATTGTCCAGTGACATCAAGCCCCGAGGTTAGTAATGGAGAGGCGTCAATAAGACACCCCCATTACTAACCCCATAGTCACATTGTAAGAAAACACAGGCAGTAAGAATAAAGTCCTTTAGGGTACCGTCACACATTGAAATTTCCATCGCTACGACGTTACGATTCGTGACGTTCTAGCGATATCGTTACGATATCGCTGTGTCTGACACGCAGCAGCGATCAGGGATCCTGCTGAGAATCGTACGTCGTAGCACATCGTTTGGAACTTTCTTTCGTCGCTTGATCACCCGCTGACATCGCTGGATCGTTGTGTGTGACAGCGATCCAGCGATGTCTTCGCTTGTAACCAGGGTAAACAGGGTAAGCAGGGCCGCGCTTAGCAACCCGATGTTTACCCTGGTTACAAGCGTAAACGTAAAAAAACAAACCGTACATACTCACCCGTCGGTGTCCTTCAGGTCCCTTGCCGTCTGCTTCCTGCTCTGAGTGCCGGCCGGAAAGTGAGAGCAGAGCGCACGAATCGTGCCGTCGCAGCGATGAAAATTTCAATGTGTGACGGTACCCTTAATTGAAAGAATGACACAGATTCCTTTAATTAACTCAATTAAACCATACTTACAACCGCGCCTAATTCCACCAAAGCTCTCTTTCTCCTGTAATAAACCAAAAGTAATAAAACAACTATATCCCTCACCTCTCCGTTGTTGTGTCCCATGCCGTAATCCATGTCTGGGGGATAATTAGTTTGGAACCTGGACGGTGCCCAGATGCAACCGTCCACGCTGAAAAACACTGGTGAATGAGCTGCTGCGAGTGCAGCCTCAGTGACTAGCGGTGACGTCACTGAGGCTCGGTTCCCAGCTGGGATGAACTGCGGTGACCTCGGTGAGATCTCCGCTAGCACCGTGAGAAAGTCGCAAGGTGAAGAGGCAAGTTCACCGGGAGAATTTCACCGTGAGAATTTTACTGCGGTGAACTCATCTCTGCACCGTGCGACTGACACCTGGCACTGACACCTGTTGGCATACAGGGACAGCAGCTACCTTGGGTCCCCAGCCAGTGGCATGTCGCTAATAGCAGCACACCACACAGCTGCTATGGGGGCCCCCGGTGCCAGTGGTGCAGCAGCGGGTGACAGGAGGCAGAAGCCAGCTGTTGCGGCCCCGCTGCTAAAAAGAAATGAATATTCCCCACGCCCCCATGGGTGTGGAGAGGGGTGAATATTAATTTCACTATAATAACAGGCATTGTTATCAGCAGCCAGCTAACACTGCTAGCTATCAGGGTCTGCAGACCAGGGCCCCCACTCCCGCAGCCAACGCGGCCACTATGGAGCAGTAAGTCAGGGATGCCCGGTACCAGCGCCGCCCCCCAGTGAGTGCCGCATTCAACTGTATCGGCATCATAGATGCCAATACAGTTGAAAGCAATAAAGGAGGAGAGAGTGTCAGATGATGCTCCCTCTCCCATTATTCCCCTCTGACACTGACACAGCAAGTGCGTGATGTCACTTCATAGCGTACCCGCTGTGTGCCAGGCAGACGGCAGCGCAGCTCTTGACACCGGAGAAGAGCCGGAATCAGCGTGGCAACGAGAGCGAGAGGAAAGTATTGTGTATATATATATATATATATATATATATATATATATATATATATATACACAGTATATTAGTGATGAGTGTGTATACTCGTTGCTCCCAATCACGCTCGGTTGGTCTCTGAGTATTTGTGAGTGCTCGGAGATTTAGTTTTTGTTGACACAGCTGCATGATTTACGGCTGCTAGACAGGCTGAATACATGTGGGGATTCCCTAGCAACCAGGCAACCCCCACATGTACTCAGGCTGGCTAGCAGCTGTAAATCATGCAGCTGCGTCACCAAAAACGAAATCTCAGAGCAGTCACAAATACTCGGAGACCACCCGAGCGTGCTCGGGAAAACCCGAGCAATGAGTATACTCGCTCATCACTAATATATATATATTAGTGAGTTCTGGTTGCATTATACCCTATGAGGGGGGTGCATTGTACCCTATGAAGGGTTGTGCATTGTACCCTATGAGGGGGGCTGCATTGTACCCTTTGAGGCGGGCTGCATTGTACCCTATGAGGGGGGCTGCATTGTACCCTACGAGGCTGGCTGCATTGTACAGTATAAGGGGGCTGCATTGTACCTAATGAGGGGGGCTGCATTGTACCTAATGAGGTGGGCTGCATTGTACCCTATGAGGGGGGCTGCATTGCATGCTATGAGGGGGCTGTATTATACCCTGTGAGGGGGTCAGCATTATATTCTGTGGGGGCTACATTATATTCTGTGAGTGGGGGCTACATTATACTATATGAGGGGGCTGCATTGTACCTTATGAGGGGGTTGCTTTATACTTTGAGGGGGCTACATTATATTCTGTGGGGGGCTTCATTATATTATATAAGGGCTGCATTATATTCTATGGGGGGCTACATTATATTCTATGAGGGGGCTAATTATGTTTTATAAGGGGGCCTGCCCCAACTCCTGCTACATAATTAAGACGTGTATTAACTTATATTATACCCTGATAGTAGCGTGTTTTACCACACAACTGGTGGTCCTGTATTTATTTCTATGTAGCTACATAGTGGGCCCCAAGAATGATTTTCTCTGGTGGGCCCAAGGTGCTCCAGTCCGACGCTGTATACAGTGCCTAAAAGTAGTATTCAACCCCCTGCAGATTTAGCAGGTTTAATAAGATGCAAATAAGTTAGAGCCTTTAAACTTCAAACAAGAGCAGGATTTATTAACAGATGCATAAATCTTACAAACCAAAAAGTTTTGTTGCTCAGTTAAATTTTTATAAATTTTAAACATAAAAGTGTGGGTCAATTATTCTTCAACCCCTAGGTTTAATATTTTGTGGAATAACCTTTGTTTGCAATTACAGCTAATAATCGTCTTTTATAAGACCTGATCAGGCCGGCACAGGTCTCTGGAGTTATCTTGGCCCACTCCTCCATGCAGATCTTCTCCAAGTTATCTAGGTTCTTTGGGTGTCTCATGTGGACTTTAATCTTGAGCTCCTTCCACAAGTTTTCAATTGGGTTAAGGTCAGGAGACTGACTAGGCCACTGCAACACCTTGATTTTTTGCCTCTTGAACCAGGCCTTGGTTTTCTTGGCTGTGTGCTTTGGGTCGTTGTCTTGTTGGAAGATGAAATGACGACCCATCTTAAGATCCTTGATGGAGGAGCGGAGGTTCTTGGCCAAAATCTCCAGGTAGGCCGTGCTATCCATCTTCCCATGGATGCGGACCAGATGGACAGGCCCCTTGGCTGAGAAACAGCCCCACAGCATGATGCTGCCACCACCATGCTTGACTGTAGGGATGGTATTCTTGGGGTCGTATGCAGTGCCATCCAGTCTCCAAACGTCACGTGTGTGGTTGGCACCAAAGATCTCGATCTTGGTCTCATCAGACCAGAGAACCTTGAACCAGTCAGTCTCAGAGTCCTCCAAGTGATCATGAGCAAACTGTAGACGAGCCTTGACATGACGCTTGGAAAGTAAAGGTACCTTACGGGCTCGTCTGGAACGGAGACCATTGCGGTGGAGTACGTTACTTATGGTATTGACTGAAACCAATGTCCCCACTGCCATGAGATCTTCCCGGAGCTCCTTCCTTGTTGTCCTTGGGTTTGCCTTGACTCTTCGGACAAGCCTGGCCTCGGCACGGGAGGAAACTTTCAAAGGCTGTCCAGGCCGTGGAAGGCTAACAGTAGTTCCATAAGAATTCCACTTCCGGATGATGCTCTCAACAGTGGAGACAGGTAGGCCCAACTCCTTGGAAAGGGTTTTGTACCCCTTGCCAGCCTTGTGACCCTCCACGATCTTGTCTCTGATGGCCTTGGAATGCTCCTTTGTCTTTCCCATGTTGACCATGTATGAGTGCTGTTCACAAGTTTGGGGAGGGTCTTAAATAGTCAGAAAAGGCTGGAAAAAGAGATAATTAATCCAAACATGTGAAGCTCATTGTTCTTTGTGCCTGAACTACTTCTTAATACTTTAGGGGAACCAAACAGAATTCTGGTGGGTTGAATAATAAATGACCCTCTGAAAGAACTTTTCACAATTTAAAAAAAAAAAATAAACAAAGAAATAACATTCTTTTTTGCTGCAGTGCATTTCACACTTCCAGGCTTATCTACAGTCCAAATGTCACAATGCCAAGTTAATTCCAAATGTGTAAACCTGCTAAATCTGCAGGGGGTTGAATACTACTTGTAGGCACTGTATATGCAGCCTCCGAGTCTTTCAACCGTTGTTCTATCACATCATCCTCTCTCGTGGTCACTTTTTTGATATAAGAAATTGTAGAAGACAAGCACCCCCTTAAGTATGCCTTTAGGGTGTCCCAAAATAGACTGGTATTCTGAGGTTCTGGGTGAGCTGAGGTGAAACAGTTCAACTGATCAACCGTCCTATCATTAGAATCTATTAGTTTCAGCCAGAATGGATTCAATTTCCAGAACATACCATTATTTGATTTCCCATATTTAAGTTTAAGATTAACTGGACTGTGATCCGAGATCCCCCCTATTGCCATGCTCAACACTGTCCACCCACAATGCCAACCCACTGGATCCAAATATATAGTCTATACGAGACAGAGATCGCCTAGTGGATGAGTGGCAAGTATATCACCTAGTCTCGGGGTGACGTATTCTCCATAAATCCAACCATCCGCTACCTCCCATAAACAGTGCCAGTTGGGACGGAGCTTGAGCAGATATCGCGTCATCCAATCTCAGTCTATCAAGATGATTATCCATGACGAAATTAAAATCTCCCATACAAATAACACTTGCATCTGGATAATTTAAGGAGAAACTCATTGCCATACGAAGAACCGATGTGTTAGCCGAGGGAGGATTATAGACACATAATATCACATATTCACGGGAGTTGATTAATGCATGCACAAAAACAAAGCGACCCTCATGATCCCTCCGAGCCTCCCTCGCTTCCCCTCTGACATCTCTATGTATTAACAGGGAAACCCCTCTCGAATAGCTAGTATGGAATGCGTGGATAAACCACGGTACCCATGGCTTTTGTACACATCGGGCTGTATGCCTAGTCAGGTGTGTCTCCACCACTGCTACAACGTGAGGATGATAACGTTTAATCTGTGAAAATACTTTAATTTTCTTCCGGGGAGATTTAATACCCCGTACATTCCAGGTAATACATATAATCTCAGATCCCATACTTATATTTAAAAGAAAGAATAATGTGCATTATTACTCGGGCAAAGTTCAGAGACATCACACAGAGCACAAAAATGCTGTTGGCGGCGACTTTACACACATAACAGACAAAACTGATATAAAGAACAAAACAGAGCAAAAACCGAACAGTATAGGAGTGAAGTCCTGTACTCCTACAATCAAATAGAAAAGGGGATACCCTCACTGAATCCAGCATCTGGTATTGTTGATGAACTCGGCGCCCGTATAGAGAGCTCCGCTTGTATAGCCATTAGACAAGAAAGATTTTGTTGGATTATGAGTATATTAGGATTTTTTTGCATTAGACACCTTGTGGAACCGTAACCATTCAGTTACTTCCGCTCGATCTGTAAAGAATATGGAAGAACCTTCATGTACAATTCGGAGTCAAGCTGCATATAGCATAGAGTAGATGACATTTTTGTCTCCAAGTTGCTTCTTGATTTCCATAAACTGTGCCCGCTGTTTCTGGAGCTCCATTGAAAAGTCCGGAAAAATCGAAAATGTAGCATTGTTGAATTTGATCGGGACCTTTTGCCGTGCCAAACGAAGAATAGCATCTCTATCCCTACAGTTAAGGAGACGTGCCAGAAAAGGTCGAGGTGGAGTTCCAGGGGGGAGAGGTCTCGTAGGGACCCTGTGTGCCCTCTCCACCGAGAATGTTTAGGAAAATTCATCCCCCAGAGAGGCCCTGAGCCAGTCTTCCAGAAATTGCTCAGATTGCTGACCCTCTGAACATTCCGGCAGGCCAATAATTCGGATATTATTTCAGCGTAGTCTGTTCTCCAAATCGTCTGCCTTTTGTTTCCAGGCGTTTATAGAGCCAGCCGCTTTCATCAGTTTAGCCTCCATGGGAGTGATGGTTTCTTCTATATGGGACACTCGTTTCCACCTCTGTAATGCGCCCCCTCATGGCCTGCATATCATGCCGCAGACGACCCACCTCAGTGTGCACATCCTCTATTTTTTCAGTAAGAGATGATCTAGTTAGGGATATAGCCTGCATTAATTGCTCAGATGCCTGTTTAAGAGTCAATTCGTTTTGTTCACCCTCCTCATTACTATCAGGTGGTTTTTACGCTGGGCCTGTGAGGGGTTATTTCTAAGAGTTCGTACACTATCAGGGGGATCATCTCTGGCATAACTTTTTAATTTGTCAGCAGCTCCTGCTGCCTTGGAATGGTGCATGGTTAACAGCAATAAGGTACCACAAAATGATTACAATTGTATTTGTGAAGAATCCACGTTCCAGTCGCGGACACAGCAGGGTTAAATGCAGAGTTTATATCTTAAAGTGTCTCTGAATAAATGGGATGTTGAGAATGGTAAATGTAGCAGCTTTAAGTCTTCACCAGGGTTCTGTGCATCAGAGCGGGCTCACAGTCCCCACAGGGCAGCAGCAGGGAGGGGGTTAATCCCTCCAAAGTAATGGCGCTGGCAGGTGAGTGTCTATCTAATAGGGCAGCGCGGTGCCCAATCTTCCAGAGCACACACTGCACGTCCCCTTATTGACTCATGATGTATGCTCACTTCCTGGGCAGCACCGCAAGGATGGCAAGTAGCGTTGCATCTCCTCCTGTCAGGGCGCACGCTTTAAAAATGGCCGCTGTCCCACGTAGGCGCCGCCGCCCGCCCAGGTCTTCCGACTCCCAATGCACCAGAGTTCCACAGCACTGACCTGCAGGTGTCGAGAGACTCCGGAGCCCAAGGGGAGAGTCCCGCCGCTGATAGAGGTTGGCGCCGCGTCCCGTCCCATCGGAGAGCGCGCTTTAGAAAATGGCCGCCACCACAAGTGGATCCCGCTGTCTGTCCAGGTCTCCTCGACTCCCGACGTCCCGGAACCTCGCAGCACCCTTCCGCAGAGGTCACAAGCCTCCCAAGGTCCAGGGGTTCTGATACCAGCAGGTATAACTTACTAAAAAGGGGTCTTAATGGCAGGATAAGTTCAGGATTCCAGGAGCTCTCTCAGGGTGCGCCCTCTCTCCTCTGCTACATAGCCACGCCCCCCAACTTTTCATGTTTGATGGGAGAATCTTGAAAAAACATCTTGTACGAAAAAAAAAGATAAAATTGAAATGGATATAAGAAACTAAGAATCTGATCCAAACCACTGGTGGAAACAGGTCAGTTTTTTGAGTACAAGAAAAATCAATGATGTCTGAATTATGCCTTACTTCTCGCTATCCTACCGAATGAATGTTTGTAGCAAACAGGTGACAGCTGTAAAGCATATGAACTGTTACCATACACACTCTCCTTTTACATAATTTTTTTTTGCCATCAATGCCTGTATATCTCTGGACCACAAGAAAACTGCTGCACATAAGCAACCATAACCAGACCTGTCGCAATCACACAAATACCTTTTGGGTTCCAAGGAGCATCGTCCGTTTGTTTCTTTTTCTTGGGACGTGACCTCAGGGCTGGGTCGTCATCATCTGACTCCAGAGAAGGATAAACTGTAGGAAGCACAGCGATATAAATGTACGGTATGTAACCGTGTACAGCACCGACAATAAATTACATGATGACTTGTGTGTATAACAAATGTGCACTTACTATATTCAGAGTCTTTAAAACATGCCCCCAAGGTTTCCTGCTCATCCGTACTGTCGTCATCCTCCTCGCTGTCCATGCTGCGATGTGCAGGTCGTCTTACTGGCCTTTTCCCCGGCCGGAGTATAACTTTACTGTTTCCTGTTCCTCCGCTGGTACCATTGCTACCCGCCTTGTTACTCCCTGCAGCTTTTCCGCCGCCTTGAGGTATACTTCCTGTAGCACCACCCTCCTGTCCCGCGGCCCACCAAGCCTGCAGACTGGAGGGTGTACAGGAGGAGGAGGCTTGCAGATTTGCCATGCAGAGCATGCCCTGGATTGCTTCCTGGGTGCTCGGAGATGCAGGAGCTTCACTGTGCATTAAGGGGGGGGAAACAAACAAAAAAAACAGGATCACTACTAGTTATTATTATAGGGAGGGGCGATTGCATGTCTATGATATGTTCTGAATTGGTCTAAATATATCTGCCAGCTTTAAAAGGGGTTTTCTCACCATGGAAAGTGTCAGCATAATACCAGAGTATGACATCTTTGTATGGACAGTGTAACCTGTCAGTTTTGTAGGAGACGGCAGTATAGCGCTATTCAATTGAATGTAGTTGTGTTACATTTTCATGCACGGTGGGTGGCACCACTGAGCAGGCTAAAGATTGAAGACAGGGTCCCAAACCCCTAATCACAAGGTTATGGCATATTCCTAATATGAAACAGGGATTTTTGTGTTCTCTCCGTAAAATCCTTTTTTCCGAGCCACTCATTGGGGGACACAGACCATGGGGTTGTATGCTGCTTGCCACTAGGAGGCTGACACTAAGCTAACACAAAAAAAAGTTATCTCCTCCTCTGCAGTATACACCCTCATGCTGGCTCCCAGAGAACCAGTTCGGTGCAAAAGCAGTAGGAACAAATAGTAACGACATAGAAGAGTACAACATGTCAACTTAAAATAACAGGCAAAAGCCATATGAGCCATTAGGTTAACAGGGTGGGTGCTGAGTCCCCCAATGAGTGGCTCGGAAAAAGGATTTTACGGTGAGTACACAAAAATCCCTGTTACTCCTTTGCCTCATTAGGGGACACAGACCATGGGACGTCCCAAAACAGTCCCTGGGTGGGAAAACAACACAAAGAATTAGGCTTTATGCAACAACTGCCTAGATGTGCAACACCACTGCCTGCAGAATTCTTCTACCCAGACTCGCATCTGCTGAAGTCTGAGAGTGAATATTATAGTGCTTTGCGAAGGTATGTAAACTGGACCAAGTCGCAGCTTTACAGCCCTGCTCCACCGTCGCCTGATACCGAATGGCCCAAGAAACCCCCTCCGACCGAGTGGAGTGTGTCCTGATCCCCACTGGGATGGGCTGACCTCTGGCTCGGTATGACTTCTGAATGGTGGAACGAATCCACCTGGCTATCGTGGCCTTAGTAGCTGCAAGACCCTTCATGTGACCTTCCGGGAGAACGAACAGGGCATCTGTTCTTCTGAAGGATGCCGTCCATGAGACGTACCTTCGCAGAGCTCTGACTAGCTCCAGAGTGTGGAGAGCGCTTTCAATTTTGTGATTGCCACAAGGAAGGCAACCTTCCAGGACAGAAAGACCAGCGAAATGTCCTGAAGCGGTTCAAAGGGCGGTTCTTGAAGGGCACTTAGCACCAAGTTGAAGTCCCAAGGCTCTAAAGGCATGCGATAGGGAGGAGCGACACGTGACACCCCCTGAAGAAAAGTCTTAACCTGGAGTCTTGACGAGATGCGTCTCTGAAATAAGACAGATAGAGGGGAGATTTGGCCCTTGAGAGAGCTGAGTGCCAGCCCGGAGTCCATACCGACCTGTAGGAACTCTAAAATGGTGTGAACTGAGAAGACGAGAGGAAAAAGGCCACGATCCTTGCACCAAGCAAAAAATGGCTTACAAGTACGATGTTAAATGCGTACCAATGAGGGTTTACAGGCACTAACCATGGTGGAAATGACCTGTTGAGAAAAACCTGCCTGGGTTAAGACAAAGGATTCAACGGCCACGCTGCTAAACACAGGGCCCCTGAGTACTGGGGGTAGATGGAGACCTGGGAGAGCAGATCTGGCCCATCCAGCAGTCTCCAGGGTATGTCGGCGACGAGGCGTACTAACTCTGCGAACCACGAGCGGTGAGGCCAATCGGGGCAACCAGGATCACTGGTACTCCTTCCGCCTTGATTTTCCTGATTACTGTGGGGAGTAACGGTAGAGGAGGAAAAATGTACGGAAGGCGGCATTGGCGCCATGAAAGAACCAGAGCGTCGACACCGATGGCTCTTGAATCTCGAGACCTCGCTATAAACTGGGGAACCTTGGCATTCAGTCTGGACGCCATGAGGTCCACATCTGGGATTCCCCAGCGAAGACAGATCTGGGAGGAGACTTCCAGATGGAGCTCCCACTCCCCCGAAGTGAGACCCTGCCAGCTGAGGAAGTCCGCCGTCCAGTTTTCCACTCCTGGAATGTGTACCGCTGAGATAACCGAGTGGTTGTTCTCTGCCCATCGAAAGATATGAGTTACCTCGGACATGGCAGTCCTGCTGCGGGTACCCCCCTGATGATTGATGTATGCAACAGCTGTGGCATTGTCTGATTGGATACGGATGGGGTGACCTGCCAGAAGATGATGGAAGTGCTGCAGGGCCAGCCGAATAGCACGGATCTCCAGAACATTGATCGGTAGCTTTGATTCCTGAACTGACCAGCGGCCCTGAGCAGTGTGGTGTCGGAACACAGCTCCCCAGCCCAAAAGACCGGCATTGGCAGTCACCACTAGCCATTGAACGGGTAGAAAGGATATCCCCCGATTGAGGGAAGAGTTCAATGTACACCACCTGAGTGTCTGTTTGACCTGCAGGGATAAGCGGCACCTTCGGTAGAGGGAGAAAGGGTTTCTGTCCCAAGCTGCCAGAAGGGCATGTTGAAGGGGACAAAGGTGCAGTTGCGGAAAGGGGACAGCTCAATCTTTCCTAGTACCCTCATTGCAAACCGGATGGAGTGAGGGGTAGACTGACAAAGCGCTCGGTCTCCTTGTTGAAGGGCTAAGACTTTGTCTGGAGGGAGAATTACCAACCCCGAGACGAGTCCAGGGACATTCCTAGAAAAGAGATCTGCTGGACTGGGACCGGAGAGGATTTGCTTAAGTTTATCAGCCAGCCCAGGCGAGAAAGGGTATCGCAAGTAATGCGAACGGATTCCACGCAGTCGTGGAAGGAGGGGCCTTTGATCAACAGGTCGTCCATATAGGGCAGAACGATCACGCCCCGAGAGTGCAGGAAGGACAAGACGGTCGCCATGACCTTTGTGAACACTCTGGGGGCAGTAGCAAGGCCGAAGGGCAGGGCCGTGAATTGGAAATGCTGTTCGCGAATGGCGAAGAGCAGGAATCTCTGGTGAGGGGGAAAAATTGGAATGTGCAAGTAAGCGTCTCAGATGTCGATTGAGGCAAAGAATTCCCCTTCTTCCAGGGAAGTGATAACTGAACACAGAGATTCCATGCGGAAATGATGGACCTTAACAAACTTGTTTAGAAGTTTGAGGTCCCCCGTAGGATCACGGAGGGATTCAATCGCTTTGGCCAGAGAAGCCATGGATTGAGACAGTGTTGAAGCCCACTCAGGGGGAGTAGGCATACTGGGCTCGGTGGCGGCAGAGGGCTCCTGAGCGCAGTTGGGGTCACAGGCATTGCTGAGCCTTAGGAAATGCAGACTGGCAGGAGGAGCATGAAGTAAAGAATACAGCCATAGTCTTGTTAGACTTTTTAGATGCCTTAGGCTGGAACATGATGTACCCTTCTATGTGACCCTATCATATTAGGGGCTGCCGAGAAGGGATACTGCTGAGAAAAGGGGGTTACAGCAAGGAGGTGGATGTATAATGCAGCGCTCCCTTACCCAGGTCCGTGTCCCCGCTCCTCCTGCGTGGCCCCTGTGCTGAGAACACTTGCTGCAGGTCCTGATGGCAGTTAGTGTGTCCTGAGGCGGTCTGGGGGGAGAAAGATGGCCCCCGAGATCTCAGAGGCGCTTCTTGTGCTGTACGAGAATCGCCAGGACTGGTGGGCGGGACCTCTGCATTGCATCATCGCTTGGGCGGAGATAGGGGTTGCGGCCTAGTACAGGGCCGAAGCCGGGGACTAAATTTGCGGCGCCAGCCGGCGCCGATGCAGGAAGGGGCCGAATGCACGTCCCTGCAGTCAAAATGGGTCCCCCTTAACCAGCGCTGCCCCAGACCGCCTGAAAGGAGCTCTCCAGCCCCAGCACTTACCCAGAGAAGCTGCCCGGTGGCAGGTAAGGCAGCTTGCTGCAGGTCCTCCTGTGCTGCTGCTGGTTTGGACGGTGCAGGGATAAGGGAGAAACCCTCAATCCACCATCCCTTTAGAAGGGAGGTTGGAGGGACTGTCCGCCTCCTTGTACCATCCACTTTAACAGTGGTGGTGCAGCGGGGGCTGCTCGGATACCATGAGGTGTGTCTCTTTACATCCAAAGGGTTAATCACCTAGGATGGGACAAGGCTGAATGTCTGGCAATAGGCCTAGCTGCGGTAGAGGATATGTAGAGGCGACACTCCATGTGCTCGTCTGTTCAAGTTGTGGGAAGATCAGTGGCCTTGAAGGGACCCATCGCCCCTAAGAATCAGCTCAGGCGTGGCATCCCACGTCGCTGAAGAGAATACGGAGAGGCAACACTCTCCGTGCTCGCCTGTTGATGGTTCGGGGAGATCGGAGCCTTGAAAGGATCTGTCGCCCCTTCTTCCGTTGTAAAAGAATAAAATAAAAAATGTGAACAATTGTAAAAATGTAAAAATTAAAATAATAAAGAGTTTTTGGTCTGAATAGCAGACCAATCCGTGTGCCTCCTATGGACACTAAGCAAGAACTGGTTCTCTGGGAGCCAGCATGAGGGTGTATACTGCAGAGGAGGAGCTAACTTTTTTTCGTGTTAACTTAGTGTCAGCCTCCGAGTGGCAAGCAGCATACACCCATGGCGTGTCCCCCAAAGAGGCGAAGGAGAAAATGGGAATACTCTTTTAAAAGGCAGCACGTAAATATAGGTAACTAGAATTAAATGGCAGCAGAATACAATCGCCTTACTCGATCTCGGCATAGTCTGGGCCTCCGACTTGTCGACTGGCCTTCAGTAGGTCCAATATTCCTCCACTGCTAGCGCCAAGTTGGTCTCCGTCAGCGTCTCCCATCTCCTCGTCTGTGGTGTAATCCTCCTAGTACATGAACACAGTTTCAGACTAAGAATATTACACACAACGCGTTTCCAATACCAAGCAGTAGCTCATTTACCTCCACGTCAAACTCCAGCTCCCCAGGCTCCCGCACCCGATTGGGGTCTGAACATGGCTTTGCTCTTGGTAGTTTTCGAGGGAACTCTGCAAAAAAATAAAAATAAAGGATTTGTACAGGCTTAGATTAAAGGGTCTCCTTTCTAGATCATGTGGTACTCTGGCTAAGCTCTAATGGCAGATATTGCCTATGGACTGGACTGTCCTCTGGGATGGTGGGAGCCAAGAAATTACTAATACGAATTCCCACAGCATCACTACATATGGATTGAGCACGTCTCGTAGACTGTGAGCCCTCGCAGGCAGGGTCCTCTCTCCTCCTGTACCAGGCACTGACTCATTTTGTTCCAAGATTATTGTACTTGTTTTTGTTATGTATATCACTTTTCATAGTAGAATGCCATGGAATAAATGGTACTCTAATAATAATGATCTAGCAGTCTGAGGTAGGCATTGGGTACACACTATGAAGCTTTCTTTTCGGAGGAGGCAACTTCCTCTCTTTACGAGGTGTCTCATCAATTTGAAGGTCATCTTCAGAGTCCATGAAGAAAGGGTCACTGGGCAAAAGTTCTGGATCCAGAGATTCACTTTTAGGGGTTTTTAGGGTAGTCCCATGACGCCTACTGCCTGCTCCTACGCGGATCTTTTTACCACTAGAATAAAAAATAATAACAAATTACAATGAGGAGGGTGACAAAAGACCTTGTAAAATTAGATTGGGGATTATCCAGTAATTACAGCTCACAACATGGCCTCTCGGCTGATGGAGCTGCGACGTCTACAAAAGTCTAGAAAAGTGGTTCTATAAGTGACACCCATATTTCACCATTCCTTTTACATTGAAACTTCATAGGATTATCAGAAAAAGTAAAATTCACCAACCTCACATTTGCACCATTGGACAGGACCAGACACAGCTTACTCTCGGTCAATTCTGAATCCAGTAAGCAGCCATCAGACTCTTCATCAAGGTCGTCCATGAGGTCGTCGTCTTCCTAAAAGTTTGGAACGAATCTCACTTAAGGTACCGTCACACTCAGCAACTTTGCAAAGAGCACGACAACAATCCGTGACGTTGCAGCGTCCTGGATAGCGATCTCGTTGTGTTTGACACGCAGCAGCGATCTGGATCCCGCTGTGCCATCGCTGGTCGGAGCTAGAAGTCCAGAACTTTATTTCATCGCCAGGTCGGCGTGTATCGTCATGTTTGACATCAAAAGCAACAACGCTAACAATGGATGTAATGGAGCTAACAACCAGCAAGAACGAGAAGTGAGTCGCCGTTACGTCACTGGATCGCTCCTGCATCGTTCTGGAGTTGCTGTGTTTGACGTCTCTACAGCGACCTAAACAGCGACGCTCCAGCGATCTACTTTAGGTCGGCTCGTTGTCTATATCGCCGCAGCGTCGCTGAGTGTGACGGTACCTTAAGTCTTTGGTTTGTTGTAGAAGCAGATCAGATAATGGACCCTATTGATTTATAATGGGGTCTGTCAAACCAAAGCAGAAGTAGGAGACGGCAAATAGAGACCCCTCTTATAAGCTAGAGTCACACTGATGAAAAATTAAAGATAACTTAGCAACCGATTCATGCTGCTCAGACTACAGGCCGCATAAATCAGTCGTGTGCGGTTATTTCAGGCAGATAAGTTCTACACTGAATGTGGCGAAGGAGAAAATATACTAAAGCTGACCGGGGCCCATGCTTCCGAGGTGACTAATCCAAGGCAGAGGCTTCTCCACGTCACATTCCGCTTGAATGACTGATTTCTCCCTACATGTGTGTGTACAGACAGGTCACTCCAGGGGCGCAGAGTAAGGAGAATCCACCGGCGTCCAGCTGCAGACTAGTTAGGCTACTTTCACAGATCAGGCTTTTTGTTTCAGGCACAATCCGGCAATTTTTGGAAAAAACGGATCCTTTTTTTTTTTTTACGCCGGATCCGTTTTTTTCCCATAGAGTTGTATTAGCGCCGGATTGTGCCTGATGGCCAGACGTTTCATCTGTTTTTTTCCGGATCCGTCCAAATAGTCGTTTCCGGCGGACGGAGAAAACGTCCACTGCAACGTTTTTTTGTCCGGCGGAAAAAACGCACAGTGACGGTATCAGCCAAAAACACATGAAACGGAGGTGTGAAACAATGAATCCGGCGCCCGGATCCGGTTTTCAAAGCGGCTCCGGCCCATCAGTTTTTCACAATTTACGTCGGATCAGTTTTTTACAAATTAGCCGGATTTAGCCTGAAAACAAAAAACTGATGTGTGAAACTAGCCTTAACCGAATGTTATGGTCCCTGGCTGGCTTTTAAACACATTTTCTGTGAAACACAGGGTTTCAGAGCAAAATATGCCGGCCATGCAACCTTAATAGCAAAGCTTTCTTCCCTGACAGTACACTTCTCCAGCTAGAACATGGAGTAACAAGATCTGAATCAACAGGTCCCAATAGGCGGAGTATGCAGCCTAACTACGCACTGACATTCTACTTACTTAGGCAGCAAACTCCAGGAGCAAGCAACTGTAGACTCAGGTCATGTGACCCTGATGACATCATAGGCCCTTCTGCACTTCTATGTTGCTGCCTGCTTATGATTGGTCACTGTCATACAGGAGTCAAAAGTACACGCCCCAGGCATATTCACATCTCCAAGATCCTCTCCCAATATGTAGTAGGTGTAATTATGATAATGTTAGCATACACCTCCAATTAAGATTGTAGTGTAGTTTTTCTGCTTCACTATGTTTCCTTCCTCATGTGCACGTATTGCAGGACCTTGGGTATCCATGGTTATGACCAGGGCTGCCATCAGGGCATTACTGCCCTTACTGCTGTATGGGGCCCGGTCAGCAGCAGTACACAGAGGGGCCCGCAGATCAGGGGCCCCACTGTTGTGCTTCTACTGATCGGGCCCCATCGTACACTAAAATACTGTGCACTGCAGCGCACACGTCGGCGCTGGGGCCCGGGAGCCTTTTTGGAGCTGTGCACGGCCATCTTACCTAGTCGGCTGCGTAGCTCCTGCTCGGCTGTAGCTAGAATGTATGGGCTCCCTGCAGGTCCTGGCTACAGCCCATACATTCTAGCAATCTCAATAGTGAAGGTGCTAGAATGTATGGGCTCCTGTCAGGTCCACTCAGCAGCCCATACATTCTAGCTGCTGCTTCATTGCTGAAAACACTAGACGCCCCGGGAACGACTGAGATAAGTATAAAAAACATTTTTTGTTTTTTTAAATGGGTGAGATGGGGGGGGGGGGGGGGGGGGAGTGAGACTGCAGATGATGAAGTGTGTTTGAGGGGGTACTGCACATGGTGAAATGATAGGGGGCTGCAAATGATGAAGTGTGTTTGAGGGGGTACTGCACATGATGAAATGATAGGGGGCTGCAAATGATGTCAGTGTGTTTGAGGGGGTACTGCACATGATGAAGTGATAGGGGGCTGCAAATGATGAAGTGTGTTTGAGGGGGTACTGCACATGATGAAATGATAGGGGCTGCAAATGATGAAGTAAGGGGGACTGCAGATGAAGTGAAGGGGGGATAGGGGACTGCAAATGATGATGTGGGGGTGATGGGGACTGCAACTGATTATTTGGGGGTGATGGGGACTGCAAATGGTGAAGTGGGGGTGATGTGAACTGCAAATGATGATGCAGAGGTGATGAAGACTGCAAATGATGATGTGGGGGTGATGTGGACAGCAAATGATGCAGGGGTGATGGGGACTGGAAATGATGAGGTGGGGGTGATGGGGATTGCAAATGATGGGGACTGCAAATGATGAAGTGGGGTGATGGGGACTGCGAATGATGATGTGGGAGTGATGGAGACTGCAGATGATGAATTGTGTTTGAGGGGGTGATGCACATGATGAAATGATAGGGGGCTGCAAATGATGAAGTAAGGGGTACTGCAGATGAAGTGAAGGGGAGATAGGGGACTAAATGATGAAGTAAGGTGGACTGCAAATGATGAAGTGGGGGTGATGCAGACTGCACATCAAGTGAGTGTGAGGGACGGTGGACAGCAATTGAAGGTGGGGGTGGGGAGAGCAAATGGTGTACTGAAGGTGGGGAGAGCAAATAATGAATTTTGAGGGTGGGGAAGAGCAGTTGATAATGAATAGAGGGTGGGAGAGAGAGAAGACATGACAATGAATTGAGGCAGAAGGGGCATGTAACTATACACTGTGTTCCAAATTATTATGCAAATGATATTTCCTCATATTTTCTCTAAATTACCTACCTGAATTGCAGTCATTGTTGTTTTCCAGTCATCTACTATTCTAGTATAATTGCAATGTTTTGGAACAAACTGCCTATGAAAACAGTATCTTTTTTTAAAAAAAAACCAAACACTCAAAATGCATGTTCCAAATTATTCAACCTTTTTTTTTATTTTGAACAAAAAAAAAAGGTCAATTGTGAAGTTATAAGCATTATCAGCTTATTACAAAATGAAATCAAACAGTTTTCAAGTGAAGACTTTATTCTAGGTGATGTTACATTTGCACATAGGACCCCTTGTTCGAAAAAAGCTTCTGAACTCTCTCGTCCATTGAATTTGACTGAATTTCTCAGAAGAGGCAATTTGCATATTTAATTTCCCAGAGGAGCATTGTACGGCAAATAAGCCTCCTTACCTTGACAAGTCAGAGATGGTATGTCACTCTCCATAAGGAGAAACGATACCCCTTAGACCCCAGTCTAGAGCCTCTCACCTAGCCAAATCAGTTCTCATGCTTCGCACTGACGAGGGCCAACAGCCCGAAACACCGTGTCTGCGAATTGAGATACTGATTTGGCTTTTATCCTAAGGGTACTGTCACACAGTGCCATTTTGATCGCTACGACGGTACGATTCGTGACGTTCTAGCGATATCGTTACGATATCGCAGTGTCTGACACGCAGCAGCGATCAGGGACCCTGCTGAGAAACGTACGTCGTAGCAGATCGTTTGGAACTTTCTTTCGTCTCTTGATCACCCGCTGACATCGCTGGATCGTTGTGTGTGACAGCGATCCAGCGATGTGTTCGCTTGTAACCAGGGTAAACATCGGGTAACTAAGCGCAGGGCCGCGCTTAGTAACCCGATGTTTACCGTGGTTACCAGCGTAAACGTAAAAAAACCAAATAGTACATACTTACATTCCGGTGTCTGTCCTCCGGCGTCTCAGCTTCTCTGCACTGTGAGCGCCGGCCAGCCAGAAAGCGAGCACAGCGGTGACGTCTGACGTCACCACTCTGCTTTCCGGCCACTGTGCTTACACAGTGCAGAGAAGCTGAGACGCCGGGGGACAGACATCGGAATGTAAGTATGTACTGTTTGTTTTTTTTACGTTTACGCTGGTAACCAGGGTAAACATCGGGTTACTAAGCGCGGCCCTGCGCTTAGTAACCCGATGTTTACCCTGGTTACCCGGGGACTTCGGCATCGCTCCAGCGCCGTGATTGCAACGTGTGACCGCAGTCTACGACGCTGGAGCGATAATCATACGATCGCTGCGACGTCACGAATCGTGCCGTCGTAGCGATCAAAATGGCACTGTGTGACAGTACCCCTAGTCATATTGTACGACTCGTTAGAGGGTTGATTGTGACTTGTAGGATCGCTACTTCCAACAGGTGGCGCTATAGAGTTAAGTCCTCTTTTTCTCAGAAGAGGCAATTTGCATGTCCATTGAATTTGTCAGTTTTTGGATGGTTTCTGCTTCAATTGTTTTGCATGTGGACAGAATACCCTCCCAGAGCTGTTGCTTAGATGTGAACTGCCTCCCGCCATCATAGACACTCCTTTTGATGATGCTCCAGAGGTTCTCAATGGGGTTGAGGTCAGGGGAAGATGGTGGCCACACCATAAGTTTGTCCTCTTTTATGCCCATAGCAGCCAGAGATGCAGATGTGTTTTTTGCAGCATGAGACGGTGCATTATCATGCATGAAAATGATCTTGCTGCGGAAAGCACGGTTCTTCCTCTTGAACCATGGCAGGAAGTGTTGTTTTAGAAACTCCACATAGATTATGGAGTTTATCTTTACCCCTTCAGGGATCATAAAGGGGCCGACAATCTCTCTCCCCATGATTCCAGCCCAAAACATTACTCCACCTCCTCCTTGTTGGCGCCTTAGCCGTGTTCTCATGGGGTGTCCATCAACCAGCCATCCTCCACTCCATCCATCTGGACCATCGAGCGTTGCACGGCACTCATCGGTGAACAAAACTGTTTGGAAGTCAGTCTTCATGTATCGTTTAGCCCACTGGAGCCGTTTCTGCTTGTGTGCAGTGGATAGAGGTGGTCGACAGGATGGCTTACGCACAGCTGCAAACCTCTGAAGGACCCTGCATCTTGTTGTTCTGGGGACGTTGGAGGCACCAGCAGCTTCAAAAACTTGTCTGCTGCTATGACAAGGCATTTTTGCAGCTGCTCTTTTAACCTTACGCAATTGCCTGTTTGAAAGAGTCCTCAATTTTTCCTTATCAGCACGCACACGTGTGTGCTGGGAATCAGCTACATACTTCTTGATTGTGCGATGATCACGATGAAGTGTCTTGACAATGTTGATTGTAGTCATGCCTTGACCTAAATACTCCACAATTTGTTGCTTCCCAGCAGCCGACACATCCTTTTTCTTTCCCATTTTGGCAAAAAATGTAGGCTGCTTAATAATGTGGAACAGCCTTCTTAAGTAGTCTTGCCTTTATTTGGACACACCTGCCAAACTAATTTGCACAGGTATCTGCAATTGCTTTCAGTGATATAAAGAGCCCTGACACACATCACCATCAATGAGTTTAAATGACAAACAAAAAAATTCTAACCTTATCACTCCTAAACTCTTTGTGCATAATAATTTGGAACACAGTGTAATGAATCGGGGTAAGGGTTAGAGCGGCAGGTACATAGTGGGGTCGTTGAGGATAAAGTGACTGGAAATAAATTGGGGGAAAGAGTATAGGTGCTAATTAATTTATATGTTAAATGGGGAAAGTGGCTATGTATAGATAGTGGGGGCACAGTGGCGGATTATAATTTATATTTGGAATGGTGGGTTGCAAAATAACCAATTATATATGAATGGTGGGTGAACGTCTGTATTCAGATGTGTATTGTGGAAGAAAGGGAAAAAGTGGGGAATGTGCTCTGGAAGCGGTGCTCTAGATAACTGTGTTATTTTATGCAGAGACGAGTCCTGGCTGAAAGAAGTGATGGCGGTCTGCGCTGGATTAAAAAGAAATGCAAAGATGAAGGACTTCAGCTAGAGACGTCACTGGTGAGTCACTATGTTACCTGTACACTCTCACCATACACTGTATACAGAGCTCCTGTCTATAATGTCACTGGTGATCACTATATTATCTGTACACTATACACTATATACAGAGCTCCTGTATATAATGTCACTAATGATCACTGTATTACATGTACACTGTACCCTATATACAGAGCTCCTGTGTATAATGTCAATGGTGATCCCTGTTTTACCTGTACACTGACACTATATATAGAGCTCCTGTGTATAATGGCACAGGTGACCACTGTATTACCTGTACACAGACACTGTACACTAAGTACACATCTCCTGTGTATAATGGCACTTATGGTGATAGTATATTTTTTTTTTATTAATGATTGATGACTGAATTGTACTATTCAGTCACAATGTGGTGGTAATATGTTGTCCGGCCATGGCGTGGCGGTATTTGTTCCTTGTATGTGCTATTATTCGGTCACTGTGTGGTGGTAATATGTGGTCTGGACATGCTGCGGTGGTATTTGTTCCTTGTATGTGATATTGTTCGGTCACTGTGGTGGTAATATGGGTTTGCACATGGTGTGGCGGTATTTGTTCCTTGTAGATAGTATTATAGGTCACTATGTGGTGATAATATGGTGTCTGGTCATGGTGTTGTGGTGTTTGTCCCTTGTATGTGGTATTATTGGTCATTTGAAAAGTTGAAAAATAAATAAAAATATACCTAAATTGTATTGCATATTTTAACAAATGTTTAGTAAGTTAGAGTAGGGCCCGGCCAAAAGAGTCTACCTTGTCGTCGTGGCAGATTAAAAAAACCTTTTGGCCAAAACAAAATCTGCTGGCTATGTGTGTGATCTTGTGATGGGAACTGTTAATGTGTGATTGGTGAGAAGTGGAGTTTTTCCAAGAGACAGCGGTGGGGCTGTGGACGGTTCGAGGGGTGGAGGCGGGGCTAGGGTGGAGCCTGGGCGGAGTCTTAAGGGGGCCCCGAAAATTTTGCCAGTATGGGGCCCCGAAATTCCTAGTGGCAGCCCTGGTTACTAGCTAACTAACTTACTACATCAGTGGTCGTAACCATGGATACCTAAGGTCCTGCAATGCCTGCATATGAGGAAAGAGAGATAGCGAATTAGATAAACTATACTACATTTCTAATTGGAGGTATTTGCTATTATTATTATATTATTATTATTCCTACTACATATTGGGATCTTGAAGTTGGGAATACCCGTTTAACAACTAAAGTTAACTCATTAGGTGCAAAATATTTGATTGCCAAGATCTTCGCAACTGCGAGGCGAAAGAAAAAAAAACAAAGGAGAAAGAAAAACCTTTTAGTTCCTCTTTCATGGTACGTCTACATGTCAAATCCTCAGCAAATATGTTTTACATGTATGAAGTTTTGTGAAAAGGGTAAAAAATTGTGGATTATTGCTTTTTAATTATAGATATATTGGAATAAAAAGCTTACCATTTCTTCCTTAGGGATCAAGGTCTTCCCGTGAAGGTCAGAGAGCTCGGGGCTCATTTCATCTCCCTGGTGACCTCTTCCTACTTTCCTTAACAGTTCGTTGGTTTTAAGACCTTTCTTCTTGGAATTCTTGGCCAGCAGTGACATGACAGGAGAGGACGTGCCAGTGATAGGACTCCGGGTCATACCCAGCAGACTGCCAGTTTTCTCAATGTTTTGGTGGAAGATGTCCTGCAGGGGAAAGGACAGTGTTTCACATGACTGTTGCATTGTATGAAGCAATGCACATGGAGGAGATGTAAACAGGGGAACTTCACCTCCATGAGTTTGACTTCACGATCCAAATCCTTAATGAGCTGCACAGTAATGATTGTCTCTGGAATCTCCTCCTCGTGATCCATAATTGCCTGCAAAATAAACCCAAGTGAGATGGAGACAGAAACCGCAGACACTTGGAAGTTTTTATTAGTAAGGTTAGTGTCTGGGATAGGAAGGGTGTTGATTTCTTTCCCTTTGAAAAAGGGATATTCATTTCCAAGGTCTGCGCTTTGTATTGTAGTATTGAAGTGAATGGTTCTGATCTGCAGTACCAAACGAAGCCTGGTGGTGCTGTTTGAAAATCTTGGCTAATCCCTTTAATAGGTATATAAATAAAGAGCACCTCCTTCTTGGTCCAAGCTTTAAATGCCATGTTCAGGGCCTTGGCTCCATGCAGTAAATAAGATGCTGGGTGTCTTCTGTTCTCTCTTAGACCTGAATACATAGAGTTATGGTAAGCATATAAGTTAGAAAATGTATGCTTCACAAATATCCACTTCTTTAATGCCACAATTAAAGGGAACTCGTCACCAGGTTTGGCGATGAGATACGGACATCACTTTTCAGGGCTGATATGTGGCATTCTATAATGCTGTATATCTACCCCCAACCCAACCTGCAAGAGAAGAAAAAGACCTTTCATTATACTCACCTGCAAGAGGGTCCGGTCCGAGGGGTGTCGCTGCTCTTGGTCCGGCGCCTCCCTTATTCTTGCGATGCTGCCCTCTTTCTTGTATTTTGTGGATGATGTGTCACTACGTCATCCACACAGTTTCCCCAGCATCACGCTTCTGCACAGGCGTACTTCTCTGCTCTGACTAGGGTAAAGTACTGCAGTGCACAGGCACCAGGAAAGGTCAAAGAGCCCCAGCGCCTGCACAATGCAGTACTTTACTCTCACCTCGTCAGGGCAGAGAGTTATCAGACCGGACCGGGTATAAAAAAAGGTCTTTTTTTTGTCTTGCAGGTCAGATTGGGAGCTTATATACATCATTATAGAATGCTATATATCAGCCCTGAAAGGTGGTGGCCGTATCTCATATTGGTCAAACCTGGTGACAGGTTCCCTTTAAATAGGCTGTGCAGCGCATGTCATATCCACATTGAGAGCTGAGAAACGCTGCTGCAAGCCAGGGATGATGCCAGGTATGACGCCAGGGATGACGTCAGGTATGACGGGCGCTGAGGCTTCCAGGCAGGTGTGTTGCTCCCATTCCAGAACACACACAATACCTGATGATTGTTAGACGGGAGCGCCACATCAGTCCAGTCTGTTGAGTAGCAGCGAATTTCAATACCAGAATGGAGACTTCTCATAGAACGACAAAGGGGGGAATGACGGGAAACAATGGGGTCAAATACTTGCCTCTAAAGGTATCCAGTAAATGCTTCCCAACGTACCAACAGATAGACTCAAAATTTGGAAACTTAAAAAGGTCGGCCGTACTCAGCCTCTTCTCAATTTCATACGCTCTGTGGAATTAGGAAAAAAAAAATAGATTTTTAGCTACAAAACAAATTATGGCTACATCATCAAATTGTATTTAACCGCTTAGTGACAGCCAATTTGTATAATTCTGACTACTGTCACTTTATGAGGTTATAGCTCTGGAACGCTTCAATGTATCCCACTAATTCTGAGACTTTTTCCGTGAAAAAATACAATACAGAAATACAGAAAGAATAGCTCCTCCCCTGCAGTATACACCCTCCTGCTGGCTGTCAGTGAACCAGTTCGGTAACAAAGCAGTAGGAGCTTAACATTTAATAAGGATGCATTATGTCAAAACCAAGTCAACACAGAAACCAAAGCCAATAGGCTAACAGGGTGGGTGCTGTGTCCCCCAATGATTGGCTCGGAGAAAAGGATTTTACGGTGAGTACACATAAATCCCTATTTCTCCTACGCCTCATTGGGGGACACAGGACCATGGTACGTCCTAAAGCAGTCCCTGGGTGGGGAACAATCAACTACAATTGACCCTTGTACCCACAAGTTACAGATGCGGCACTGCCACCTGGGTTATCAGGAGTTGTATGCCAAAATCATCAGTATTAAAACAATAAAAGACCTGACAAATTTCAGTTGGTGGATAATGAATCTATAGTATATGAAAGTTTAATTGTAATCATTACATTATGGTAAATAATGAAATTTAATACTATATGCTAATTTTTTGAGAAGGACCTGTATGCCACTGCAGTGGCGTTGTTGGACAGAATCCTGATTGGGCGACCCGCCAGAAAGGGAGGGAATAGGAGCGCCAACCTGATTGCCCGAATTTCCAAGATGTTGATCGGAAGACGTGATTCCTGGGGGGAACAGCGGCCCTGAGCAGTGTGATGAAGGAGCACCGCTCCCCAGCCTAGAAGACTGGCATCTGTTGTCAGAAATAACGAATGTACTGGAAGAAAAGACTTCCCTTGATTCAGGGAGGATTTCACTGTTCACCACCTGAGAGACTGTCTGACTCGCCGGGGAAGGAGGAACCGACGGTCGAGGGAGAACAGGTTCCTGTCCCAAACAGCCAGCAGGGCATGCTGTAGGGGGCAGAGGTGTAATTGAGCAAATGGAACCGCCTCCATATCTGCTACCATCCTGCCGAGAACTCTCATACTGAAGTACAGAGAATGAGTGCGAGGCTGAGAGAGCTTCTGAGCTTCTCGCTGTAAAACTGAGATCTTTTCCGGGGGAAGAAGAACCAACCCCCCGGGATGAGTCGAGTATCATTCCTAGAAGGGAAACTCGCTGAGCCAGTACTGGGGAAGATTTTTTTTTTTTTAAGTTCATCTTCCAACCTAGGCGAGAGAGTATCTATTGTGATGTTCACGGCCTCCTCGCAGGTGCGGAAAGAGGGGCCTTTGATGAGGATATCGTCTAGATACTGTATCACCACCACTCCACTCCTGTGGAATATGGCTACGGCAGCTGCCATGACCTTGGTGAATACCCTGGGGGCGATGGCGAGGCCGAAGGGCAGAGCAACGAATTAAAAGTGATCTTCCTGAACTGCGAAGCGAAGAAACCTTTGGTAAGAAGGTAAAATAAGAATGTGGAGGTACGCGTCCTGGATGTCTATAGACGCCAGGAAGTCGCCTTTTTCCATGGAGGTGATGACAGAACTAAGCGATTCCATCTGGAACCGTCGCACCCTGATGAACTTGTTCAGCAGTTTTAGGTCCAGTATGGGCCATACTGCACCGTCCTTCTTTGGAACAATGAAGAGGTTTGAATAAAAACCTTGAAACCTTTCGCTTTGAGGAACCGGAATAATAACTCCGTCCTTTCTCAGAGAGCTTATAGCTTGTATCCGGAGGACACTAGGTCGCGGACCCACTCGTCTTGAACGACCGAGAGCCACGCGGCATTGAAGGAAAGCAGGCGGCCACCTACTTTGAGGGTGTTCCCCATATACCACAGGGAGTCCTTGTGTGGAAGATCTGCCCGTTCTGGAGCCTCTGGATCCCGACTGCCTAATCCTGCCTTTCCATCAAGGGGAAGGTTTATAAGTGTCTCCACGTTGTGCCCGGTCGGAATCGGGAGATGTGGAAGTAGAGGACCAGTTTGAGTTGTAACGAAAAAATCGGGACAGAGCCTGTGGTTGCAGGTTCCGAAAGGGCCGAGAGGGTCTCTGTTGTGGAAGAAATTTTACTCTTCCCTCCAGTGGCGTCGGAAATTAATTGGTCGAGCTTTTCGCCAAAAAAGGCGACTGCTCTGATATGGTAGAGAAGTCAATGACTTTTTGGAAGCAGAATCCGCACGCCAGACCCTGAGCCATAAGGACCTCCAGATGGTGATGGCGTTTGCTGCTGCTTGAGAAGCGCAGTTAGTGGCATCCAGGGACAAGGTCACTACAAAATCTCCAGCTCTGGCTATCTGAGTAGCAAGGCCTGCTATCTCGGGGGGAAAATTGGTATCCAGCACCGCTGAAGACAAGACCTCAGCCCAGTGGGTCATAGCCTTAGCCACCCACATAGCAACAAAAGATGGGAAGAGTGCGACTGCTGAGGCTTCAAAGGCTGAACGCGCCATATTGTCGATCTGACGATCGGTTGGGTTTTTAATAGAGGCACCCTCTGAAGAGGATAAAACAGATTTAGTAGCCAGGCGCGATCGGGGGAGACTGCCAACAATCTTTTCTTGGATGCTGGGCAAAAGGATATTTTGACTCCATGGGCTTCTGCCCTGTGAATCGTTTATCTGGACGGATCTTGTGAGAATCAACGATTTCCTTAAATGCGGGATGAGTGGCGAACACTCTGTGAGCTCGCTTAGTCCTCTTAAAGGACACGGCATGATCCGTTTTAGATAAAGGTTCCTCCTCAAGCTTCAAAGCCTTATTCACTGACTCAATCAGTGAGTTCAGAGTCTCCTGATTGTGATGAAATTCCTGATCTAGGGACGTATCAGAATCGTCCTCTGAAACAGGTTCTCTACTGGCCCCAATGGAAGGGGAGCGAGAAATGGAGCTCTCAGAACCTGAATCCCGGTGATGGTCTGGGATATGGCATGAGTCCTTTTCCTGGAAGAGCGAGAGCTCCTTGGCAAGGTACGACCCCTGGAGTACGAGAGGTTCTGACCATCGGAAGCGTCATCCGTAATAGTGCCCTGGTTAGAGGAAGGGTCTTGGAACGAGCGTAACGCTTTTGCCAGAGATGTCATAGACCGGGAAAGGGAGGTAGCCTACTCGGGGACTAGGCTCACTGGGTTCAGTATCAGTAACAGGTGGTTCCTGAGCAGTCACCAGTTCACAAGCTGTGCATAATGCAGTATTGTGACCCCGGGGTAATGACACCTTACAAGAGGTACATGCCGTGAAGAACACAGTGCGGGTCTTCCCAGACTTTTTGTGAGGCTTTGATTGAGACATAGCATAGCCTTGAGGAGAGCGCTTACTAACAGGGGAAGGGTTAAGCCATGTTTCTGCAGCTTACCCAGGTCCTGTGTCTTGACTCCCCAGGGGAGATCCGCAGTGTATGCACGGAAATCGCTCATCCTGAAGGCTGTGATTCAAAAAGGCTGGAGCAGCGCTGCAGCATCAGCCCTGTGGGTTTACCAAGATGGCCGACGAGATCAGGAAGTGAACGCTTCTCAGGGAACGAGAAGAGCCAGAAAGAGTGGGCGGCCGTAACTGCCGGTGGGCGTTGCCAATAGTCCGGCCTGTATGAAGGGGAAAAGCCGGGGGCTAAATTTAAAAACCTGCGGTTGCAGCCTGCAGCGCCGGGACCGCTATTAGCGCCATTCTTAAGCCACACTCCTTCATTGAACTGCCGCACTGCGGACCACCCAGGGACCCGGGCTTTAAGGTGAGGACCTCCCATACCCCGGGGACCAGGACCCCCCAAGCGCCTCGGCCCCCGCAGTGAATTCACGGTAGATGCGGAAGGCCGGTGCTCAATCCACCGTCACCATAGTCAGTGAGGGGGTGGAGAGCTTCTGCCGCCTTGCGTCATCCGCTATAACAGTGGTGATACAGTGGGGGGCTGCACGGATGCCATACATATTTATGTCCGGCTATGCATCTGGCTCCAGGAGAGGTAGATGGAGGGCTACTCCATGTAGTAGCCTGCTATGGAGGGGGGAGATCGGAACGCGAAGGAACCGTCGCCCGCAAGGTGAGCTCAGGGCTGGCATCCAACGTTGCAGGAAAGGATACGGGGAGGGACACTCCACGTACTTGCCTGTTGATGATTCGGGGGGAGATCGGAACCTAGAAAGGAACCGTCGACCCCATTCGCTCCGTTAAGGGAAAAAATAGAATAAAAAGTAAAAAATTAAAATAAAAACGGTGGGGTCTGAAAGCAGACCCAAGTGCCTCCTACAGACACTAAGCAAGAACTGGTTCACTTACAGCCAGCAGGAGGGTGTATACTGCAGGGGAGGAGCTATTCTTTCTGTATTTGCTTAGTGTCCTCCTAGTGGCAGTAGCATAACACCCATGGTCCTGTGTCTCCCAATGAGGCGTAGGAGAAATTAACATTTTACTTTTTCACCAAAAAATTATTTGGAACCATTTTTTTTAATTTTCACAAGGGTTTCAGAAGAAAATGGACCACGAAATTTATTGGGTAATTTCACCTGAGCACGCCAATACCCCATATGTGGGGGAAAGCCAGTTTGGGCGCATGGCAGGGCTCAGAAGGGAGGGAGCACTGTTTGACTTTTTGAACGCAAAATTGGCTGGAATCAATGGTGGGTGTCATGTTGTGTTTGGAGACGCCCTGATGTGCCTAAATAGTGGATACCCCCCAATTCTAACTCCAACCCTTACACACCCCTAACCCTATTCCCAACCCTAACCCTAACCCTAACCACAACCCCAACCCTAACCCGAAACCCAAGTGCTAGCCCCAACCCTAATGGAAAAATGGAAATAAATATATTATAATATTATAATTAATATATTAATAAAGGGGAGTTTGATTTACTATGTTTTTATTTTGATCACTGTGATAGTGTGCCAGCCAGCAGATCTCGGCGGGCACACTGCGCATGCACCCGCCATTTTCTTCCCGGAAGAAGACGCCGACGGCTGGAGGACAAGACCGGGGGGATGTAGGAGGGACCAGGGACACCGGAGGTACCTGGGAGGGGGATCGGAAGACCCCATTTCTCTTTCCTCTGACATGCTAGATTATATCAGAGAGAAATTAAATGGGAAATCTGATTTTTTTTTTTTGCAGTCGCCGTTGCAACACTGGGGTCAGTAAAAACTAACCCGAATCATGTTCTCCGGGGTCTCGGCTACCCCCGGTAGCCGGGACCCCGGAGAATTTCTGACGCTGGGGGAAAAATATTTAGAAAGAGTCCTCAGTGGTTGATGCTGGGGGAGGCGCTATAACCTTATTTCTCAGCACTGTTAAAAAGCGGAGCTGAGGAATAAGTACCCTTAGCTGCTGCCATTAAAAGGTGTATCGGTGGTCGTTAAGGGGTTAAAACTAAAGAAAACTGGCAGATAGCGCAATGTGTTAGACACTGTATTGGAGGGGAAGACACCTAAATATATTGACCTTAAAAGGGTAACACAGCCCTGCTGACCCCCAGATCAGGAGATGACAGGGCTGTTTGCAACAAAACCATATCTGCCGGATCCAATGCTTAAGACAGGTGGGCCATACCTGCTGTTTGCACACACTAGGCGGCAGATATCAGTAGACGTGATGTGACAGGATTCGCTCACCTCCCAATGTCGAAGTGAGCTCAACTAGACAACCTACTTAAAGGGGTTGTCCGATGAAAACAAGTTAACCCCTATCCACAGGATCAGTGGGGGTCCATACATTGGGAACCTTCTAGATTGGCAGAACAGGGCACCTTTATCTCCCAACGCACATACTCAACCACCAATCATATTCTCCATATTCTCTATCAATTCAATCATAATAGGGCTGTTGGCTTTGACCTTGGCTTTTTCCGGCAGCCCCATAAAGAACAAATGAAGCAATTGTTGGCCATCTGACCTGCTGCTTTATTTTATATCGGGGGAATAGAGTCCCTCGATCTACAGATCAGTATGAGTCCCAGAGGTCAGACACCCACCATTCAGCGAGTTATCACCTATCCTATGGATATCCCCTTTGAGTGGACATATGCCTGTATCCAACAGCGATGTTTCTGTCCTCTTACCTGAGCTGCATGGCAATGTTCAGACTATGCAGAAAGTTTCCTCCAAAAGCTAAACAGTCCACGGGAGTGAGCACAGCATGGATCCACCCTGTGAGGAGAATACATAACAACCTGAAGTACAGACTCGGTATCTGGGTGTAGTACTCAATACTTCAGTAACAACATGGTCACCTGTGGGGATGAAGAGCGTCTGCCCCTGTTTCACCGGACACCGGTAACACTTATCGACTTGATCGCCAAAGAACATTTCATTCTGGTTTGAGGAGCTGCTCCAACACTCAAACAAGGCCAGGTTAGTCTTCGTGGGTTGTATCAGATAGAAAATCTTTTCACCCTACAGCGGACAAAAAATAAACACAGGACATTATGGCCACAAATCACAGCACAAGGGAGCACAGGGTCACGTCAACGACTGAGTGTCTTTTATACACATGCTTCAGCAAGTACATCTGCCCAATACGTCAATCTCAGGACTAGTACTTTCCAGTTGCTGCAAATCTACTACTCCTAGCATGCTGCACAAGCTGTGGAGGGCCTGGCACATCCACGCATTCCCCAGACAGTCCATTGATTTCAATGGGCGCAATCTAATATTTTATTTCTTGCTGTGGTGGCACTACTGGGATCTGAAACAGATTACTCCAGATGAAATGTCATTAAAGAACCCTTAAAAAAAAAAAAAAAAAAAGGGAGAATCCCTTTAAGTTTAGGACACATGGCCTGATACAAGGAGACAAAAAGAAAAAAAGTGCTTCTGACAATTAGAAGCGCTTGTCCATGTCCAGGGGTCACTTAGATGACTGGCACCACTGGCATTATTGGCACAGCAGGGGCATGGGCTGAGTGACATTTTTACCTTTAACACGTGGTACCAGACAGAGGTGCCCCCAAAGTCTATGTGGAAATCTGTATAACTGTCCTTGACGCCCATCAGGCAGTATTTCTGAACATTCGGTCTCTCAAATACACTTTGCTCGGGCCACAAGTTTTCAACCCAGGAAAGTTTGCGGACAATTTTTGGAGTTTCCACAAGGTTCGATAACCTATTGAAAAGATGCAAGCGATAAGACCAAGAAATACGACTGATGGAGAGAAGAATATGGTAGACTGAGTTAAGCCTAGTGCAAAAGCAATACAGGTTGAGAAGCAGGACACAGAGTCAAAGACCACCAAAGTGGGAATGCCTTTGTCTTGCTCCACCGCTCGAACCTCGCTCCCTTTAATGTCAGTCACATTAGTCACCTCGTCTCAGAAAACTCCAAGCTGATAACGTTCAGCACCTTCTCCCTTTTGGGGCTATTGTAATATTTCACAAAATCCTTCAGCTTCATTTTCATGTCGGCTTGTCTTGTCACGTCGATTACATCTATTTCCTTCTCCCCCCCTGAAATAAAACAGAAAGGCAGAGAAAAAAGCAGATTTACAAGAGGTATTCTGATCAGTGAGCAGGAGAGATCCGGAGAGGGGCCCGTTCATGAGCGGCGGTCTCTAGTATAACCTATGAGGAATACAGAGACAGCCTAGTATTAGGGTCCCCATCACTGCTAATGGAGGACACGGGGCTCCTGTTCTCCGCATCAAACAAACCTGTTCAATACAATTTACAGTCCACCAAGGCTGTAATATGAATAAGGCCAATGTTACACATCCGGATTTATGATCTGAGTATGATCGGATCGTCCATAGGTCCCCCAAATTAACAGCTTCTTAGATATATATGACGCTGGTGAGTTCAGGTCAGGAGATCAGCAGCCGGTCCTCAGACCATGAATTTCAGCTGTGTAAAACCAGTCTAAGACGCTAACTCACCGACATAATACTCCACATCATTCACTGCAAAGGACAGAGGGGGAAGGGTCATCCCAAGCCCATCTTTTTTCAGAACCAGGATGGGGACGCTGAAGCTGTTCTCTTCCAAGTACTCCACGGTTAGCTGAACTCCCTGCGGCTTCAGGATCACCTCATCTGCACTGGATTTATAGTAAAAAACAAGAATAAATACAATCCACAACATCAATGAAAATTACTGAAAAAGTTTTTAAGATGATTCACAGTGCATATACAGGTCCTTCTCAAAAAATTAGCATATAGTGTTAAATTTCATTATTTACCATAATGTAATGATTACAATTAAACTTTCATATATTATAGATTCATTATCCACCAACTGAAATTTGTCAGGTCTTTTATTGTTTTAATACTGATGATTTTGGCATACAACTCCTGATAACCCAAAAAACCTGTCTCAATAAATTAGCATATCAAGAAAAGGTTCTCTAAATGACCTATTACCCTAATCTTCTGAATCAACTAATTAACTCTAAACACATGCAAAAGATACCTGAGGCTTTTAAAAACTCCCTGCCTGGTTCATTACTCAAAACCCCCATCATGGGTAAGACTAGCGACCTGACAGATGTCAAGAAGGCCATCATTGACACCCTCAAGCAAAAGTGTAAGACCCAGAAAGAAATTTCTCAACAAATAGGCTGTTCCCAGAGTGCTGTATCAAGGCACCTCAATGGTAAGTCTGTTGGAAGGAAACAATGTGGCAGAAAACGCTGTACAACGAGAAGAGGTGACCGGACCCTGAGGAAGATTGTGGAGAAGGACCGATTCCAGACCTTGGGGAACCTGAGGAAGCAGTGGACTGAGTCTGGTGTGGAAACATCCAGAGCCACCGTGCACAGGCGTGTGCAGGAAATGGGCTACAGGTGCCGCATTCCCCAGGTAAAGCCACTTTTGAACCATAAACAGCGGCAGAAGCGCCTGACCTGGGCTTTTTTCTGATGAAAGCAAATTTTGCATGTCATTCGGAAATCAAGGTGCCAGAGTCTGGAGGAAGACTGGGGAGAAGGAAATGCCAAAATGCCTGAAGTCCAGTGTCAAGTACCCACAGTCAGTGATGGTGTTGGTCCACTGTGTTTCATCAAGGGCAGGGTCAATGCAGCTAGCTATCAGGAGATTTTGGAGCACTTCATGCTTCCGTCGGCTGAAATGCTTTATGGAGATGAAGATTTCATTTTTCAGCACGACCTGGCACCTGCTCACAGTGCCAAAACCACTGGTAAATGGTTTACTGACCATGGTATTACTGTGCTCAATTGGCCTGCCAACTCTCCTGACCTGAACCCCATAGAGAATCTGTGGGATATTGTGAAGAGAAAGTTGAGAGACGCAAGACCCAACACTCTGGATGAGCTTAAGGCCGCTATTGAAGCATCCTGGGCCTCCATAACATCTCAGCAGTGTCACAGGCTGATTGCCTCCATGCCACGCCGCATTGAAGCAGTCATTTCTGCCAAAGGATTCCCGACCAAGTATTGAGTGCATAACTGAACATTATTATTTGATGGTTTTTTTGTTTGGTATTAAAAAACACTTTTATTTGATTGGTCGGGTGAAATATGCTAATTTATTGAGACAGGTTTTTTGGGTTATCAGGAGTTGTATGCCAAAATCATCAGTATTAAAACAATAAAAGACCTGACAAATTTCAGTTGGTGGATAATGAATCTATAATATATGAAAGTTTAATTGTAATCATTACATTATGGTAAATAATGAAATTTAACACTATATGCTAATTTTTTGAGAAGGACCTGTAAATAAATAACAAACTATCTAAAGGGACCACAGGATGACACCCCTGCACAGGCATCAGTAATAAACTAATAGATCTGATCCCAGCATCTACCACTAGGTGGAGTATCCTGCACATAGTCAAATGTATTAATCGTGTGCAGTTACTGTAGCTCCCCCTAGTGGCTATTATAGATAATATTGTGGCTACAGCCTATATCAGGGGTAGGAAAATTATTTCTCCAAGTGGCCACAAAAGACAGTGACTTTGGGGTAGGGCCAAACTTACTGTATATACTCGAGTATAAGCCGACCCCCCTAATTTTGCCACAAAAAACTGGGAAAACTTATTGACTCGAGTATAAGCCTAGGGTGGAAAATGCAGCAGGTACCGGTGAATTTCAAAATTAGAAATAGATACTCCATACCGTTCATTATGGCCCCATAGATGCTCCACATAAAGCTGTGCCATATATAATGCTCTGCACCGTTCATTATGGCCCCATAGATACTCCACATAAAGCTGTGCCATATATACAATGCTCTGCACCGTTGCCCATAGATAGCTGTGCCATATATATAATGCTCTGCACCGTTGCCCCATAGCTGTGCCATATAGTGCTCTGCACCGTTGCCCCATAGCTGTGCCATATAGTGCTCTGCACCGTTGCCCCATAGCTGTGCCATATAGTGCTCTGCACCGTTGCCCCATAGCTGTGCCATATAGTGCTCTGCACCGTTGCCCCATAGCTCTGCCATATAGTGCTCTGCACCGTTGCCTCATAGCTGTGCCATATAGTGCTCTGCACCGTTGCCCCATAGCTGTGCCATATAGTGCTCTGCACCGTTGCCCCATAGCTGTGCCATATAGTGCTCTGCACCGTTGCCCCATAGCTCTGCCATATAGTGCTCTGCACCGTTGCCCCATAGCTCTGCCATATAGTGCTCTGCACCGTTGCCCCATAGCTCTGCCATATAGTGCTCTGCACCGTTGCCCCATAGCTCTGCCATATAGTGCTCTGCACCGTTGCCCCATAGATCTGCCATATAGTGCTCTGCACCGTTGCCCCATAGCTCTGCCATATAGTGCTCTGCACCGTTGCCCCATAGCTCTGCCATATAGTGCTCTGCACCATTGCCCCATAGCTCTGCCATATAGTGCTCTGCACCGTTGCTCCATAGCTCTGCCATATAGTGCTCTGCACCGTTGCCCCATAGCTGTGCCATATAGTGCTCTGCACCGTTGCCCCATAGCTGTGCCATATAGTGCTCTGCACCGTTGCCTCTTAGCTGTGCCATATAGTGCTCTGCACCGTTGCCCCATAGCTGTGCCATATAGTGCTCTGCACCATTGCCCCATAGCTCTGCCATATAGTGCTCTGCACCGTTGCCCCATAGCTCTGCCATATAGTGCTCTGCACCGTTGCCTCATAGCTGTGCCATATAGTGCTCTGCACCGTTGCCTCATAGCTGTGCCATATAGTGCTCTGCACCGTTGCCCCATAGCTCTGCCATATAGTGCTCTGCACCATTGCCCCATAGATGCTCCACATAAATCTGTGCTGCAATAAAAAAAAACAAAAACACATACTCACCTGTCTTGCTTGCAGCTCCTCGGCGCCATCTTCCCGGCGTCTCTCCGCACTGACTGATCAGGCAGAGGGCGGCGCGCACACTATATGCGTCATCGCGCACACTATATGCGTCATCGCGCCCTCTGACCTGCACAGTCAGTGCAGAGAGACGCCGGGAAGATGGCGCGACGCCCGGCGTGTGGAACGAGGACAGGTGAATATGTAATACTTACCTGCTCCCGGCGTCCCGCTCCTTCCCCCTGCCTGTCTTCGGTGCCGCAGCCTCTTTCTCTATCAGCGGTCACCGGCACCGCTGATTAGAGAAATGAATAATGCGGCTCCGCCCCTATGGGAGGTGGAGCAGCCTATTCATTTCTCTAATGAGCGGTCCCACGTGACCGCTCAGGGGAAGAGGCTGCGGCACCCGGAGACAGTGTAACGTGCAGGGGGAGCGACAGGATCGCCGGAACTAGGTGAGTATATGACAGTGCTCACCCGCCGACCCCACCACCGATCATGACTCGAGTATAAGCCGAGAGGGGCACTTTCAGCCCAAAAATTTGGGCTGAAAATCTCGGCTTATACTCGAGTATATACGGTAATTCTGCTCAATAATAAGTAATAAAAATGTATATAATAATATTGAGCAAAATTAAGTCTGCTGACTCCACTGCTGCTAATACATGTGCCGATAGGGATTATTGAATCCTGTATTGTTACCTGAAGTGGCTGATCAACACCAAATAATTCACTGCTTGTTATGAAATTTATAAATCAGAAGTAAATCATATGCTACTGTCATTCAACCTTAAAGGGAACCTGTCACCACGTTTTTGGAAGATGGGATAAAAATAGCGTTAAATAGGGGCAGAGGTGGGCGTTACATTAGTGTGTGTGTTATGCGTTTATTACCCACCTAAGTTGCCGAAATAACTTTGCAAAGTCTCCGTTTTCGCCTGTCAATCAGGCTGGTCAGGTCACATGGGCGTGGTGTCTTCACCCAGATTTGGCGTAGTTTTCCGTTGGTGGCGTAGTGGTGTGCGCATGCCCAAAGTCCGGAATCCTCTTCCAGGGGATTTAAAATAGCGCGGTGTTCGTTATTGCATTGGTGATCGGTGGGCGCGGCCATCTTCCTTTGGCCGCGCGTGCGCAGAAGCGGCGCTCTGCTGGCCGCGGCTTCAGGAAAATGGCCGCGGGATGCCGCGCGTGCGCAGATGGATATCGCGGCGGCCATTTTCCTGAAGCCGCGGCCAGCAGAGCGCCGCTTCTGCGCACGCGCGGCCAAAGGAAGATGGCCGCGCCCACCGATCACCAATGCAATAACGAACACCGCGCTATTTTAAATCCCCTGGAAGAAGATTCCGGACTTTGGGCATGCGCACACCACTACGCCACCAACGGAAAACTACGCCAAATCTGGGGGAAGACAACGCCCATGCGACCTGACCAGCCTGATTGACAGGCGAAAACGGAGACTTTGCAAAGTTATTTCGGCAACTTAGGTGGGTAATAAACGCATAACACACACACTAATGTAACGCCCACCTCTGCCCCTATTTAACGCTATTTTTATCCCATCTTCCAAAAACGTGGTGACAGGTTCCCTTTAAGGATATATTTACACTACCGTTCAAAAGTTTAGGGTCACCCAGACAATTTTGGGTTTTCCATGAAAACTCATACTTTTATTAATCCAATGAGTTGCCAAATTAATTGAAAATCTAGTCCAGATATTGACAAGGTTCGAAAAAATGATTTTTATTTGAAATAACAGGATTTTTGGTTGCTTACCGTAAAATCTGTTTCTCGGAGCCTTCATTGGGGAACACAGGAACCATAGGTGTATGCTGCTGCCACTAGGAGGCTGACACTATGCAAATAAAAAAGTTAGCTCCTCCTCTGCAGTATACACCCTACCGACAGGAAGTAGGATATTCAGTTAGTGAGAAAGCAGTAGGAGAAGTAACATGTAAAAGATAGAAAACTCAAACTTACAATATAACACAATAAAACAGAGCTGTTCAACTTGGGAGGGTGCTGTGTCCCCCAATGAAGGCTCCGAGAAACAGATTTTACGGTAAGCAACCAAAAATCCTGTTTTCTCTATCGCCTCATTGGGGGACACAGGAACCATGGGACGTCCCAAAGCAGTCCCTCGGGTGGGAACAGCAGAAATTCTCCATTCAGGTCGGAGGACTCACCACTGCCGCCTGCAAGATCCTTCCGCCTAGGCTGGTAACTGCCGAAGCGTAGGTATGGAGCTTATAACATTTGGCAAATGTGTGAATGGAACACCAGGTTGCCGCCTAGCAAAGTTGTAGAGCGGATGCCCCATGGTGTACCGCCCAAAAGGCGCCCACTGCCCCGGGGCAGAGTGAGTCTTAATTCCAGGAGGAGTCACTCTGTTCTTGACCCGGTAAGCCTCCAGAATAGCAAGTTTGATCCAGAGAACAATCGTAACCTTGGAGGCCAGCAGGCCTCTTGGCGTACCGTCTGGAATGACAAATAGACGGTCCGTCTTCCTAAGAAGGCTGTCCTAGACAAATAGATCCTCACCGCCCTGACCAGGTCTAGCCTGTTCAGCGAACGCCCCAGAGAATAGGTCGGAGCAGGACAAAAGGTGGGAAGGACAATCTTATTCAAGTAAAAGGAGGACACCACCCTGGGAAGAAAAGGCGACAAAGGCCGTAAAACTACCTATCCTGGTGAAGAACCAAGAAATGGGGCGACAGGAGAGAGCCACCAACTCCGAGGTGCGCCTAATGGAGGTGATGGTCACCAGAAACACCACCATGCGGGACAGAACGGACAGTGAGGCCTCATGGGGAGGTTCAAGGGGGGAACCCAACTGAGCCTCCAGAACAAGATTGAGGTCCCAGGGATCCACGGGAGTCTGGTACGGGAGAGCCGCATGCGCAACTCCTTGAAGAAAAGTTCTGATCTGAGAACGGGACGGATATAAATCTTTGTACCGTGATAGCCAGTAGCTAAAGACTTCTGAAAGGAACTTCAGAAAGAGAATGGAAAGGGTTGCTACCTGACCCTTTAGAGAGAACTAAGGGCAAGGCCAGCATCAAGTCCCGCCTTGAGAAAACGGCTGAAATGGAAGGTTTCAACAGCAAAGCTGTTAAATTGAGCAACCAAGAACTCTGTGGAAGATTGGTCCTTGGTACAGAAGATCTGGCCTGCCTGGGGGCCTCCAGTGGGAGTCCGCGAGGAGATTGGCGATCTCAGCGAACCAGAACCTTCTGGGCCAATCTGCTGCGGTCAGAATGACCGGCACCCCTTCCGCATTGATCTTCAACAGCCTGGGAAGAAAAGGAAAGGAAAGGGAGGAAATAGATAGGGAAGTACCAATTGCGACCCATCGGTATCCACAACAAGAGGATCGCGAACCTGGAAAGAAACGGCGGAACCTTCCTAAGCAGTCGGAGTTCCCCATCAAAGGCAAAATTGAAGGAAGACCTCCTGATGCAGGGACCACTCTCCTGCCGCAAGGCCCACACGGCAGAGAAAAACACTGCAGCCTAGTTGTCCACGCCGGGGATATGCGAAAATGTCGCCTCTGCCCAGAGGAGAATCTTGGAAACCTCCGCCATTGCCAAGATACTCTGATTCCCTCCCTGGTAATTGACATATGCCACAGCCGAGGCATTGGACGTCTGGATTCTGACTGGCAGACCTGAGAAGCCTTTCCCAGTGAGTCAGGGACAGAAGAATGGCGCTATCTCAAGGGTGTTGATCGGCAGAGAGGACTGTTGCTCCGACCAACGCCCCCTTCACTGACGGATGGCGAGAAACCGGGCCCCAGCCGGGAATGCTGGTGACCGTCGTCACCACCTGCCATGGGCGAGAAGGGAGGACCGGACCTGGGGAATGAGAGGAGAAGACAGCCACCAGTTGAGAGACTATTAGAATCGGACGGAAAGCGGAATCGGACGATCCAGAGACAGCACAGACCTGTCCCACTAAGAAAGGATGGCCTGCTGAAGCGGTCTCAAGTGAAACAGCGCAAAAGGGAACGCTTCCGATGCTGTCACCATGCGCTACAGGACCTTCATTGCTGAACGGAAGGAAGGCAGCCGAGGGCCTTGCAGAGAGCGAACTCTGTCCTGGAGAATTGCACGCTTCTCCTCGAGAAGAAAACCCTCGACTGATGGGCGTCGAACAGCATGCCTAAGAGGACGAGGCGCTGACTCGGAACAAGACAAGACTGTTCTGTTGACCAGCCACCAGAAACGGGACAGGGAGTCGAGGACGATGGCCTTGATGAGGATGTCTTCGAGGAATGGAATGAGCACTAGGCCTCTGATCCTCAAAATGGCCATAAATGTAGCCATGATTTTTATGAAGACACTGGGAGCAGTCTCAAGACCGAGCGGTGGGGCGACAAACTGGAAATTACTCGTCTGCGCCGGGAAACGCAGGTGTGCTGGGAAAATCAAGAACATGGAGATAGGTGTCTTGGATATCTATGGAGCACAGTACAAGCAGGTTTGAATAGAAACCTGTGAAGCGTTCCTGCTGTGGGACGGAAACGATAACCTCCGAACAAAGAAGGAAGGTAATGGACGCAAAGAAACCTGGGATCAGAGTAGGATTTTTTAGAGGGCGGGATTCGAAGAAGCGATTCCGGGGCCGCGAAGCGAACCCTATCTTGTATCCAGAGGATACCACCTCCCTGATCTAAGTGTCCTTCACCGAGGCCAGCCAAACGTCCCTGAAAAACACAGGAGACGCCCACCCAAACCGGGGGGAAAGCTGGGCCCTTAGCCCGAGTTATGCCGAGGAAGATCTGCCAGGTCTAGGCCTGGTGGACCTACCATGGCAGTTGCGGGAACGCCGGGAAAGGGTAGGCTTGAAGGAAGCCTTTTCTCTAGCCAGATGAGACCGCGGTCTGTGTTAGCTAGAGGAATCTTCCGGTGCCGCAAAACAGCGAAAGCCGGCGAGGCTTGGAGGGAACTCATGCCTCCCGTGGCGTCCTTAATAATTTGTTCCAGCATGTAGAAAAGAGACGGGCCCCCTGGAAGGGTAGGCTGGTAAGGGGCTTCTTTGAAGACAAGTCCGCCTGCCGTGTGTAGAGCCGAATATTACGCCGGATGGCCACCATATTGCTGGACGCCTGAGCTGCACAAGCCGCGCATCTAGGGAGGCAGATACCAAATATTTCCCTGCATAGGAAATCTGGTCCGTCAGGTCGGCTAGCTCCCCCGGAGGAGCTCCAGCCGGGGTGCCATTACACGGCTGTTTGGTCCATCTAGCTATGGTCCTTGAGACCCAGGTAGAGGCAATGGCCGAGGCACAAAGCAGAAGTAGCCGCTTCAAAGGTTGATTTATCCAGCGATTCTATATTTGTATTCTTGGAATCCATGAGGGATGCTGCATTGGAAAGTGGAAGGACCAAGTTGGTAGACAGACTGGGGACTGACGAGTCCAGAATTGCCCTCTTCCTGCCGAGGAATCAGTCCAGTTAGCGATGAGCTCAGGGGAGAAGGAATATAGGATGCCGAGACGCTTCCCTGTCTGAAAGCATCTGGTATGGTTCACCTTTCCCCTGGCAAGTACCACCACCAATTCAGTGTGTGGGGCAAAGACCTTGGAAGTTGGTTTTGACCGTCTAAACGAAACCGCCTATTCTGCGGTTTCCGTAGAGGTATCCATGATGCCTAAGGTCTGGTTGATCGCAACAATAAGGCTATGTAGCCTATCACTTATGCTAGAGGCCTGTAGTGAAACCAAGTCTGAAAACTTAATCTGCAAATATGACCGAGGACGCCCGTCCGACTCGGAAGAGGAGGATCTGGAAGAGGGATCTCACCGTTCCAGACCGGAGGGCGAGATGGAGCGGGAAAGGAACTTAGAATTTTGCTCCTGTATGGATCTCTTGTGGCCTGTGTTGAAAAAGGCCGGACAGAGAATCCTGTGACCCACTGGCAACTGCGGTCAAGCACGGACACCAGGGTCGTGACATCCTGGTGAGGTCCGCCACAGACTGCAACAGAGGGAAAGGGCAGCACGGTGGCTCAGTGGCCAGCACTGCAGCCTTGCAGCGCTGGAGTCCTGGGTTCCACTCCCACCTTGGACAACACCCGCAAGGAGTCTGTATGTTCTCCCCGTGTCCGCGTGGGCCTCCTCCGGGCTCTCCGGTTTCCTCCCACATTCTAAAGACATACTGATAGGGAATTCAGATCGCGAACCCCATTGGTGACAGCGATGACAATGTGTGCAAACTGTAAAGCGCTGCGGAATATGTTAGCGCTATATAAAAATAAAGATTATTATTATTATTATTATTAAAGCCCACCCAGGGGTAGGGGTCTCGGTCTCACCCGGGTTAGGGACTCCTGGACGGTGTGATACAGTGGAGTTGCTGCAGCTGACAAGAGGAAGCAGGAGGACGAGAACGCTCTCCTTTTAGGATTAGGCCTGGTGAGCAGACCCACTAAATGATGCCCGAAGGTTAGGGGAACAGGTGGGATGCAGAGGGGAGTAATAGGCTGCTAAGCCGAGCTACTCACAGCAGAAGTATAGTCCTGTAGTCTGCTCCCGGCTGTAGCTGCGACCGGCATCATGGCACAGGTCCAGGGCACCAGCAGGGAGACGGCGACCGAAGGAGGATGCAGGGGACCCAGCCGGAGAAAGCGTGCGCTGGGGAAAAGGACACGCTCTCAGAAGTCGGAGGGGGGGGGGGGGGGGGGCGGGTGCGGAGGAGCAAGATGGTGGCGATTCCAGGGCGACTGGGAAGGATGAGAGTAATGGGCGGAGCCAGCGCCCTGAGCAGGAAGAGGTAGAGAGAGGGTGACGGGCGGGAAAAAAGCCTGCCCGATGAAAAACGGAAATGGACGGAGTCGCGGCGCCGGAAGTAGGCCCAGGCAGAAGCCGGGACCTAAATTAGAGGCCGGTGACCGCCGGAGAGGGCCGCTGCGCTGAAGAACGAGCGGTGCGGCCGGCACGGTGCGGCCGGCAGAAAGGGGAACAGCGCGACTGCCGCCAAGGTCGCCGCGCCGGACGACAGAGGAACGTGCCCGCCGGAGGAAGTAGGCAGCGGGGCTGCCTGTAGAGGCCGCAGTGCCGGAGCAAGGAGGCAGAGTGGCCGCCTGCCGCCGGTATGAAAGGCAGCGCGGCTGAAAAGTCGCCGCGCCGGAGGAAGATAGGGCGGCCCTCCGGAACAAGGAGGGGAAGAGAGGTGCCAGCAAGGACGCTGCAATGCAGCCACGATCCCTGCCCGTGGGACCTGCCGAACAAGCCAGGACAAGGTAGCCTGGTAACAGCAGTCCTTAGTATAATAAAAATCCTCTCCTTTGATTTCCTAACTGGGACGGGTGGTGGAAATACTCACCTCAAAAACTCCCACGCCGTCCGTTACTAACCTTAGCCGAGAAAGGTGTCAGACGTCCATGGAGCTGATTGTGGACATCCTCGTCACCTCCAACCGACAGGCTCTGGTGAGCGTGTGGGTGGGAGACGGAGCTAGGACCGAACTTCTAAGCACGCTTGTGTGCTAGGATCATGGTCTTGCTATTGGATCTATGAGGATACGGGGTGGCAGTACACGCCGTACTCATTATCTATAATGTGGGATTACAGGTGTGACTGTTCACCCTGTATCCCTTCAGAAAACCTGAAAGAAAACGACGCACATTGAGGTATATAAGGGTCTAATGAAAGACCCGTGTCTACCTCCTACTAACACTAAGCTAAACTGAATATCCTACTTCCTGTCGGTAGGGTGTATACTGCAGAGGAGGAGCTAACTTTTTTATTTGCATAGTGTCAGCCTCCCAGTGGCAGCAGCATACACCCATGGTTCCTGTGTCCCCCAATGAGGCGATAGAGAAAATAATTTTCTCCTTCAAACTTTGCTTTCGTCCAAGAATGCTCCCTTTGCAGCAATCCCAGCATTGCAGACCTCAGCAGTAAATTTGCTGAGGTAATCTGGAAACATTTCCCCCCATGCTTCCAGAATCCCCTCCCACAAGTTGGTTTGGCTTGATGGGCACTTTTTGCTTACCATAGGGTCAAGCTGCTCCCGCAACAGCTCAGTGGGGTTGAGATCTGGTGACTGCGCTGGCCGCTCCATTACAGATAGAATACCAGCTGCCTGCTTCTTCCCTAAATAGTTCTTGCATAATTTGGAGGTGTGCTTTGGATCATTGTCCTGTTGTAGGATGAAATTGGCTCCAATCAAGCGCTGTCCACAGGGTATGGCATGGCGTTGCAAAATGGAGTGATAGCCTTCCTTATTCAATATCCCTTTTACCTTGTACAAATCTCCCACTTTACCAGCACCAAAGCAACCCCAGACCATCACATTACCTCCACCATGCTTGACAGATAGCGTCAGGCAATCTTCCAGCATCTTTTCAGCTGTTCTGTGTCTCACAAATGTTCTTCTGTGTGATCCAAACACCTCAAACTTAGATTCGTCTGTCCATAACACTTTTTTCCAATCTTCCTCTGTCCAATGTCTGTGTTCTTTTGCCCATATTAATCTTTTCCTTTCATTAGCCAGTCTCAGATATGGTTTTTTCTTTGCCACTCTGTCCTGAAGGCCAGCATCCCGAAGTCGCCTCTTCACTGTAGACATTGACACTGGCGTTTTGCGTGTACTATTTAATGAAGCTGCCAGTTGAGGACCTGTGAGGCATCAGTTTCTCAAACTACAGACTCTAATGTTCTTGTCTTGTTGCTCAGTTGTGCAGCGGGGCCTCCCACTTCTCTTTCTACTCTGGTTAGAGCCTGTTTGTGCTCTCCTCTGAAGGGAGTAGTATACACCGTTTTAGGAAATCTTCAGTTTCTTGGCAATTTCTTGCATGGAATAGCCTTCATTTCTAAGAACAAGAATAGACTGTCGCGTTTCACATGAAAGTTCTTTTTTTCTGGCCATTTTGAGAGTTTAATGGAACCAACAAATGTAATGCTCCAGATTCTCAACTAGCTCAAAGGAAGGTCAGGTTTATAGGCTCTCTATTCAGCCAAACTGTTTTCAGCAGTGCTAACATACTTTCACAGGGGTTTTCAAGGGTATTCTAACCATCCATTAGCCTTCTTACACAGTTAGCAAGCCCAAAGTACCATAAGATCACTGGAGTGATGGTTGTTGGAAATGGGCCTCTATACACCTATGAAGATTTGCATTACAAACCAGACGTTTGCAGTTAGAATAGTCATTTACCATATTAACAAAGTATAGAGTGTATTTATGAATCATTTAATGTTAGCTTCATTGGAAAAAACTGTGCTTTTCTTTCAAAAATAAGGACATTTCTAAGTGACCCTAAACTTTTGAACGGTAGTGTATCTTAAGCAACAGACCCCTCACAAACAGTATAATTGCCCCCACAACTCTTCCCCCAACACAGTATGATGCCCTCACAAACCCCCACAGTAAGATGCCCCACAATACTCCCACAGTATGATGCCCCACAAACCCCCTACAGTATGATGCCCACAAAGTATGATGCCACCATAACCCCCACAGTATGATGCACCCACAACATAATTCCCCCACCACACCCCCACAGTATGATCCCCCCGAAATGACGCACCACAACCCCTTCTCAGTATGATGCCCCCAAAGTATGATGTCCCCACAACCTTCTGACCCACATTACAATGACCACATAGCCCCTCCTCACAGAATGATGTTCACACAACTGCCTCGCCACCACCCCACAGTATAGAGGGCTCATCCTTATCTCACTTGCACATGGAAGCATGAGAAGCAGTGAATTCTTGAAAAACCCTGGAGAACAGAAGTCCCAGAAGATTGGAGAAGGGCAAATATTTCCCTATCTTGGAGATGGAGCCACGAAATTACAGGCCAGTGAACCTTACTTCTATACCAGGAAAGATCTTTGCACAAATTATTAAACAACATTTATGTAAGTACTTGGATAAGAATACAATAATTAACCAATTCCAGCATGGGTTTGTAGCAAACAAGTCATGTCAGACTAATCTAATTTCCTTCTATGATGGAATCACTGACTGGGTGGATCAGGAAAATGCAGTAAATACATTATATCTCGACCTCAGCAAAGCATATGATAAAGTATCTCATACTATCCTTATTGAAAAAATAACCAAGCATGGGATTGACAAGGCTACGGTTAGGTGGATACATAACTGGCTCAGTGATCGTACTAAGAGTGGTTATAAGTGGTTGAACATCCAATTGGAAGAGTGTTTCAGGTGGAGTACCACACAGCTCTGTCCTGGCCCCAGTGTTGTTCAAACGTTTTATAAATGATCTAGATAAAGGAACTGAAGGTAAACTAATCAAATTTGCAGACAATGCAAAGCTAGGAGGGATAGTTAACACTAGAGAAGACAGAGAAAGGATTCAGAACAATATAGAAAAGCTTGAACAATGGGCAGCGACCAATAAAATGGTATATAACAGGCAGCAATGCAAGATTCTACAGGTGAGCAAAAAAAAAAAAATAAATAAATTACATCTACAGTTGTGAGGAATAGAACTAAGCAAGAGCATGTGTGAAAAAACTTGGATATACTAATAGATCACACACTGCACATGAGTCAACAGTGTGATGCAGCAAAAAGGGAAAACACAGTTCTGGGATGTATTAAGAGAACAATAGAGTCTAGATCATGTGAAATAATTATCCTGCTCTACTCCTCCTTGGTCAGGCTGTATTTGGAAAACTGTGTCCAGTTCTGGGCACCATATTTTAAAAAAGATATTGAAACAATGGGGGAAATTCAGAGAAAAGCTACCAGGATGGTGTGTGGACTGCAAAGTATGTCCTACAAGGAAAGGTTAAAGGATCTGGGAATGTTAATCTTGAAAAATAGAAGGCTAAGAGGAGACTTAATAACGGTCTACAAATATCTGAAGGGATGTAGCGGTGTAGAGGGATCATCATTATTCTCATTTGTACATGGAAACACGAGAAGCAATGGAATGAAACTGAAAGAGAGAAAATACAGATTAGATATTAGAAAAAACTTTTTGACAGTTAGGGTGATCAATGAGTGGAAAAGTCTGCCACAAGAGGTGGTGAGTTCTCCTTCAATGAAAGTCTTCAAACAGAGGCTGGACAGACATCTGTCTGAGATGGTTTAGTGAATCCTGCACTGAGCAGGGGTTTGGACACGATGACCCTAGAGGTCCCTTCCAGCTCTAACATCCTATGATGCCCACACAGCCACCCGCCCACAGCATAAAATGCCCTCAATGCCACCCCACCACATGAAGTCCTCACAGCATATGATACCTTCACTGCCCTCCTACACAGCATGATTAAACCCCACACACAGTATGATTCCTTCCGCAAAGCCCCACAAAATATGAAAGCCCTACAGCTTCCCACACATTATGATGCCTGAGAATGCAGATACCATTGAAATAATGATAGTGAAGGAGGGGCAGGAGGGATCCAGCTGTTTGGCTCTCCTGGGAATATAGGGGCTACAGCTTTCCCAGGTCTGATCTCCATCTTCTGCGCATGGACGGTATAGGGCAGTGTATCCAAGGGACACATTCTGAATGACAACAATATTATTTCACATATGACTACAGCATTGCCCCCCATACAATAAGTAAACAGTGGCTTAATAGGATGAGATCTTCTGCGTCCTGTATTACCTAACTCCTCATCAACAAGTCCGGCTTACCTTGGAAAGTTCCTACTTCTCAATTCCTTGATGAAGTTGGCGCTTCCGGTCTGCACGAGCTCCCCCACTTCCTTGCTCACACAAGGATCTTGCTTTAAAGTCCCCCGTCTTTTCTTCACTGAATTAACGGAAGATTGCAGAGTTAGTAAGAGAGTGAAAGACTGCACAAATCTGCAGCTATGCATTCTGGGATCTGGGGCTTCCCGGGGCTTCAGGAAAATGGCCGCGGGATGCGCAGATGGAGATCGCGGCGGCCATTTTCCTGAAGCCGAGATGCGAACTCGGCTTCAGGAAAATGGCCGCCGCGATCTCCATCTGCGCACGCGCGGCATCCCGCGGCCATTTTCCGGAAGCCCCGGGAAGCAGAGCACTCCATCTGCGCACGCGCGGCCTCAGGAAGATGGCCGCCCCCACCGATAACCCTCTGAATAACACAGATCGCGCACTTTTTTTGCCGTTGCGCAGTGCATTCGGCTGTTGCGCATGCGCAAAACACTACCCCAACGCCGGGAAAATAAGCAAGAGGTGGGGGAGAAACAGCCATTTCACCACGCCCTTTTGACCAGACCAGCGTGATTGACAGGCGAAAACGCCGACTTTTGTAAGGTATTTCGGCAGCATAGGTGGGGAATCAGGGGACAAAAAATACACTATTGTAAAGCACAGCTCAGGCCCTATTTAACGGTATTTTTATCTCATACTGAAAAAACGGGGTGACAGGTTCCCTTTAATTACCGGCGATCGCAAAGCAGGGGTCGGTAAAAACCGACCCCGATCATGTTCTTTGGGGTCTCGGCTATCCCCGGCAGCAGAGACCCCAAAGATCTTCCGGTGCCGGCCGGCGGGCGCACTGAGCATGCGCCCGCCATTTTTTGGCAGGAAGATGGCGGCGCCCATCGGGAGCCACGAGGAGCACCGGGGGAGACAGGTGAGTATCGGGGGGCAATCGGGGACCCCATTTCTCTGTCCTCTGATGTGCGATCACATCGGAGGACAGAGATATTAAATGGGAAATCGCATTTTTGGGTGTTTTTTTGCGACTGCTGGTAAACGGTTAATTACCGGCGATCACAACCCGGGGGTCGGTAAAAAAAACCCGAATCATGTTCTCTGGGGTCTCGGCTACCCCCGGTAACCGAGACCCCAGAGAAAATCCAACTCTGGGGGGCGCTATTCACTTTTTCCACAGCGCCGTTAATTAACGGCGATGTGGTTTAAGTACCCTTAACTGCCGCTGTTAAAAGGCGTATCGGCGGTCGTTAAGGGGTTAAACAAGGAAAGTCTGAGCACTTGCCCCTTGCCTGGCACCACTATTAAAAGGCAGAGAGGAGCCCTTAAAAGGGTCCTCCCCCGCAATGTGCCAAAGTCAGGCGGGTGTGCCCCTCAAAAGGTAAGGAAAAGTACTTACTGACTGACGGACCATGAGTGATCTGGCAATTCGGGCAATGATACAAGTCAATATCAGATGCGTTTTCCTCCTCGACACCAACACAACTGTTAAGAAGAGAGGAGGGTGTTAGCCATAGTGTGACTCAGAGCCTCCCTGCACATCAGCCATATAGAGAGGGGTCAGCTTCAATATAGGAATACCCGACTTTACTAAAGGTCTGAATAATATGTCAAATTCCTCCCAGCGCCCCTGCAGATTGTCAGGAAACCACCATTGCTACCAAGAGGGTCTACAATAATGGCATATTAAGGAATTGTCAACCAAACATGTCATGTCCCTTTAAGAAAGCAAAGCACAACCTACCTGCCGTGGAACCAGTCTTGGCAGACATCGCATTCGATCATGAAGCGGGTGACATCATAGGGCAGACGGCACAAGCAGTAGACTGGCACAGACGCCATCCTGCGAGGGTCACTGCACACAGGGGTTAGGAGCTGCTTCTTAATCTGCCCTCAGTCGGTGACTGACACATGAACGATACAAGGGATTCTCTAATCTGCCGCTACCAGTAAATGGTTCTCATGAAGGGAATATTGTGGAGGAACCCTGCAGAGAGAAGTCAGAGGATGCGTTAATCTACATCCATAGCCATTAAAGGGGTCCTCCAGGGCTGTCCTAATGATGACCTATTGAGAAACCGCCAGTCATAATAAACACTGTATCTTCAAAGGATATAACATGTTATGGGGCACCAGGACAAGCTCTATTATAGGGTATGTGACGGGTACAGCAGTGGACTGGCATCATAAGGACACTATTATAGAGGAACTTGGCTGGCAAGATATCGGCACCATAACAGCAGCTCCTGCAGACAATACAAGGGTATGTGCACACAACATCTATCTCAGCTCCGCTCCAAAGCCTGCTGGAACAAAATGCTAAGAGCCAAGAAAAGAATGAGTATTAGCTCTGAAATGGAGAAAACACTGAATGGGCACAAGTTCAAGAGGTTAGAAGTGACCGGTCCATTCTTCAGCCACTCGCTATTGTATTCATAATGGAAAATATATATAGCAGATAAAACACCACCAGCGTTCTCCTGAAGGGTCATTCTCTTGCAAAGCAAGGTGGGTACGCCAACATCAAAAAAACACATGTACACATACCCTTATGGAGGCACTAATACCATGTGAAAATTAGAGCATTGGCATCATACATGGCAAGCACTAGTATAGGGGCACCATGGTTGGCATCATATAAGGTAAGCACTAATATAGGGGCACCATGGTTGGCATCACATATGGCAGGCACTAGCAAAGAGGCATCATTGTTGGCATCACATATGGTAGGAACTAGTACAGGGGAATCATGGTTGGCATCACATATGGCAGGTATTAGCATAAGGGCACCATGGTTGGCATCACATAAGGCAGGCACTGGTATAGAGGCACCATGGTTGGCATCACATGGCATGCATTAGTATAAGGGCACCATTGTTGACATCACATGGCAGAAACTAGTATAGTGGCATCATGGTTGGCATCACATAGCAGGCACTAGTATAGGGGCACCATGGTTTGCATCACATAAGGCAGGCACTGGTATAGGGGAACCATGGTTGGCATCACCTAAGGCAGGCACTGGTATAGGGGAACCATGGTTGGCATCACATGGCAGGCACTAGTATAAGACCACCATGGTTGGCATCACATGGCAGGCACTAGTATAAGGGCACCATGGCTGGCATCACATGGGAGGAACTAGTATACGGGCACCATGGGTGGCATCACATGGGAGCAACTAGTATAAGGGCACCATGGCTGGCATTACATGGGAGGAACTAGTATAAGGGCACCATGGCTGGCATCACATGGGAGCAACTAGTATAAGGGCCCCATGGCTGGCATCACATGGGAGGAACTAGTATAGTGGCACCATGGTTGGCGCCACATGGCAGGAACTAGTATAGAAACACGATGGTTGGCATCACATGACAGGCACTGGTATAGTGGCACCATGGTTGGAATAGCAGGCATAAGTATAAGGGTACAATGGTTGGAATCACATGGCAGGAACTATTGTATGGGCACCATGGTTGGCATTACCTGGCAGAAATCACATGGGAGGTACTATAAGGGCACCATGGTTGGCATCACATGGCAGGAACTAGTATAGCGGCACCATGGTTGGCATCACATGGCAGGAACTAGTATAGGAACACCGTTGTTGGCATCACATGGCAGGCAATAGTATAGGGGCACCATGGTTAGCATCACATGGCAGGCACTAGCATAAGGGCACCATCATTGGCACTAGTACAGTGGCACCATGGTTGGCATTACATATCAGGCATTAGTATAAGGGCACCATAGTTGACATATAATGGCAGGAACTAGTATAGTGGCACCACATGGCAGGAACTAGTATAGTGGCACCATGATTGGCTTCACATGGCAGGCAATAGTATCGGGGCACCATGGTTGGCATCACATGGCAGGAAAATAATATAATGGCACCATGGTTGGCTTCACATGGCAGGCAATAGTATAGGGGCACCATGGTTGGCATCATATGGCAAGAACTAGTATAGTGGCACCATGGTTGGCATCGCATGGCATAAACTAGTATAGTGGCACCATGGTTGGCATCATATGGCAGGAACTAGTATAGTGGCACCATGTTTGGCATCACATGGCAGGCAATAGTATAGGGGCACCATGGTTGGCTTCACATGTCAGGCAATAGTATAGGGGCACCATGGTTGGCATCACATGGCAGGAACTAGTATAGTGGCACCATGGTTGGCATCACATGGCAGGCAATAGTATAGGGGCACCATGGTTGGCATCACATGGCAGGAACTAGTATAGTGGCACCATGGTTGGCATCACATGGCAGGAACTAGTAGTGGCACCATGGTTGGCTTCACATGGCAGGCAATAGTATAGGGGCACCATGGTTGGCATCACATGGCAGGCAATAGTATAGGAGCACCATGGTTGGCTTCACATGGCAGGCAATAGTATAGGGGCAACATGGTTGGCATCATATGGCAGGAACTAGTAGTGGCACCATGGTTGGCTTCACATGGCAGGCAATAGTATAGGGGCACCATGGTTGGCATCACATGGCAGGAACTAGTATAGTGGCACCATGGTTGGCATAACATAGCAGGAACTAGTATAATGGCACCATGATTGGCATCACATGGCAGGAACTAGTATAGTGGCACCATGGTTGGCTTCACATGGCAGGCAATAGTATAGGGGCACCGTGGTTGGCATCACATGCCAAGAACTAGTATAGTGGCACCATGGTTGGCATCACATGGCAGAAACTAGTATAGTGTCACCATGGTTGGCATCACATGGCAGGAAATAGTATAGGGGCACCATGGTTGGCTTCACATGGCAGGCAATAGTATAGTGGCACCATGGTTGGCATCACATGGCAGAAACTAGTAAAGTGGCACCATGGTTGGCATCACATGGCAGAAACTAGTAGTGTCACCGTGGTTGGCATCACATGGCAGGAAATAGTATAGTGGTACCATGGTTGGCATCACATGGCAGGCAATAGTATAGTGGCACCATGGTTGGCATCACATGGTTGGCATCACATGGCAGGAAATAGTGTAGGGACACTGGCAGAACATGATCCTTTATGACAGTCACAGTGGGTGGCATCACATGAGCACACAGACAATCGTTATATGGCACCATGGGCAATATGGCAGATGAATATAAATATTAATATAAAGGCACTGCAGGTGGTGAAGGGGGACTCCACAGGGGCATAGATGTGCCAGTCCGGTCATCAGATGATCAGTAGGGGCCCTGCGGCTGCATCACTACACAGGGGGTCATGTAATGATGGGGGTGATGATGAGAGTGATGATGATGGTGAGGGTGGAAGTCTCTCTGCTGGCTGTGATTATGATGATAACAGTGATGACAATGTTTGGGGTGATGATCTCTCCGCCGGCTGTGACGTGTTACCACAGGGGCAGTGCACACATTGCGTTATGGAGGGTCAGAACTTCCCAGCAGTCGCTCTTTTCCCAGCCGCTGTGTGCTGTGTCGGGCCCGGCCGCGGGTTTTACCTGAGGCCGAGGCCTGTGCGGCGCCCCTGCTCCAGCGGAGGTCAGAGCCGTGCGCTCCGGGGAGAAGCGGCCGGAGGAGCGGGAGGGCTGCAGCCGGTCAGGGGCTGAACTGAGAGCGGTAAAACCCAGTCTGGGACCGCGGAAACCGCGGCATTTGTAGCGGACGGGACTTGGGCCTTCGCGACGCCATTAACTTGCTAGCTCCGCCCAGACTCAGCAACCTGTGTACATCAATAAAGTTTATTCAAACTCCGTCGTCCGCTGGGCGCCATATTGGTGGTGGCAGAGCATTAGTCATTGATGCTGGCGATGCAGGCTCCTGCTGGGGGCGCGCATGTCACTGCGTAGGTCATAGCAACAAGTGTAGGCCAGTGCCCCTGGAGATGATGATGATACTTGCTTCTCATTCACAGAAAATACATTTTCCCCACTAGTTTATCAATGACAGCGTATCATCTACGATGCGATGTGAAGGGTTAAATAATATTGGGCCACAACCCTCATATTGCAAACAGAAGAGAAGCTCCACCTCAAACTACATCAAGGACAGGCTGGTTCAAAACATTTCAGGGCACAAAAGTTGGCAGACGGCCACTGCTTAGTGACTGGAGTAACTGGGTTTACAAAGAATTACTGGACTTATAGTAAGACCCCCTTTGTGCCCCTTACAAAACCAAAATGCCCCCTGGACAGTACTAAAGCTCCGGCCTCATTAGCATTAGATGATAAACCTATAGTGGTTGGGCTCTTCAGTGATGGCGCTCATCCAGGAGATGGCATCCGGAGTTACCTATCTGGGCCCTGGCGCCAGGCGATGCCCCTTCTGCCTCAGCCGACCCCTCTGCTTGTCAGGTCAGCATGGTAGCCCGATGCACGTCTCTACCGAACCAACTCTGCTGTACTGGTACCAGCTCTGCTTCAAGTACATCCCGTTGCTCATTATCTCAGCTCATTCATAGTCTCAGCTCATCAAAGGTGTGAGGTGTCTACATACTAATAACAAGGCAAAGCATACCAGTGGCATGTATAAATTTGTGCACCCCTGGTCAAAATTACTGTTATTGTGAGCAGTTGAGAATGTTAACCCCCTTAGTGACGAAGCCAAATTTTAAAAACCCGACCAATGTCACTTTATGTGGTAATAACTCTGGAACGCTTTGACAAATTCCAGAGATTTTGAGATTGTTTTTTTGTGACACATTGTACTTTATGATAATGGTAAATTTAGGTTGATATGTTTTGTGTTTATAAAAAATATCAATAAAAAGCTGGAAGGAAAGTAAAAGCGCAATAGGGTCTTACCTGGGTATTAAGAGATACCTCTAATCAGATTTTACTCACCAGATAGAGCCCCAACACAGGCTCATAGAAATATTAGCTGCTGCAGATCCACCGACCTCCTCGTGACCAGCCAGAGGAAAGCACAAGGTATATACTTTTTGTGGTTTCCTGATGAAGGAGTCATAGTACTCCGAAATGCGTTGAATAAAGCCACTTTTTCATCTGAATATCCATTTGGACTTCTATCTTTCAAGCAGCAGTTAATTCACCTTATTATCCCATTTTTTTTTTTTTTATAAAAGATATCAGAAATTTGACAAAAATGGATAAAAAATAGCAATTTTCAAACTTTGAATGATTATCTCTTTAATTCAGACAGTCATACCATAGCAAAACATTAATACATAACATTTCCCTCATGTCTGCTTTACATCAGCGCCATTTGTAAAATGTTATTTTATTTTGTTAGCATTTTAGGAGGTTTGAAAATGTAGCAGTAATTTTTAATTTTTTCATGGAAATTTTAAAAAAAATTTTTTAGGGACCTATCCAGGTTTGAAGTCACTTTAGGGGTGCTATATATTGAAAACCCCCCACAAGTGATACCATTTTAAAAACAGCACCCCTCGACATATTCAAATTTGCCATCACGTAGTTTATCAACCCTTCAGGTGATTTTCAGGAATTAATGCAAAGTGACATGACAGGAATTAAAAAGTGTATTTTTACCACCTAAATGTCGCTGACCTTTGAACAGGTCACTATAGCCGTCAGACTCTAAAGGTACCTTCACACATAACGATTTCGTTAACGATATCGTTGCAACGTCACGCTTTTTTGTGACGTAGCAACGATCCCGCTAACGATCTCGTTATGTGTGACAGCGACCAACGATCAGGCCCCTGCTGGGAGATCGTTGGTCGTAGGGAATGATCAGGACCTTTTTTTGGTCGCTGATCACCCGCTGTCATCGCTGGATCGGCGTGTGTAAACATCGGGTTACTAAGTGCAGGGCCGCGCTTAGTAACCCGATATTTACCCTGGTCACCATTGTAAAAGTTAAAAAAAAAACCACTACATACTCACATTCCGATGTCTGTCACGTCCCCCGCCGTCAGCTTCCCGTACTGACTGTCAGTGCCGGCCGTAAAGAAGAGCACAGCGGTGACGTCACCGCTGTGCTCTGCTTTACGGCCGGCGCTGACACAGTCAGTGCGGGAAGCTGACGGCGGGGGACGTGACAGACATCGGAATGTGAGTATGTAGTGTTTTTTTGTTTTTTTTTTACTTTTACAATGGTAACCAGGGTAAATATCGGGTTACTAAGCGCGGCCCTGCACTTAGTAACCCGATGTTTACCCTGGTTACCCGGGTGCTGCAGGGGGACTTCGGCATCGTTGAAGACAGTTTCAACGATGCCGAAGTCGTTCCCCTGATCGTTGGTCGCTGGAGAGAGCTGTCTGTGTGACAGCTCCCCAGCGACCACACAACGACTTATCAACGATCACGGCCAGGTCGTATCGCTGGTCGTGATCGTTGGTAAGTCGTTTAGTGTAACGGTACCTTAAGGCCGCTATTTGCTCGTGAATTGCCATGGCAAACATCAGGACCACACAATCATGATCTCAGAATGCCGATGGGGATAAAGAGGGAGATGTCACACTGTTTTAAACATTTATATGATATAGTCATCATTGACAGCAGCATCTAAGGGGTTAAACAGATATGGATGGTGCTAAAGCTGATTGTGGCTGATGCAGCAAGTTGTCAGCTATAGTGTACAGCCGATGGCTGCTGCATTGTTACCTGTATGGGGATGCTATTCTCTTATATCACAGGTCAGTAAAAAGACGTATTGACGGTCATTAAGGGGTTAAAGATGAAATTATCTCTAAAAGGCCTGAAGTTAAAGATGACTCATTTCTTTTGGATTTTACGCAAAAAAATAAAAAATAAATAAATAAATATATATATATATATATTCATCTTTTACATTTTAAAATGTACAAAAGTAAAATGGGCCAATGCTAAAGTTTGGGCACCCTGCATGGTTAGTACCTAGTACAGTGATGGGCAACCTTTTGAGCTTGGTGTGTCAAAATTCGCCAAAAAACCGAGCATAACTTGGGTGGTGTGTCACCTTGATAAAAAAACATAATTTTGCGACATGTATAGTTTAAATAACAAATATGTATAATTAGAATTAACTTACCTGCTTAGTGACTTCTTTGTTCATCTGTCAGTTGGTTTCTTTTGTTGGTCTTGCTATTATTTAACTTGTGTGGGGTGCCGTGAACTAAGATAAGTGAGGGGGAGGGGGAATTCTTCCAGTGATGGCGAACCTGTGGCACTCCAGCTGTTGCAAAACTACAATTCCCATCATGTCTTCACAGCCAAAGCCTTTGCTTTGAATGGCCAGCCATGATGGGAATTGTAGTTTTGCAACAGCTGGACTGCCACAGGTTCGCCATCACTGATGCCTCCCTCTCACTTATCTCAGTAATGGCCAATGACACCCCACAGTTCACTGGATGATGGTTGCTGTAGTAGTCACAGGGCCTCCAGACAGCAATCACAGGGCCTCCAGACAGCAATGACAGGGCCTCCAGACAGCAATGACAGGGCCTCCAGACAGCAATGACAGGGCCTCCAGACAGCAATGACAGGGCCTCCAGACAGCAATCACAGGGCCTCCAGACAGCAATGACAGGGCCTCCAGACAGCAATGACAGGGCCTCCAGACAGCAATCACAGGGCCTCCAGACAGCAATCACAGGGCCTCCAGACAGCAATCACAGGGCCTCCAGACAGCAATCACAGGGCCTCCAGACAGCAATCACAGGGCCTCCAGACAGCAATCACAGGGCCTCCAGACAGCAATCACAGGGCCTCCAGACAGCAATCACAGGGCCTCCAGACAGCAATCACAGGGCCTCCAGACAGCAATCACAGGGCCTCCAGACAGCAATCACAGGGCCTCCAGACAGCAATCACAGGGCCTGCAGACAGCAATCACAGGGCCTCCAGACAGCAATCACAGGGCCTCCAGACAGCAATCACAGGGCCTCCAGACAGCAATCACAGGGCCTCCAGACAGCAATGACAGGGCCTCCAGACAGCAATGACAGGGCCTCCAGACAGCAATGACAGGGCCTCCAGACAGCAATGACAGGGCCTCCAGACAGCAATGACAGGGCCTCCAGACAGCAATGACAGGGCCTCCAGACAGCAATGACAGGGCCTCCAGACAGCAATCACAGGGCCTCCAGACAGCAATCACAGGGCCTGCAGACAGCAATCACAGGGCCTCCAGACAGCTATCACAGGGCCTCCAGACAGCTATCACAGGGCCTCCAGACAGCTATCTCCTCAGGCCTCAGAAGTGCAGCCTGGGACTTCTGGTCGGCGCAGCAGGGAGCAGCGCAATGTCGCCCAAACAACACAGATCCGACGCAGAGGCCTGGGACTTCCGGGAGCTGCGCCTGGCCTACCGGAAGTCCCAGGCCTAGATGCTCTGCACCGGAGCTCTGTTGTTTGGATCCACAGACCTCCTGCATGGCATCCGATCCGATAAAAAATCGGATCGGATGCCATTGTTTAGCATTCCGATACCGCAAGTATCGGGTATCGGCCGATTGGTTGCGTCGCGGTCACATGGGCGACGTGACCAATCACAAACGCGGGAACGTAATTTTAAAATCCTGAAGGACCTAAAATTACGTCACGGCTTGCTGTGATTGGTCGCGTTGCGGTCACATGGGCGGCGCGCGACCAATCACAAGCCGGGACTTCAAGTAAGGAAGTTATAGCGCGATTTTTAAGCAAACAACGCTGCCGGTTCCCTCGCTGAAGTCCAGGCTGCGTCGGAGAGGTGAGTATAGCAATATTTTTTATTTTAATTCTTTATTTTACACATTAATATGGTTCCCAGGGCCTGAAGGAGAGTTTCCTCTCCTTCAGACCCTGGGAAAGAAGCAATTTCTATGGGGCCGCGGCCGGCGGCCGGCGTGTCACTGAAAATGACTACGCGTGTCAGCACTGACACGCGTGTCATAGGTTCGCCATCACTGACCTAGTAGCACCCCCTTTTGAAAGTATCATTGCTTGTAAACGCTTTTTGTAGCCAGACAAGAGTCTTTCAATGACTGTTTGAGGGATTTTCATCCATTCTTCCTTAGAGAATTCCTCCAGTTCTGTGAGATTCCTGGGGCGTCTGGCTTCCTCTGCTATTTTGAGGTTCAGCCACAGATTTTCAATGATGTTCAGATGAGGGGACCTTGAGGGCCATTGTAAAACCTTCAGCTTGTGCCATTTGAGGTAATCTATTGTGGATTTTGACGTGTGTTTAGGATCATTATTAGTGATGAGCGAATATACTCGTTGCTCGTGCTTTCCCGAGCACGCTCGGATGATCTTCAAGTATTTACGACTGTTCGGAGATTTAGTTTTCCTCGCCTCAGCTGGATGATTTATGGCTGTTAGCCACCCTGAGTACATATGGGGGTTGCCTGGGTGCTAGGGAATCCCCACGTGTAATTAAGCTGTCTAGTAGCTGTAAATCATTCAGCTGCGGCAAGGAAAACTAAATCTCCGAACAGTCATAAATACTCGGAGACCACCCGAGCAACGAGTATATTCGCTCATCACTAATCATCCATTTGTAGAAGCCATCCATCTTTTCAACTTCAGCTTTTTTACAGAAGGTGTTAAGTTTGTATCAAGAATTTGTTGAAATTTCATTGAATCCATTCTTCCCTCTGAGAAATGTTCCCTGTGCCATTAACTGTAACACAACCCCAAAACATGATTGATCCACCCCCATGCTTACTGGTTGGTGAGATGTTCTTTTCCTGAAAGTCTGTGCCGTTTTTTCTCCACAAATACCTGTGATCATTGTGGCCAGAGTTCTATTTTACCCTCATCGGTCCACAGGACTTGTTTCCAAAATGCATCAGGCTTGTTTAGATGTTCTTTTGCATACTTGTGACATTAAATTTTATGGTGAGGACGCAGAAGAGGTTTTCTTATGAGTCTTCCATGAAGGCCATATTTGTGCAGGTGTCTCTGAGCAGTAGAAAAATGTACCACAACTCCAGAGTTTGATAAATGCTTCTGAAGATCTTTTGCAGTAAAGCAGAGGTTTTGATTTGCCTCTCTAGCAATCCTACAAGCAGCTCTCCCTGAAATTTTGCTTGGTCTTCCAGACCTTATCTTGACCTCCACTGTTCCTGGTAACTGCCATTTCTCGATAACATTTCAAAGTGAGCAAAGGGCAACTTGAAAACGTATTGCTATCTTCTGATAGCCTTCTCCTGCTTTGTGGGCCTCCACCATTTTCATTTTCAGAGTGTTAGGCAGCTGCTTAAAAGAACCCATGGCTGCTGTTTTTTGGTACAAGGTTAGAGGAGGCTGTTGTTTTTTATAAAGCTGGGAAATTTGCATCACTTGGCCTTTCCTAACGATTGTAGTGAACAAGCCATAACCTAACCTGCCAATTAAGGACTGAAACCTTGGCCAAAGGTATCAGAGCCCACAAATCTTCAAGGGTGCCCAAACTTTTGCATTGGCTCACTTTCCTCTTTGTAATTTTTAAAATGTAAAGGATGAATATATATATATGTAGCCTAAAATACAAAGCAAATGTGTCATATTTAGCTTTAGGCCTTTTAGAGATCATTTCATCTTAAACTTAACTTCACAATAACAGTAATTTTGACCAGAGGTGCCCAAACTTTTACATGTCACTGTATATAGGATATTTCCTAAGATCTAATATTATAGTGTCGTAGAGAGAAAATGTAAAATCCATAAAGACATCTCCGGCGAGGGGACATATCACCGTAACATTGAACATATTGGATTCATTATGACTGGAGAAGTGAGAAAGAGCTGACACAACTAGGACCTCCTATCGTTAACAGGTAATTACAACAGAGGATTCGTATACTCAGAGGTGGGGGAAGAACAATTTCCGAGGCATGGGCTTCCTTTGTTCAAAGGAATTACATCTGACACTCTGGAGACAGTCGTCAGTGATTAATATTGGGGTTGTATGTCATGGATCCCAATGGCTGGGGATCGCACTGGACAAGCAAAATAACTCAAATAACGGACGAGCTCTAGGGTGATGGAACCTGGGCTGACCGCTGCCCTACTCCTGTCAAACACAACTAGAAATAGCCAGGGAGCGTGCCTACGTTGATTCTAGACGCCACGCGCCAGCCTAAGAGCTAACTAGCACTGCAAAGGAAATAAAGACCTAGCTTGCCTCCAGAGGAATGAACCCCAAAAGGTATAGTTGCCCCCCCACATGTATTGACGGTGAAATGAGAGGAAGGCACGCACATAGAGATGAAAATAGATTTAGCAAAATGAGGCCCGCTATAACTAGAAAGCAGAATGATACAAAAGGGGTCTGAGCGGTCAGCAAAAAACCCTAATCAAAAACCATCCTGAGATTACAAGAACCCATGTGCCAACTCATGGCACATGGGGAGAACCTCAGCCCACTAGAGCTACCAGCTAGCATAGAGTCATAATTAGCAAGCTGGACAAAAAAAAACAAACAACTAAAAAACAGAACTTAGCTTATCCTGAGAGATCTGGGAGCAGGTAGTCAGGAACCAAACTGAGCACATCTGAGTACATTGATAGCCGGCAAGGGAATGACAGGAAAGCCAGGTTAAATAGGAAACACCCAGCCTCTGATGGACAGGTGGAAACCAGAGACCGCAACCCACCAAAGTCACCCAGTACCAGCCGTAACCACCAGAGGGAGCCCAAAAACAGAATCCACAACAGTACCCCCCCCTTGAGGAGGGGTCACCGAACCCTCACGAGAACCCCCAGGGCGATCAGGATGAGCTCTATGGAAGGCGCGGACCAAATCAGTCGCATGAACATCAGAGGCGACCACCCAGGAATTATCCTCCTGACCATAACCCTTCCACTTAACCAAATACTGGAGTTTACGTCTGGAAACACGAGAATCCAAGATCTTCTCAACAACATACTCCAATTCTCCCTCCACCAGCACCGGAGCAGGAGGCTCAACCGAAGGAACAACGGGCACCTCATACCTCCGCAATAACGACCGATGGAACACATTATGAATAGCAAACGATGCTGGGAGATCCAAACGAAAAGACACAGGGTTAAGAATCTCCAAGATCTTATAAGGACCGATGAACCGAGGCTTGAACTTAGGAGAAGAGACCTTCATAGGGACAAAACGAGAAGACAACCACACCAAGTCCCCAACAAGAAGTCGGGGACCCACGCGGCGACGGCGATTAGCAAACTGCTGAGTCTTCTCCTGAGACAACTTCAAATTGTCCACCACCTGATTCCAAATCTGATGTAGCCTGTCCACCACCACGTCCACTCCAGGACAATCCGAAGGCTCCACCTGACCAGAGGAAAAACGAGGATGAAACCCCGAATTACAAAAGAAAGGAGAGACCAAAGTAGCAGAACTAGCCCGATTATTAAGGGCAAATTCGGCCAGTGGCAAAAAGGCAACCCAGTCATCTTGATCAGCAGAAACAAAACACCTCAAATAAGTTTCCAAGGTCTGATTAGTTCGCTCCGTCTGGCCATTCGTCTGAGGATGGAATGCAGACGAGAAAGACAACTCAATGCCCATCTTAGCACAAAACGTCCGCCAAAATCTAGACACAAACTGGGATCCCCTGTCAGAAACGATATTCTCCGGAATCCCATGCAAACGAACCACGTTCTGAAAAAATAAAGGGACCAACTCAGAGGAGGAAGGCAACTTAGGCAAGGGTACCAAATGAACCATCTTAGAAAAGCGGTCACACACAACCCAGATAACGGACATTTTCTGTGAGACAGGGAGATCTGAAATAAAATCCATGGAAATGTGCGTCCAAGGCCTCTTCGGGATAGGCAAGGATAACAACAACCCACTGGCCCGAGAACAGCAAGGCTTAGCCCGAGCACACACTTCACAAGACTGCACAAAGGTGCGCACATCCCTTGACAAGGAAGGCCACCAAAAAGACCTGGCCACCAAGTCTCTAGTACCAAATATTCCAGGATGACCAGCCAACACAGAAGAATGGACCTCGGAGATGACTCTACTGGTCCAATCATCCGGAACAAACAGTCTTTCTGGTGGACAACGATCAGGTTTATCCGCCTGAAACTCCTGCAATGCACGTCGCAAGTCTGGGGAGACGGCGGACAATATTACCCCATCCCTAAGGATACCAGTAGGCCCAGAGTCTCCAGGAGAGTCAGGCACAAAACTCCTGGAAAGAGCATCTGCCTTCACATTCTTTGAACCTGGCAGGTATGAAACCACAAAATTGAAACGAGAAAAAAACAACGACCAACGAGCCTGTCTAGGATTCAGACGCCTGGCAGACTCAAGGTAAATCAGATTTTTGTGATCAGTCAAGACCACCACACGATGTCTAGCACCCTCAAGCCAATGACGCCACTCCTCAAATGCCCACTTCATGGCCAAAAGCTCCCGATTACCCACATCATAATTGCGCTCGGCGGGCGAGAATTTTCTAGAAAAGAACGCACATGGCTTCACCACCGAGCCATTGGAACTTCTCTGTGACAAAACCGCCCCCGCTCCAATCTCGGAAGCATCAACCTCAACCTGAAAAGGAAGTGAAACATCTGGTTGACATAACACAGGAGCAGAAGAAAACCGGCGCTTAAGTTCCTGAAAGGCCTCCACAGCCGTAGGAGACCAATTAGCAACATCAGCACCCTTTTTAGTCAAATCAGTCAAAGGTTTAACAACACTGGAAAAATTAGTAATGAACCGACGATAAAAATTAGCAAAACCCAAGAACTTCTGAAGACTCTTAACAGATGTAGGTTGTGTCCAGTCACAAATCGCCTGAACCTTGACGGGATCCATCTCAATAGTAGAAGGAGAAAAAATGTACCCCAAAAAAGAAATTTTCTGGACTCCGAAGAGACATTTTGAGCCCTTCACAAACAGAGAATTGGCCCGCAGGACTTGAAACACCTTCCTGACCTGTAGAACATGAGACTCCCAGTCATCAGAAAACACCAAAATATCATCCAAATACACAATCATAAACTTATCCAGATATTCACGGAAAATATTGTGCATAAAGGACTGAAAGACTGAAGGAGCATTAGAAAGTCCAAAAGGCATTACCAAATACTCAAAATGGCCCTCAGGCGTATTAAATGCGGTTTTCCACTCATCACCCTGCTTTATCCGCACAAGATTATACGCACCGCGAAGATCTATCTTAGTGAACCACCTAGCCCCCTTAATGCGAGCAAACAAATCAGTCAATAATGGCAATGGATACTGATATTTGACTGTAATCTTATTCAGAAGGCGATAATCTATACAAGGCCTCAGGGAACCATCTTTTTTGCCACGAAAAAAAAACCTGCTCCCAGAGGGGACGAAGATGGACGAATATGTCCCTTTTCCAAGGACTCCTTAATATAATTCCGCATAGCAGTATGCTCTGGCACTGACAGATTAAATAAACGACCCTTAGGGAACTTACTGCCAGGAATTAATTCTATAGCACAGTCACAATCCCTATGAGGAGGGAGCGAATTGAACTTAGGCTCCTCAAAAACATCCCGATAGTCAGACAAAAACGCAGGGACCTCAGAAGGAGTAGATGAAGCGATTGGAATCAGAGGTGCATCATCATGAACCCCCTGACATCCCCAGCTTAACACAGACATTGTTTTCCAATCCAGGACAGGATTATGAGTTTGTAACCATGGCAGACCAAGCACTAGTACATCATGTAAATTATACAGTACAAGGAAGCGAATCACCTCCTGATGAACGGGAGTCATGCGCATGGTCACTTGTGTCCAGTACTGCGGTTTATTCCTAGCCAATGGTGTAGAGTCAATTCCCTTCAAAGGAATAGGAACTTCCAGAGGCTCCAGACTAAAACCGCAGCGTTTGGCAAATGACCAATCCATAAGACTCAGGGCAGCGCCCGAATCCACATAGGCATCGACGGAAATGGATGACAGTGAACAAATCAGAGTTACAGACAAAATGAACTTAGACTGCAGAGTACTAATGGCAAAAGATTTATCAACCTTTTTTGTGCGTTTAGAGCATGCTGATATAACATGAGCTGAATCACCACAATAAAAACACAATCCATTTTTCCGCCTATAATTTTGCCGTTCACTTCTGGACTGAATTCTATCACATTGCATAGTCTCAGGTGCCAGTTCAGAAGACACCGCCAACTGGTGCACAGGTTTGCGCTCCCGTAAACGCCGATCAATCTGAATGGCCATAGCCATAGACTCATTCAGACCTGCAGGCGTAGGGAACCCCACCAAAATATCCTTAATGGCCTCAGAAAGACCATCTCTGAAGTTTGCAGCCAGGGCGCACTCATTCCACTGAGTAAGCACCGACCATTTCCGAAATTTATGACAATATACTTCCGCTTCATCATGCCCCTGAGAGAGGGCTAATAAAGCCTTTTCAGCCTGAATCTCCAGGTTAGGTTCCTCATAGAGCAATCCCAGTGCCAGAAAAAACGCATCCACACTGAGCAATGCAGGATCCCCTGGTGCCAATGCAAATGCCCAATTCTGAGGGTCGCCCCGCAGGAAAGATATTACAATCTTAACCTGCTGAGCAGGGTCTCCAGAGGAGCGAGATTTCAAAGAAAGAAACAATTTGCAATTGTTCCTGAAATTCAGGAAGGTAGATCTATCTCCAGAAAAAAACTCTGGAATAGGAATTCTAGGTTCAGACATGGGAGTGTGAACAACAAAATCCTGTATGTTTTGAACTTTTGCAGCAAGATTACTCAGGCTGGAAGCCAAACTCTGGACATCCATGTTAAACAGCTAAGGTCAGAGCCATTCAAGGGTTAAGAGGAGGTAAGAAGCAGCTAGACAGCAATTAAGGGCTAGGCAGCAAAACTCTGAGGGAAAAAAAAAAAAATTTCCCTTCAACACTTCTTTTTCTCCTGCTTCAGCCCAAACAATTAACACTTTGTGGGCCGGCTATACTGTCATGGATCCCAATGGCTGGGGATCGCACTGGACAAGCAAAATAACTCAAATAACGGACGAGCTCTAGGGTGATGGAACCTGGGCTGACCGCTGCCCTACTCCTGTCAAACACAACTAGAAATAGCCAGGGAGCGTGCCTACGTTGATTCTAGACGCCACGCGCCAGCCTAAGAGCTAACTAGCACTGCAAAGGAAATAAAGACCTAGCTTGCCTCCAGAGGAATGAACCCCAAAAGGTATAGTTGCCCCCCCCACATGTATTGACGGTGAAATGAGAGGAAGGCACGCACATAGAGATGAAAATAGATTTAGCAAAATGAGGCCCGCTATAACTAGAAAGCAGAATGATACAAAAGGGGTCTGAGCGGTCAGCAAAAAACCCTAATCAAAAACCATCCTGAGATTACAAGAACCCATGTGCCAACTCATGGCACATGGGGAGAACCTCAGCCCACTAGAGCTACCAGCTAGCATAGAGTCATAATTAGCAAGCTGGACAAAAAAAACCAAACAACTAAAAAACAGAACTTAGCTTATCCTGAGAGATCTGGGAGCAGGTAGTCAGGAACCAAACTGAGCACATCTGAGTACATTGATAGCCGGCAAGGGAATGACAGGAAAGCCAGGTTAAATAGGAAACACCCAGCCTCTGATGGACAGGTGGAAACCAGAGACCGCAACCCACCAAAGTCACCCAGTACCAGCCGTAACCACCAGAGGGAGCCCAAAAACAGAATCCACAACAGTTGTAAAGATCTGACAATAATGGGAGATCAATTTTTGGCGTCGTAGCGAAGGGATGAACATAATGAATTCCCTCACATCACCATAAGTCCGGCCTAACACCTTCAACTTAATATCGTCCAGCTGGATGATGCTATCCATGCCATGTTTCATCTGTATAGAAAGGTAAAATCGTGATAGGAAATACAAAAACAATATTTCCAGACATGGACCTCCAGGAGCGAAGATATCCTGAAAGTTGGGGACCTCATAATCTTCTAAAGACCTAGCACATCCCATGACCAGTCCCCCATATGAGCTCACCAAGGGCAGGTATGTGGGCATAAAATGGATCTAATAAAAATCAGTGTTTGAGTTTTTGTAATTTGTCAGTTCTGGAATTCACAGAGAATTGTGGTTCTGTCCATTGCTCTAAGGAGTGCTCCCCTCCGCTAAGCCCTGAGCCATTTCCGTTACACAGGTTTGTTACTTTTTCTTTTGTTATCCCTTTTATTTTATGTGATTGTATATACTGTAGTTTTGTTCCCATTTTGTAACAACCTTGTATATTTTTTTTAGAAACACTGCCTACTTTTCCAGACTAAATATTTAAAATTGAAGAGCTCCGTAACTCTTACTTTTTAAACTGTAACGCTATTGATGGCACCCCTGCATGATTCCCCTTCACCCTCCATTCAGGGATGCCGGCACACTCACTGCCCCAGCTTAACAGTGTGTTCCTTGCTTCCTTCCTGTTCCGAGTCCCGACAACAGGTGCGCTTCCCTGCTCTCAAAGGGGCAATAGACATATAGTAAAATGCCCGCAGGCATCTTGTTTAAAAGGCACCCTCCAAAAATAGGGTGGTGCCAAGCAACACATTGAGTTATTAGGTAGTGTGGTATTCTACCAGTGAATTTGTTAAGTCCCCTGGTCCTGGTGTGGCCAGTGTCCTGAACCCGTATACTGGTCCCGGTGTGGCCAGTGTCCTGAACCCAAAGTTCATGGTCCTGGTGAGGCAAAACCTGAACCCGAAGTCCCTGATCCTTGGGCGACCAGTCTTGAACTTGTATTCCATGTCTCTGGACTGCTTCAACCAGTCTCCGAACACTGAAGCCGCATTGGCAGCACCTGAACCGTGATGCAGCTTTGGCGATGCCTCAATCAGTAATGTCTCTCTGTGTCAGGAACAATTCTGCCTGGGGATCCTGAACCTAATAGTCTGAATGGAGCTAGAGTCTGTGTCAGTAACCATTTTGCAGAAGATCCAGAACTTAGTTGTCTGAACAGAGCCCGAGTACATATCTGTGTTTGCACAGCTGACCCATGGGGTGAGCAGCTGCAATACAGGAGTAGCACCTACAGCCTAGCCTGAGTAGTAGCCGCTTAGCTACGCCCCTCCTAGATAAGCCCGACCCTGTGACACAGTCAATATGCGAAACCACGTGCTTCGTAACATAAACTGCACCCCTTAAGCCATATTTACCTGTAATGGGTGTCCAATCGGCCGGTATAAATGGTTGGTGGTGGCAGCGAGCAGTTCCTTTTGTTAATGTGGAGTTGGCCGTGATCGTATAAGGCTATATATATATTCCATGCGTTGGAATTGGAGGTGTATATAAAATACGCTCACTGTTCCCCAATAACCGGCCTATTAGTGGAAGCAGCCGCGTCCTCGTCAGTCAATTGCCCCATTGTCGTAATGATTGGAGCCACGGGAGTTGCGTCCCCTAACATATAGTATTAAGTCCACAGTCTGAATATATCCGTTTCCTGGCAAGACTTGGCACCAACTGTGGAGGGAATTATGTATTGGCTTCATTTATCCCTGATGAGCCGTAAATTAGCTCGATAGATAAGACTTTATAATCCACCATTTATATTATTATTAAACCAGAATCAAAGTACTTGACCGTATTAGATACTTATTTTTTGGCCTCCTTTTTTACATGGACTAGTATGAGATTTCAATAATATTTTTACGTTGCTTCATTGAGGGAGACAGGAAGACCATAAAGGCTACGAGTAAGAGGATTTCTGTTCAATCTGTTTATATTAAAGGGCAACTTTTTCAAATAATACAGATAAAATGAGATAGCAATGAAAACTTATTGGGTTAGCATAAACAAAATGGCCGATCAAGACCACTATAAGATGAAGCAGATGCCTTAGAAAATACAAAATAGGTAATGGCAATGTTTCTGGCAGTGAAAAAAACAATCATAAGAAAATATAGGTATAGTACAGTATAGAATAAATATGACCACCCATACTGTGCCCTAAATAAGCCCTACACTGTGCCCCAGAAAAAATAATTGCCCCTCGCTGTTCTCTTGGATTCAATAATCACCAAACGTCTGTCAACCGGAGAGCATAGAGGACCCTTTTCAAAGAATGATGTTGTCTCAACAATTAAACCATACCTCGTTTAGACAAGGAGTCCATTAAAAGATTCAATGTGGGGGCGCATGCGCGGACTTTGACAGAGTCGGACATGCTCTGCTGAGCTCCGCGGCTTGATCTGCCGTTACTACCCCTCAGAGCACCAGAATCGCTACGTACCCGCCTGGATCAGACTGCCGCTGCCCCGGAGACTCGACCGTATTGACATGCCAAAGAAAGGCAGTGCGAATCAGCCGGTAAGCCGCACAATAGCCGACCTCCTCGTGAGCGGTGGAGCGGGCAAAATGGCCACCGCAACTTCTTCCTCATCAACCTCTCCCCTGCCACCTGGTAATGAGGCAGGCACTGAGGAAACAACAGTGGCTGAGGGAGAAGTTATCCCCACAGCGGCACTAGTCAGAACGCTGCAGGAGACATTTAAAGCTGAGCTCACCTCAGCTATGCAAGCTATTGCCACGCAGTTGCAGGATATAGTTCAACGCACCTCCGCTTTGGAGGAAAAAATGGACGTCACAGCTGAAGCACTAGAAGAGGACAATGAAACCATTAAACAGCACGCAGAACAAATTATAGACTTGGAATTAAAGTGCGAGGACTATGAGAATAGATCTCGCAGAAGCAATATACGGATCCGTGGTCTCCCTGAAACTATTCTGGCACTGAAAGACACAGCTACTGTACTATTTAAAACATTATTACCGGATCTGGACCCATCCCTACTACACATTACAAGAATACACAGAGCCCTGGGCAGACCGCGTACTGCAGACTTCCCTAGGGATGTAGTCCTCAAGATGCATTATGAGGAATCTAGAGACCTTGTGTTCGCTGCTGCCAGAGACTTAACCTCCCTACCAGATCTGCCAGGATCAGTTCGCCTGTATGCTGATATCTCTCCATCTACACTTTCCAGGAGAAGGGCACTTAGACCAGTCACGGCTGCACTTCAAGCAATGAAAATTAAGTATAGATGGGGATTTCCCTTCGCACTATCATTTTCACATGGCAACAAATTTTTTGTCTGCCGATCCTTGGAAGATGGTAAGAAATCACTTGGACGCGCTGGAATTCCAGTCATTGAAGCTGCCCTACCTCAACCACAGCGGAAACCACGGCCAACTAAAGACTGGATAACTACACCTAGAACCAGGAGCCGGAATACCCGGGTTACCTAAATGAGCTTTACTTAATGTACAGTTGGATCTCTTCTAAATTGGATGACGTTAGTGTTAACATGTCCTTCAGTTAGATCGGGCGGAAATTAATGATTATGATCTTCCCGCGGGCCTTTAGGTCGTCAAAACCAGAAGGTGGCGGGTTGAGTTTTTTTTTTTCGTTTTTTCTTGTTAACATTGAGTAGTGATTCTGAGTTAAATATCAGATGCTCTATCTATCCCCTCCTTTCCTACTCTTAACCTTCCCTCTTTCCCATTCTCCTACATCCCCCCTTACTCTCTTTTCTTTTCTCCACTTTTACCCCTCTCCATCTTATTCTACCTTTTCACCTTCCTCCCCCCACCCCCTCCCTTCTTTTGTCCTCCTACCGTCCCGTTTCCTTCACTACCATTGTATCCCTCTCCTCCCTAAGCCTGACTTCCCCTCCCCATTCCCTCCCCCCCCTTTTTTCTTTCCTTTCTTTCCTATTTTCTCCTTAAAAGAGCATTTTCAAATAAGGGGTTGGCGGTCGGGCATTTCACTTGCTGCCCAACCTTGGTGATACCTGGATCTCCGGCTAATATGGAGCCCCAAATCACCATACAACTAGGGTATTTAACCCAACCATTTTTTTACTGTTTGTTCTATGTTGTTGCCCCCTTTTGTTCTGTTTCTTACCTATTGTGTCTTCTCAGAAAAGGCTATTTCTCTCAATGTCGTCCAATCCAGCCGCGGTCTATTGAGACGAAAATTAAGCTAGAGTTCCAAGATTCATCGTCGTTTAGCAGTTTCTGGCTATACTACTATGTGTAGAGTCTTTTCTCACAATGTGCGAGGGTTTACCTCACCTTTGAAATGTAGAAAGCCTTTATAGATTACCGAAAACAAAACCCTGACGTTATCTGCTTACAGGAAACCCACTTCTCCAAGTCTTCAAGCCCCAAATATTTTGATTCTCACTATACGCGCTTCTTTGTAGCATCTTGGGAATGAAAAACTAGAGGTGTGGCCATTCTCCTTAAAAATAGTCTTCCACTCCAGATAGACAACACATACTCAGACCCCGAAGGCAGGTTCATAATCATTCAAGGTACCCTACAAGGCCTTAATATTTGCATAGTGAATAGCTATTTGCCTGCCAATACTCAAACTTTGGTTTTTAAATTAATTTTGTCTAAAATATCTTCAATCTCCTACCGTCATCTAATATGGTGTGGAGATTTGAATTTTACTCTAAATCCATCTCTAGACAGCAGCGCTTTAAAAAGGTCAGACATAACCAAAACAGATAGAAAAAAAATATTACGCTTGTTGAATGAAAACAGGTTGGTGGATGTTTGGAGAGAGACCAATGAATCGGCGAGGGGATACACATGCTTTTCCTCAGTACATAAGTCGTACTCAAGAATTGACTTACACTTAACTACAGCACAGTCGCTACCAACTATTTTATTTTCACGTCATATCCCATCTTCGTGGTCCGATCATGACGCAGTCCTTTCTGTGTTTAAATTTAACATTACAACATCACGCCTGTTCCGATGGAGATTAAACGAATCCCTCATTACAGACCCTGTAATTACCTCTCAGATTAAAGAGGAATTACAATTCTTCTTTCAGGCTAATATGACAGAGGATTCATCTCCTGGAAACGTGTGGTTAGCCCATAAAAACTATATTACTGGTACCTTCATCAAACTAGCCGCGAACAAAAAAAAAAATAGATCAGAGCATCAAAATAGACTGGAAAGTAAGCTACCGTAATTAAATTGGAACAGGCAAACCAGATGTCTACTTTCCGTTACATAATCAAGCAGATACATGACACCAAATTGCAATTAAATGCCACTCTTACTAACAGAACTGAGAGGGCATTGACTTGGACCAGGGCCACCTTCTATAGACAAGCAAATAAACCGAGTAAATTGTTAGCGCGACAATTAAGGGTAAAAGAGCTTTTGAACACTATACCATCAATTAAAGATACTAAAGGTCGCGTATCAGCACACCCTGAAATCATTTATAAAGAATTCCACGACTATTACCAAAGACTTCACTCAACTCCACATCCCCCTCCCCCAAACCTCTTACATTCATTTTTACAAAATTTACCACTTCCCAAAATTAAAGAACCTACATCCCAGCAACCATAACTGAGGAAGAAATCCAATTAATAATCAAAGAGCTGAAAGCGGGCAAGGCGCTCGGACCTGATAGCCTCACAGCTCTTCATTATAAAAAATGTAATGAATCACTCACGCCCTATATAAAAAACTTCTGCAATGCCCTCCTGACTGGATCCCAGATGCCCCCCGAATTCTACACTGCGCACGTGACTGTGATCCCCAAACCAAAAAGAGATCATCTATTAACCAAAAACTATAGGCCCATTTCACTCCTTAAACGTTGATCTTAAAATATTTACGTCAATTATCACCGACAGAATTAATAAGGTACTCCCCTCATTAATACATAGAGACCAGGTGGGCTTTATACCTATGAGACAAGGACCAGACAATATCAGAAGAAACCTAAACATTATTCATTCGGCATGTACATCCCAAAAACCGACCATATTATTGGTTCTCGACATTGAAAAAGCCTTTGATACAGTTTCCTGGACATATCTGTTTACTGTCCTATCCAAATTCGGCCTCCCCCAGAAACTACTATCATGTCTGCATCTGCTTTATGACAGTCCGAATGCGTACCTTAAGCTACCTACAATACAGCCCCTCCCAATTAACATCAAGAGAGGAACTAGGCAGGGGTGCCCCTTATCACCAGCATTATTTGCTCTAGCTAAGGAACCTTTGGCTGAAGCTATAAAGGTACCTTCACACTAAGTGACTTTGCAGCGAGAACGACGACGATCCGTGACGTTGCAGCGTCCTGGTTAGCGATCTCGTTGTGTTTGACACGCAGCAGCGATCTGGATCCCGCTGTGATATTGCTGGTCGGCGCTAGAAGTCCAGAACTTTATTTCGTCGCTGATCACCCGCTGTCATCGCTGGATCGGTGTGTGCGACACCGATCCAGCGATGTGTTCACTTGTAACCAGGGTAAATATCGGGTTACTAAGCGCAGGGCCGCGCTTAGTAACCCGATGTTTACCCTGGTTACCATTGTAAAAGTAAAAAAAACACTACATACTCACCTTCTGATGTCTGTCACGTCCCCCGGTGTCCACAGGGTTACGCGCTGCTGCCGAGAGCTTCCTGCACTGACTGTGTCAGCGCCGGCAGCAGCGGTGACGTCACCGCTGTGCTCTGCTTTACGGCCGGCCGGAGCTGACACATTCAGTGCAGGGAAGCCGCTGGTGGGGGAAGTGACAGACATCAGAAGGTGAGTATGTAGTGTTTTGTTTTTTAACTTTTACAATGGTAACCAGGGTAAATATCGGGTTTTTAAGCGCGGCCCTGCGCTTAGTAACTTGATGTTTACCCTGGTTACCCGGGTGCTGCAGGGGGACTTCGGCATCGTTGAAGACAGTTTCAATGATGCCGAAGTCGTTCCCCTGATCGTTGGTCGCTGGAGAGAGCTGTCTGTGTGACAGCTCCCCAGCGACCTAAACAGCGACGCTGCAGCGATCGGCTCATTGTCTATATCGCTGCAGCGTCGCTGAGTGTGACGGTACCTTAAGGCTTAATCCCAATATACTAGGCCCTGTTGACCTTGCTTTGCTGACGATCTCCTCCTGACCATTACCAGTCCGCACACTATGCTCCCTGTTGTGAATTCTGCTTTTGGGCTCCCTCCGGTGGTTGTAGGTGGTAATGCAGTTGCCCCTGAGTTGCAGTCCTGGTCAGGTGTATCTGCTGATTGCAGTTCTGACTGGGGTATTTAGGCGTGCAGGATTCATTAGTCCTTGCCAGTTGTCCATGGTTGTTGGGAGGTTTTGGTCCTGGTTTTGTTCCTTCTGCCTTCTGCCAAATCAGCAAAGATAAGTGTCTGGTTTTGTTTCTGTGACACACATGCGGTGTGCTTAATAATTCTGTGCTATTCAGTGTTTTTTTGTCCAGCTTAGATTGTGTCAGTATTTTCTCAGTCTTGTTGGATTCTCTGGAGTGGCAGATATACATTCCATGTCTTTAGTTAGATTGTGGAACTTTTTGTATTATCTGCTGTGGATATTTTTGGAAGGGTTTTAATACTGACCGCTTAGTATTCTGTCCTATCTTTCCCTATTTAGCTAGAGTGGCCTCTTTTGCTGAATCCTGTTTTCTGCCTGCGTGTGTCTTTCCTCTCCTACTCACAGTCAATATTCGTGGGGGGCTGCCTATCCTTTGGGGTTCTGCTCTGAGGCAAGGTAGTATTCCTATTTCTATCTATAGGGGTATTTAGTCCTCCGGCTGTGTCGAGGTGTCTAGGGTTTGAAAGGCACACCCCGCAGCTACTTCTAGTTGCGGTGTTAGTTCAGGTTTTGCGGTCAGTACAGTTTCCACCTACTCCAGAGAAAGTTCATGCGGCTCCAAAGTCACCGGATCATAACAGCTCCCCAACCTGTTTTCGTTACTCCGCGAGTTTGAATTAATTTCAGGCCTTAGGATCAACGTTGAAAAATCTGAAGCTCTATTCATAAATACCCCTGAGGAAATACAGTTGGATCTAACCTCCCGGTTTGGGTTCACAAAAAAAGAACATTTTTTTACTTATTTAGGGATAAATCTCACAACCAATGCATCATCACTATATAGATGGAATTATATCCCATTAAATCAGAACCTTAAGAAAGATGTAACCAGGTGGTCTTCAATGAAGCTATCTTGGTTAGGAAGATTGAACGCTATAAAAATGGTAACCCTCCCAAGATTCTTGTATTTATTCCACTCTCTTTCTATTTCAATACCAACCAAGGTCTTTCAGGATATACATTCCATAATCTCAGGATTCATATGGCAGGGTAAGAAGCCGAGAATTAAACAGACAACAATGTTTATGCATAGAAAAAGGGGAGGATTGTCTCTACCTAATTTCATGGCCTACTTTAAATCAGCGCAAATTGCTCAGTTAACCAAAATCTGCTCAGCTAATAATAAACCTAGATGGATCCATTTAGAATCACATTTATTAAAGCCCTATTCACTATCGGGCCTATTATGGACCACGGAGAAACTCCAACATAACATTATGACCAGAGCACCTTTTACCGCCCATTCGTTGATCCTCTGGAGAAAAGAAAGGTTCAAACATGAACTTCAGTCTAAATCTACTCCATTACAATATCTATTTAACAATCCAATGTTCCCACCCGGTTTGGTTCCTCGCTCATACTCATGGTGGATATTAAATGGTTTAACTACACTAAAACATCTATGTACGCCGTTTAACACATTGTTACCTTTGCAAGATTTCATTCGGAAATATAATCCGCCATATCGAGAAGCCTTCCGCATGATTCAAATTTTCAATTTTGCTAAACGGAACCTTCCGAATAGATCCCCATCTACTATATCAGGATTTGAACAAAAATGTGTAACCGATCCCTTGGGTAAGGGGACAATTTCCTTGTAATACTCCGTAGTTAATACTTTGCAAGGTGATGATAAATTAACATATATGAAGCAGTGGGAAGAAGACTTAGAATTTTATATGACGCTAGAAGAATGGCATAGATGTTGAGATAATCTATCTAGGGGTAGTCATCAGGTTTCCTTGGTGGAATCGTCTATCAAGGTACTTCATAGAACGTACCTGGTCCCTACGAAACTCCATATCATCTACCCCCATATACCTGACATGTGTTATAGAGGTTGTAACAACCCAGGCGATATGAAGCATATTTGGTGGGGTTGTCCATTGGTTTGCACTCTATGGCTGGAAGTAAAAACTATGGCTGAGAGAATGTTCAATAAAGTTATACATCTTGACCCGATAGTTTTCCTACTAGGATCTAAACACCCAGGACACTCTAAAAATTCGCACAAGCTACTGAGTATTTTGTGTATGGCAACTAAGATCCATATAGCATCTAAGTGGAGAACCGCGTCACTTTCTATATCCCTGGTCAAGGATAGAATGAATGCAATCATGCTATATGAGCGTATTCAGGCTACTAGAACTGATAATTGGAATACATTTTTTCAAATATGGACTCCTTGGCTGGATTTAGACCCTAACGCTAGCTTGACACAGGCCCTTGTGTTATCACCATAAATCCTCTCCTATATATAATTGAGACCTGGATGGTCTTTCTCATTGATCAATAGGAATTTTGTCTTATGTAACCAACATCCCCTTCTGCATGTAAATAAGTGAGTCTTATGTATGCTTATTCTCTAACTTATGGCCTTATGAAGTGTTGTCGGTTGGAAGAGATGAATGCTCAGGGAATACTTTAGACCGTGCCGTGGATTGACAATACCCCCCCACCCCGTGTTTTCTCCCGCTTGTTATTGTCTTGTTCACATATGTAAAAATTTAAATTGCTTTACGAATCCTTTATAGACTGAATTTTTAAAACTTCAAGTTCTCCCCTGCATGGGAAAGATTCTCAAGATTAGTTAAATGTTAAAATAGTGAATAAAAATGTATTGAAACAAAAAAAAGATTCAACGTGAAGTTGAAGTCTCAAACTGCAATCAGAGCCCCTTCTGCAAAGTCATAGAGAGAAGTTAGAATCGAGCGACATGTGGAGACCTGATCTTTTTTGGGGAGGCACCAATTAGCTATTGTACAAATCCTATTAGCTATTGTCAGTTTAAGAAAAATACAAGTGCTTCTCACTAAATTAGAATATCATCAAACAGTTAATTTATTTCAGTTCTTCAATACAAAAAATGAAACTTCATAGAGTCATTACAAACAGAGTGATCCTTTGCAAGTGTTTATTTCTGTTAACGTTGATGATTATGGCTTACAGCTAATGAAAATGCAAAAGTCATTATCTCAGTAAATTAGAATAATTAACAAAAACACCTGCAAAGGCTTCCTAAGCGTTTAAAAAGGTCCCTTAGTCTGTTTCAGTAGACTCTATAATTATGGGGAAGACTGCTGACTTGACAGATGTCCAGAAGGCAGTCATTGACACACTCCACAAGGAGGGTAAGCCACAAAAGGTTATGGGTAAAGAAGCTGGCTGTTCACAGAGTGCTGTATCCAAGCATATTAATGGAAAGTTGAGTGGAAGGAGAAAGTGTGGTAGAAAAAGGTGCACAAGAAACCAGGATAACAGCAGCCTTGAAAGGATTGTTAAGAAAAGGCCATTAAAAAATTTGGGGGAGATTCTCAAGGAGTGGACTGCTGCTGGAGTCATTGCTTCAAGAGCCACCACACACAGACATATCCAGGACATGGGCTACAAGTGTCACATTCCTTGTGTCAAGCCACTCATGACCAATAGACAACGCCAGAAGCGTCTTACCTGGGCCAAGGAGAAAAAGAACTGGACTGTTGCTCAGTGGTCCAAGGTGTTGTTTTCAGATGAAAGTAAATTTTGCATTTCATTTGGAAATCAAGGTCCCAGAGTCTTGAGGAAGAGCGGAGAGGCCACAATCCAAGCTGCTTGAGGTCTAGTGTGAAGTTTCCACAATCAGTGATGGCTTGGAGAGCCATGTCGTCTTCTGGTGTAGGTCCACTGTGTTTTATCAAAACCAAAGTCAGCGCAGCCGTCTACCAGGAAATTTCATAGCACTTCATGCTTCCCTCTGCCGACAAGCTTTTTGGAGATTGAGGTTTCATTCTCCAGCAGGACGTGGCACCTGTCCACACTGTCAAAAGTACCAATACCTGATTTAAAAACAACAGTATCACTGTGCTTCATTGGCCAGCAAACTCGCCTGATCTTAACTCCATAGAGAATCTATGGTGTACTGTCAAGAGGAAGATCAGACACCAGACCCAACAATGCAGACGAGCTGAAGGCTGCTATCAAAGCAACCTGAGCTTCCATAACATCTCAGCCGTACCACAGGCTGATCGCCTCCATGCCACGCCGCATTGATGCAAAAGGAGCCCCGACCAAGTATTGAGTGCATTTACTGAACATACATTTCAGTAGGCCAACATTTCGGATTTTAAAATAATTTTTAAAGCTGGTGTTATAAAGTATTCTAATTTACTGAGATAAGGACTTTGGGGTTTTCATTGGCTGTAAGCCATAATTATCAACATTAAGAGAAATAAACACTTGAAATAGATCACTCAGTTTGTAATGACTATATGAATTTCACTTTTTGTATTGACGAACTGAAATAAATTAACTTTTTGATGATATTGTAATTTTGTGAGCAGCACTTGCATAATTATACAATTTACGAATGCTATGGATACACCTCTGGATCTTGACTCTGGGCTGGTGCTGTGAAACCAATTAGTAAAATATCTGTCTTTCAGTGTAGGAACGTGACCAGTTTTGAAATGTGTTTCTTGCAATACTAGTATTTGAACTCTGTTTATGCATGGAATAAAACATTGTGTAGTGTTAAAACCTCTTGTGAGCTGAATTTGATTAAAGCCATAATAAAGAAAGCGGGAGGAAAGAGAAGGCATGGAAAAGGGAGGGAGGAGGTGGAAATGTAAGATAGGCAAAAAAAAAAACCAGATTTAAAAAGGAGGGGGCACAAGGAAGAAAATGTAAACCTGAGTAATCAGAGGTTGGCTCTCCTCCCTAAAATTTCAGGGATCAAAGAGCCCTCTTTATCATAGAGTAAGAAAATAAAGAGAATGAAATAGGGTAAGAGAGGGAAGAAAGTTAAATTCTAGACCGGCACTGCAGAGAGTAGATCCCCTATAAGGTGGTGGACTTCCTATAGAGGACCCCCTCGTCCAAACCAAGAACCACTTCCTAGCCCTTTTAGTTAGAAAATAGGACAGCATATTAGTATATTTTGTTTATAAAAGTATTACCAATGATATCGCCAACATGTACAACAGTGAAATACAAATCTTGAGTATCGGAGGAAAGAGAAACCAATATTCTTATGTGATTGGGTCATTATTTTGGACTGATAAACGAAACCAAGAGAACTACAGGTGAAATAGGTCAGTCTGGAGGAAGGGCAGGATCTCTAGTGCCACGTCTTCTGAGTTCTCCTCTGGGTTTACTTTGTGGTTCCCTTCGTGGCTATGGGGGATTGTCCATTCTGGGAAATTCAAGTTAACTTGGCCAATCCATAGACGAGGTGGAGATGGGAGGAATCCCTAGGCCTGTGATGGAAGTAGGGATGTCACCAAGGGTATCGAAGAGTGGAGCCGGAATGACGCACATGAAGGGCGAAATTAATATCGAATGTTCCATTGTCTTAAAGGGACTCTGTCACCTGAATTTGGAGGGAACAATTTTCAGCCATAGAGGCGGGGTTTTCGGCTGTTTGATTCACCCTTTCCTTACCCGCTGGCTGCAATATTGGATTGAAGTTCATTCTCTGTCCTCCATAGTACACGCCTGCGCAAGGCAAGATTGCCTTGTGCAGGCATGTACTACGGAGGACAGAGAATGACCTTCAATCCAATATTGCAGCCAGCATGCAGCCAGCGGGTAAGGAAAGGGTGAATCAAACAGCCGAAAACCCCGCCTCTATGGCTGAAAACTGTTCCCTCCAAATTCAGGTGACAGAGTCCCTTTAAGGCCTCTCGTAGTGGTTTCAGAGCCCTCTGCTTCTGCAGAGTGTAAAGCGAAAGGTCCGGCATAAGATGAACAGGAATATCCTGGTATAGGATACAGACCATTTTCCCAGCCTTGATTAATATGTTCTTATTTAGCTTGTATCTATGAACCCTACATAAGATATCACATGGTTTTGTGGCGTGGTAGACCTGGGACCTAAGGATCTGTGAGCCCGTCCAACTCATGCAGTATCTGGAGGAACTTAAGATTGAATTAAGCAAATGACATAGAACCTCATCCAGATCATGATGTTCCACAGTTTCAGGAAGCCCTCAAATCCTTGTATCATTATGTCTTCCCGCTTACGTCTGTCAGATATTCCAGCTGACATGGGACTTGTTCGTGCACGTTCAGTTGTTGAGTAGTAGAAGCCGCTTGTATTTCCGTGGATATTACTCTTGCTAACTATGGTATCTCGACTCTTATGGACGTAGTGTTTGCTTTGTAGGAAGACTCCAATCTGGAAGCATGTCCTCTCTAGTTGGATTGGCTCTTATATGTGCGGTAAGATCTTCCCATGACCTTTTATGTTGTGAAGGTGTTTCATGTGAGTCTCCCTCTATATAGCCAGGAGAGGAAGAGCACAGAACTGCAGAAGATAGCCCCCACCATTATAACCATAGCTGTGGACGGGCAAATTCCATACATATCGGGGACAGAGAGGAAGTAAGACACATAGGCCCAGAGAATAGGGGGCTGAGGGCTATCCTGATCTTGTGTGATAGCTGAAAGTCCTCTGGTTGCCATCTTGAGAGATTCCAAGTTATCATGTTGAGAGAAGAGAAGTCCTTGCGGAGTGAAGGGCCCTGGAACGATCAGAGTCCACCAGCGAGGACAGCATCCTTTCAGTAGGCAAGGTGGGAGGCGTGGAGAGCGTGAATGTTGAGCCAAGGTCATTTTGCAAGCTTCCGGCACGGCCAGTGAGGAGGCGGTGCTCCTGAGAAAAAGCCAGATTACTTACCGGTAATGCTCTTTTAATAAGTCCACTACAGCACCCCACATGATAGAGAGGTATCCGCCCACAGGAACAGGAAACCTACAGAATAAAAGGAGGGGGGTCCCCTCTCCTCCTCAGTTTAGTTTTCAGAGTATAAAGGGAACCGCAAAGTTTTAGTATTAACTCATATTCAACAATCAAAATGTCTTAAACTCTAAACAACCATTATTTGTGAGCTTAAAAGACAGAAATTGTGCATAATTAGGGAGGGTAGTAAATGGGTGCTGTCTTGGACTCATTAAAAGAGCATTACCGGTAAGTAATCCGGCTTTTTACTCTTCGCCAAGACAGCACCCCACATGGGAGATTTTCAGAGAGCCATTATCTGGGTGGGATTACTGTACTAAGGACAGCTCTACCAAAAGCCAGGTCAGAAGATGTAGATAGATCAAGTCTATAATGGTTGTAAAAGGTAGAAGGTGTTGACCAAGTTGCGGCCTTACATATCAAATGAATTGGTACATCTGCTTGTTCCGCCCAAGAGGAAGCCATAGCTCTCGCTGAATGTGCTTTTATGCCCACTAGAGGTACTTCATCTTTTGATGTATAGGCCAAGCAGATAGCTTCTCTGATCCACCAGGATAAGGTAGCTTTTGTGACCCTATGTCCTTTCCTGTGGCCCTGAAAGGAGACAAACAGAGCCCTACTCTGCCTCCTTGTCTGAGACAAATATAGGCCAGGATGGCTCTTCTGACATCTAAGGTATGAAACTTATGTTGCTCTGGAGTTACAGGTGTATCAAAAAAGGAAGGGAGAAAAATTTCCTGTGACCTGTGGTAGGTGGATGCTACCTTAGGGAGGTACGAGGGGTCTGGTTTTTAGGAATACCCTATCTTGGAATATTAGTAAAAAAGGTGGGTCTACTGAGAGGGCCTGGATGTCACCCTTCTAGCCGAGGTTAAAGCTACCAACAGGGCTACTTTATATGTTAGGATGTTTAGGGGTATAGAATCTAGCGGTTCAAATGGGGGCCCAGTTAAAGCCTCAAGTACTAGATTTAAATCCCATGGAGGTAAACGGGGAATATGGACCGGATTACTACGTTCACAAGCCTTTATAAATCTGGAGATCCACCTATCAGCTGCTATATTGCATCCATATAGGGCTCCTAATGCTGAGACTTGTACTCTTAAGCTGTTCACAGAAAAACCTAATTCTCAACCTTTTTGTACAAATTCTAGAATAGGTACCACTGGGACTTGCTTAGTGAAGGGTTTTGAATAAAACGCTAAGAATTTTTTCCATACCCTACTATATATTAGGGTGGTAGATCTTTTCCTACTTGGCAAGAGTGTTCACTAGATCTTTTGAAAACCCTCTTGAACTTAATAGCTGCCTCTCAAATTCCACGCCGTCAAGTGAAGACCTTTCACTTGCGGGTGGAAAAAAGGCCCCTGGGACAGCAGCTTCCGGTCTGATGGAAGAATCCACGGGTCGCATAGAGACATGGCCTGGAGACAAGAGAACCACGGTCTCCTCGGCCAAAAGGGTGTGATAAGAATCACCCTTACTTGTTCCCTCCTGATCTTTCTGATCACTAGTGGAATCAGAGACATCGGAGGAAAGGCATATGCTAGTTCGAACCTCCAGGGATGCTGAAGAGTGTCCAACATGTCTGGATGATACATCAAGTTCAGGGAAGCGAACCTTTTGACTTTGTCTGTTCTCTCTGGTGGCAAATAGTTCTATTTGTGGGGTACCCCATAACTTCGTTATCATTTTGAACAGGAGTCTGTTGAGAGTCCATTCCCCTTGACGTAGCATGTTTTGGCTGAGATAGTCTGCTTGTATGTTTTCTATGCCTCTGATGTGAAGGGCTGTTAGGGATGCGAGATGAGTTTCTGCTAACTGGAAGATATCTGCTGCTATGGTCATCAGACTTCCCGACCGTGTACCACCTTGATGGTTCAAATATGCCACTGTGGTGGAATTGTCCAAGAAAACCCTTACATGTGCTCCTCGGATCTGTGGAAGAAAATGATTTAAGGCATATGCTACTGCTCTTAATTCTTTCCAATTTGAAGAATATGTTGACTCTGTCTGATCACAGATATCTTGGGCTAGACTATCCCCCATATGGGCACTCCACCCCGAGGGGCTGGCGTCGGTGGTGATTATCCTGGAAGGGTCTATTATCCAAGGTACTCCTTTTGAAAGGTGCTCTATATCTAACCACCATGCTAGAGATTCTATCGCCTGTCCGGAAAGAGTTAGTTTACTTTCCAGATGTCCCTGTGATTTCTCCTGAACATACAAGACTTCATACTGTAATGGTCGGGTATGAAATTGAGCCCACGGCACGGCTGGAATACATGAAGATAATGATCCCAGTAAAGACATAGCTTTCCTTAGTGTCATGTTTGGGTTCTCTATTGCCCATGACGCCTTTGATTGTATAGTCAATTTTTTTGACTGTGGGAGGAAGCACTTCTGACTCACGGAGTCTAGCTGGATTCCTAGAAATGTCTGAACGGTCTCTGGATTCAGCCTGGATTTTTTGAAGTTGACGATCCAACCTAACTCCTGTAGGGACGAGATCGTATTAGATAATCGATGTTTACATTGAGATATAGAATCTCCTACTACTAGAAAATCATCCAGGTAGGGTATTATTAGAGTATCCTGTTGGCGTAGGTAAGCCATCACTTCTAGTATTACTTTTGTAAAGATGCGGGGGGCCATAGATAGCCCAAAGGGCATTGCAACGTATTGGAAGTAACGAACATGTCCTGGCAGGTTGACCGCCATCCTTAGGTACCGCTGGTGTTTGGCATGTATGGGAAGATGATAGTAGGCATCTTTTAGGTCTATCCCCGCCATCACACACCTGGGGAACAAAAGTTTGATGATAGAACCAATGGATTCCATCTTAAAAGTATGGTTATGCAAAAAAGAATTTAATTTTTTGAGATTTATGATAGTTCTGAAGGAACCATCCGGTTTATTAATCAAAAATAAAGGGGAATAGAACCCCTTCCCTTCTTGATCCTGGGGAACTTCTATCAAGACTTTTTATGGATAGTAAAGATAGGATATCTGATTCAAGAGCCTTTTGTTGCTCCCGACCTTTTGGTGATGTTACTATAAAAGAATCCCAAGGGATTCGATCCAATTCCAAACCGAATTGCATAATGTCAAGTATCCATTGGCTAGATGTTACTCGTTTCCAATTATGAAAGAAATATTTTAATCTGCCGCCCACTTCATGATTAGCGGTACTTGTTTCGTCTGGCATTATAGGATCCGCTAAACAATGTGTTGTGAACTGTGTTTCTGGGCTCCCTCTGGTGGTCACTAACGGTATTGTGTTAGGCATGTCTTGTTGCAGGCCTGAGCTCCAGCTGTGTTGTTAAGCAGCGGGTGTTCCCTATTTAAGTCTCCTCCGGACTCAGTCTCTTGCCTGGCATCGTTGTATCCAGACCTATATGGTCTCCTCCGGATTCCTTTCAGTCTGTCTCATGCAAGAAAAGCTAAGTCCGTTTTGTATAATTTGGATCATTTGCATTTTTCAGTGTCTTTGTCCAGCTTGCTTAATATTTGATTTTCTGGCTCACTGGAAGCTCTAGGGGGCTGATATTCTCCCTCCGCACCGTCAGTCGGTGTGGGGGTTCTTGAATGTTCAGCGTGGATGTTTTTGTAGGGTTTTCTGCTGACCGCATAGTCCACTATCTATTTTCTGTCTATCTAGACTAGTGGGCCTCACTTTGTTGAATCTAGTTCATCTCTACGTTTGTGTTTTCCTCTTGCCTCACCGTTATTATTTGTTGGGGGCTTTCTATATCTTTGGGGTTCAATTTCTCTGGAGGCGAGGTCTTATTTTCCCTCTAGGGGTAGTCAGTTCTCCGGCTGGCTCGAGACGTCTAGAACCAACGTAGGCACGTTCACCGGCTGCTTCTAGTTGTGTGTGTTAGGATCAGGTATGCGGTTAGCCCAGTTTCCACCTCCCTAGAGCAGTATTTATGTTTTTGCTATCTTGCCGGAATATCAGAGATCCTCTACCACTGGGATCATAACAACAATGCACCCTTTTTGTTTTGGATCCTTTGTCTCCCAGCGCTCCCTTTGAGTTTCAAATGGTCTGTTTCTGGTAAAGGGGCGTCTTCTAAAGGCTCTCTTGTAAGATGGAAGAGATTGATTAGGGAACCCTTTCTTTCTTTCCCCTGCTTTCTTTAGGAGCTCATCCAATGTTTTCCCAAAAACAAACTCACCCTGGCAAGGGATCGCACACAGTTTTGCTTTTGCCTGTGCATCCCCCTTCCAGTTTTTTAACCAGAGTGCTCGCCGGGCTGTATTCACTAGGCCGGCTGACCTGGCTGCTAAGCGTAGCGAATCCGCTGATGCATCTGCAAGGAATGCTATCGCTTCTTTCATTAGAGGGATTTTCGGTAGAATTGATTCTCTCGAAGTTCTTCCTCTAATTTGTTCCTCCAGCTGTTCCATCCAAACAAGCAGTGACCTGGCGGTGCATGTACTAGAAATAGCTGGCCTAAATGCCCCCGTGTTGGCTTCCCATGATCTTTTTAGTAAGGCTTCTGCCTTACGGTCTAAAGGGTCTGTCAGGACCCCCAAATCCTCTACTGGTAAGACTGATTGTTTAGAGGTGGAAGCGACTGCGGCATCAACCTTAGGCACTTTCGACCAGGAATTCAGTTCCTCGTCACTGAAGGTATAGCGTCTCTTAGAGGATGATGGCAAGAACCCCCGTGTATTCTGCTTATCCCATTCTTTTTTAATTACGTCTTTAATAGTGGATATTACCGGGAAGGATCTTCGTTTTTTCTGTCCTAACCGTGCAAACATGATGTCTTGTGCCGATTTTTTCCCTTTTTCGTCTGGGCACCCCATTGTGCTTCTGACACATTTTACTAGGTTATCTATACTACTACTTGATAGACAAAGACCCCCTTCGTTTTCAGATGAAATTGACTGGGATCTAGAATTGTCCGAGGATCTATGTACATCCTCCGAATCTGAGTCCACTGGAGACAGGGACCTGCTTGGTAGGCGGGTACTGGAGCTACTTGTGTGCGCCAAACCCTGCATCTCTTCCCGAATTATGGCTCTTACATCTGCAGGTGTCATTACATTTTCCTGATGTAAGGTTAGAGTGATACACTCTGGGCATAACCTTTTAGCATAATAATCCGGAAGAGGTTGTGTACATAGGGCGCATTCTTTATGCTTGGACTTGTGTGTCCGTTTCTTAGTCTAAAAGGAGAGGGACACAGGAGGAACATATATCAGCATATAGGAAGAGGATCTTTTAAAACTCACCCAGTGAAGCTGAAAGGTACCGGTTCTGGAGGCGAAGCTTTAGGTAAATGGTCTTTGACATTCTATCTGACGGTGGATCACTTCTCTGGAGGGCGACCACCACTCTTAGTGCTGCTTCTGGTGCTTCTCTCTTTGCTGGGAAAACGCTGTTCTGCTGCAGGCAGGTGTGCATCGTCGGCCTGTGAAGCCATACTCACACACACCGGTCCGACAGCGACGCTGCTTTTTAAATTTGGCGCCGAATCTCCTGCCTCCCCAGACCAACCCGGAAGTGCTCCAGCTACTTCCGGGTTAGAAGCGCCGCTCTCCTTACCATGGTGCAGCCGGAGGATTGAAAGCCGGCTGCTGCAGCGCGCGCGCCCTCATGGAAACGGGCGGACCGACCCAGGACCCGGACCATGGATCGCCAACCAGACGAGGGGGGAGGCTGCAAGCAGGGGCTCCCCGACGCTGCTTCTGGCGCCGCAGCCCCTGCTGTTCCCCCAGAACTACGCAGGCGGATGCATGGCCCAGGAATCCTCTTCATCTGTAGGTAAGCTCGGATTCCTATGGGAACAGGAAATCTAAACTGAGGAGGAGAGGGGACTGCCTCCTTTTATTCTGTAGGTTTCCTGTTCCTATGGGCGGATCCCTCTCTCTCATTTGAGGTGCTGTCGTGGCGAAGAGTAAAATGAATAATGCTGATTGAGTGTTCTTCTTCCTCTTCGCCAGCATTAGCGGTACTTTGAGAGGCAAATTAAGGGCTAGGAAGGCTGCGGAGCCTGTCCTGGGACAGGAGCTACGGAAACTTCCATAGCAAGGCTGGGCAACGAGTAAGAGATTTTACGTCAAGTACCTAAAATCCTCTTTTTTATTTCCAGTGCCACTTACATTGGAGGTCAATCAGGGGTGCATGAAAGCATTTTCAGAAAAATATAGCATGCTCGGGGCAATTGTTGACAAATGGGCATAGGTGAAAGCTGCCAAAAAATCCCTCCTTTTGGCGCAATAAAAAAAAAAAGCAAGACAGATTTTTACTAAAAGAATAGACTTTATTAAGCATTGTAAGTCTTTCTAACTGGAAACCAAGCTCCTCCATGAAGCATTCCTAAACATTCTGCATCATAAGTTCACCACCTTCTCAACAACAGCATACATTCTCAAGAGTTTTGCCGCTCTAACTTACATTGATAAACTATGGAGATGCTGGGGGGGCGAGGGATTACAGGACAGGAAGATTTTTGGGAGGTGGGAGATAGTTACACATTACCCATCCACTAAACAGGTGACTAGCATAAAAGAGGGGGTGGGGCGTTTATTAACAGGTGGGGGGAGAAAATATAATCCAGAAGCCATGGTTTTTTTTTGTTTTTTTTAGATATTTTTTTGTGTGTGACTGTAATTAAAACACAGACAGTATTCAGTTAAAACATGAAATTACTAACAAGGATTCATTGCAGTGAAAGTTTCACCTAGCTAAAAAATAAAAACCTCCAAAAAATAAAATAAAAAATAATAAAACTGAAGAGAAAGCGGGAAGTTTATATTAAAATCGGGTTTAACAGGGAGCGGGGCTTACAAAATAGATATACTTACACTTTGAAAGTCAGCAAGATTTGCTTTCAAAAGGTTCTGTTTCTTCTTGAAAAAAATAAAATAATTAAATTCGCAATTAAGTTACCACTAAACCAGGAATTAAAAAAAGAAGCGTACTATCACAAATACATGTGCGGCAGATACAGATGGGTCAAAAGTCTACACCCAAAAGGAATCGGGTGCGAGGACGAGATTTTTTTATTTTACTTTTTTATTTTTCTTAATTGTCACATCTTACAAGTCTCAAGAAGAAAATGTTAGTTTGCTTGTAGGTTGTTTTTGTTTCAAGAACATCTAAAAATTAAAAACTCCTGAAAAAGACACCATTAATTCAGCAGTAGGTGTGAGAATCACCTCCAAGGATGTGATAGAGCCATAAAATATATATATATCAGAAACACATGAGTAAATAAAAGGCGAATGGGTTTAACCGGCTGCCCCTCCTTGAGACTTTCTCAACAATGGAAATGACAAGGATGTAAAGAAAAAAGTTTTCGGTGCCGAGTGGAATTGCAGTCTTTCACCCACGCAACACGATTGAAACCTTTGGATGTTCGGACTATGAAAACTACCGCAACGGTTATATTTAATAAGTGCTGCAGTGAGAAAAAAAAAAAGCATATAGTCTTCATTTATGGCGTGTTGTGATGTAAAAGTGGTGAAGGTCCCAGAATACTGGGAGAGGTTTTTTGGTTAATATAAATATATATATATATTTATATATATATATTTATATATATATATTTATATATATATATATATATATATATATATATATATATATATATATATATATATATAGATAGATATATATACGTCAAAGTACCGAACTGCTGTGTAGCGTTAGGTAAAGTATCATGAATGTGCCTTGTTTTTTCCATGTCAGACTGTGCATGATGCACTCACAGCTACCCTTCCCAAAACGTCCTACCGGTTCGGTGGGCTCCGGGTCAAAAGCCGTCACCCATTCATACAGATTACAGAGGGGTTTCTACCATAAGTCAAAATCGAGCAATATGTATATAATAAAGAACAGTGTTACATCAACAATAACTGCCCACCCACCCTACCCCCTTTAACACCAAAAGAAATAAAAATAAAAAAATATATATATCCTAGCCGGGTAACCGAACATTGCAAAACAGAATGAATATCTTCTACTAACCCATTCTACGTTACGTGCGCTTAATTGATTGAAGCCAGCAATTGCTCAAAATGACCTTTCTGAAGTCAAACGGCACAAAAAAAGAAAAAAAAAAAAGAAAGAAAAAAATGATAAAAAAATAAAAGTAAAATAAAATAATAATAAAAAGAAATACAAAATAATAATAATAATAATAAAAAACAATAAAAGTAAAATAAAATAATAAAAAAATAAATAATAAAAAAAAAATCTTTCGTATATGCCGAGTTGTCCTTGCGCACGTCCTGGATGCAGGCAGAATGTGAGAAGAAGGACAAAAAAATGCCAGTGGTGGAAGACATACGAGTTTAACATCAGAAAGGTATCAGGAAAAGTGCAGCTTTAAACAATTTTTTTGTGATCTAATAAAATGAGATTAGCGGTTACTTTAATTCAACATCAAGAGAGATTACGGTTAGTGAGAAACATTTCAACAAAACTCCCGGTGAGAAGGGGAAAAAAAACAATAAAAACCGGTTTAAATCGCCGCTCACCGGCTACGTTATGTGCGTACAACACATGATAAAAAAAAAAAAAAAATTGGTAAAAATCAAATACGGCAAATTAATAGTGGATGTTTATGTGTGATTAAAATTAGTTTTACATTGTGAAATGCGGTAAAAAGAAATATACGAAGAAAAAAAAGTATAACGGCTTAAAAAACAAACAAAAAAAATTCACAAGTTGACACTTTTGGGTGGGAAACTAGCTGTTTTTTTTTCCCCTTCCCTGTGAAATATCAGGATAGGTTCCCCCTTCTATGAACATTTTGCCCTCCGATACGCTGTGGTCATCTAGGAGGCCATAGTAAGTAATCAGAGGAGTTTTCGTCACGACTCCTGGGGTGAGTGCTCCCAGGACAATATATTTCATAACAATGCCTAAAATAATACAAGAAGACTGAGCAGCAGGGCATCAATGGACGCCAACGTCAGACAGCGGCCTGGCATGACTCCCATAATTATCATCAGCAAGGTGCAGAATGGGAAATTAATGCTGCCGCCGCATGGTATTTTGCTTTTTTTTAAAGTTTGAAGAGACAGTTGTAACGTTACCTCCCTTCTTTTGTCAAAAGTTTGGAGTTTAGAAAATAAAAAAAAACAAAAACCACAAACATGCAATGTAAAGGGCCGGTTACAGCACCGCAACACTGCAAAACCTTTCTACCAACTGTACAGTGGATAATTCGGCTCAGCTCAGCCGAGTACACGTGGAAATCCCTTCCAGTCGACGGAAGGGGGAAAAAAAGTACTATCGTAGAGGGGGCACGGACTAGTACAAGTATGGTAACCACTGGGGTCACTCTGCCAAACACCAGCTGTTCTGGGTGGGTGGGTAAATATAATGCTTTGCTCTATCGAGGGTCAGAAAAGACATAAAATACAGATCATTTCATCACTTATCACCAGGACACATTCTAGTGAGATATTTGTACAGTGGTCCATGATGGCTGAAAAGGTGAACACAAATTAGCCCCCTTGGAAGTGGAGATTGGGGCGTATAATTAGTTCCCCATAACTGGGATCATAATATGGACACAATTAAGCATTCATGTGACAGTAACAAATTCTTTGAAAAGAGTACGCAAAAGTTTTAGAAAACTTTTGACATGTTAAAAACTTTCTGTTGGTGGAGATCTGGGTGCGGAGATCCCTACTGAGAACGCTAGAACAATAGGTCAGCTGGTCGCAGTGCTCCTTGGAGAGCCGAGGGCGCGGTGGAAGGAAACTTATCTATTCCTCCTCTCCTTTTTGTTTTGGTCTCAGCACTGGAACCCCCACAAACGTGTCCACAGGTTTATAAAATGATAGCTACACTATAGCCCTATTAAAAGTTGGCCAAACCTGACGATTTGGGTGGGATCAGGCCGACGATCGGTCGGGATGATAAAGGTCAAAATTTCAACACCCGAGCCCGTCTTCATTAAAAGGTTCTCATTGCTGATTAATCACTGTGGAGGCTAACAAAGCCCCCCTTTGGTTACTTTGAGAAGTTGTTTTTTGGGTGCAATTGGGTACGGAGATCTTTTAAAGAAAATGTCCCTAAGTACTGTGGATATAAGTATGGTATGTAGCAAAGTGTAAAATCACTACCTCTTCATGACACACGGGTAAGAGGTAGGATGTCAATGAAATTCATCTATATGGCAAAAAAACTAGGTGGTACCCCCCATATTTAAGAGGTGGGGGTTACGGTAAAAGCTGATCAAGGATTTTAAGAAGTAATAGAGCGCTAAACGTCCAACCTCGAAGGATGGAGCAGAGGCTTATTCGACCACAGCCCTCAGAAAATGGATAGATACATGAAAACCAAATTTACAATGGAAGCGGGGTAGGGAAGGGGGAGAAAGAAAACCAAATCTCTTTAGAAAGCAGTCTGAGCTCAAGAGAAACCACAGAGATAACTGAAAACATGGGAAAAAGTAAAAAAAAAATAATAATAATTGGGTTTGTTTCCTACATTTCAGGGTGCAGAGCAACAGGCTGCAATCCCCCCTCAAACAAGAGAAAAAAGTAGTTTAGGGCATTTTTTTTGTAAAAGGAAAAAAAAAATCTCATTTTTCGTTAAGTTTTGGAGAGGTGGGCGCCAACGTTGGACACGAGGGCGAGATCGTCCCTCTCCCGATCTTGTGAGTTACACGTCCGGAGTACAGGTCAGAAGGCCACAAACCCTCCCCCCAGCAGCGGCAGCTTCTCGAGGAATACTGGGCCTGCTTAGGATGCAAATGTGGCTTTTTTTTAACTAAATATATATTTATAGGTTACATAAATAGATCTGTCTCTGCCTCTCTCTGTACATAAAGTCTGTGCACAAACGTCTGCATATTCACAATATACACAGTGAGCCTTGTCAGACAAGTCCTGGATGCGTACTCGGCGCAGATCCGCGGCACGCGCACCACGGTATGCACATACAATCATTCACAGTACATCTTCACCAAAAACTTGAGGTTTAACCTTTTTTTTTGTGATGTCAAGCGATGTGTGTGAGCGTCTCTGCTGGCCAGGGGTTATACCGCTTGCCACCAGAAAATTGAGAGTGTCACTCAGTGGCCATCTCTACCCCGTTCCCTTCTAACGTTTGAGTGCAGAAAACACCGGCGGTTTCAGAGCGCTCCTCGGTGTATCGCTCGTTAGGGCCGGCTAACAAATGACGGTGAATATTAGAGGCTGCTGACGGCAAACCGAGACGGCTCCGGCGGAGAAGCGGGCGCCTGAAATCACTCCGAACGTACGAAAGAAATGGGAGGAGGCGGTGCAAGGAAACCAACTCCAGCAGAAAACACAGGCTTGACCTTATTAGAAGGCAGGAAAAATCTGCCCATGACAGTCCTCTTTCCTGAATGTCCCCTTTGTACAAAGGCCATATTTATATATATATATAATTATTTTTATATATATATGTACATATAAAAAATAATATTAATAAAATTCTGACAAAAAGTCCCACATTTATCTACAGGATTGGGTCGTCTGGCAGGAGGATTCGGGAGGAGGCGAGTGTCTGGAGGGAGGTGCAGGTTTCCCTGCTTAATACTGAGAATCGGTCAGTACAGATTTTGTTATTTTCTGGAAACTTAGCTGTGCTTCTTCAGAGTAGTAATCTGTGCCGTTTCTGTCACTCGTGACGCCTCATTTATTTATTTATTTTTATTTCTATATTGCAACTCATTCCTTCTATGGCCAGGAACAACTAGCAGCATTGCAATATCCGTCAGCCATGACTCATTGCTTCTGGACCAATTTTTTTTTTTTTTAAAGTCCGATTACTTGTGTCAGGAAACGGGATGGCACGGATTCGGCATATTTCAGAGATGTGAAAATAATGGATGCGGACAGCACGCGACAATCAGAGCACCATAGAAGATTTTGGTTAACAATGTGTTCAGAGGGATCACTTGCAATTATATTGCAGTATTTTTTTTTGTTTTTGGGTGTTGGTGTCTCTGTACCTCCCTAAGACACTCTCCTCCTCCGCCGGGTTGCCCTGTATTTTCCTGCTCTGCTCACTCCTCCTTCTGGAGGGCTGTTGGACCCAACTTTTCGTCGCGGCAGTTATCGCCGCCTTCGCTGGTCATTCCTGTGTAGTGAGAGGTGTTGCCATTGCTGCAAGGCTCGCTGCATTCCCGGGGTAAGGCACATGCTACGGTTTGAGGGCTGGATTCTTCCTCGGTGACTGTGTTTCCGCTGGTCCCATTCACGTGGGACGGGCTACGACTGTCGGTCGATCCCTAGGGTAAAATAAAAACGGGTGACCCTAAAGGCAGGATGAGAAGTTTCCTCCTCGGACACAAATATAATATATATATGGGGTCTCTGTGCTCACTGGCATCCATCATAATATACAATAGCTTTATGATGATGGGCTGACCTCCTGGGATGCTGAGACCCCCCTAAGAGACATCGTTAACAGCGAGGGAAGCCTCCCATCATCTATTCCGTGGCGTCCATACTTGATGTTATAGGTAAGAAGAGGAGGTCTGAAAATACCATTAATTTCCCTTGGCCAAAAAATCATAATAAAGGTATTTTCCGATTTAAAAAAAAAAAAAAAACATGCTCAGCTGCCAAAGTGTGCTCCCTGGGTCCAAAACTTTGCTGCTGCTAACAGTGTCTGTCATAATCTGCAGCCAATCAGTGGCTCTAAGAAGATTTTTGGCAGAGCCGTTGAGCATAGTGATTGGCTGCAGTGAAGTCAGTGCTGTAAATGATGAGACACCGGCGGAAAATCAGTGATGGACCCGAGGAGGTGCATAAAGATTAACCCCTTCACCCCCGAAGCTTTTTCCGTTTTTCGCTCCCCTCCTTTCCAGAGCCATAACTTTTTTATTTTTCCGTCAATATGGCCATGTGAGAGCTTATTTTTTGCGGGACGAGATGTACTTTTGAACAATACCATTAGTTTTACCATGCCGTGTAACAGAAAACGGGAAAAAGTGCAATCTCACACTTGTTTTTTGTTCAGCTTTTTTGCTAGGTTCACCAAATGATAAAACTAACCTGCCATTATGATTCTCCAGGTCATTACGAGTTCATAGACACCTAACATGAGTAGGTTATTTTTTATCTAAGTGGTGAAAAAAAATTCCAAAGTTTGCTAAAAAAAAATTGCGCGATTTTCCGATACCCGTAGCATCTCCAATTTCCGTGATCTGGGGTCAGGTCAGGGCTTATTTTTTGCGTGCCAAGCTGGTGTTTTTAATGATACCATTTTGGTGTAGATACGTTCTTTTGATCGCCCGTTTTGCATTTTAATTCAATGTCGCGGCGACCAAAAAAATGTAATTTTGGCGTTTTGATTTTTTTTTCTCGCTACGCCATTTAGCGGTCAGGTTAATCCTTTGTTTTTATTGATAGATCGGGCGATTCTGAAAGCGGCGATACCAAATATGTGTGTTTGATTTTTTTTTTGTTTTATTTTGATTGGGGCGAAAAGGGGGTGATTTGAACTTTTAAATATTTTTTATTTTTTTTAATATTTTTAAACACTTTTTTTTTTAAATTTTGGCATGCTTCAATAGCCTCCATAGGAGGCTAGAAGCATGCACAACTCGATCGCCCCTGCTACATAGAGGTGAAATACAGATCACCTCTATGTAGCTGAAATGCAGGTGTGCTGTGAACGCCGACCACAGGGTGGCGCTCAAAGCAATCGGCCATCAACAACCATAGAGGTCTCAAGGAGACCTCTGGTTGTTATGGCAATGCGCTGATGACCCCCGATCCGCGCGGCCGGGAGCGCTAGTTAAATGCCGCTGTCAGCGCTTGACGGCGGCATTTAACTAGTTAATGGGCCCGGGCGGATCGCGATTCCGCTCGCGCTCATTGCGCACACATGTCAGCTGTACAAAACAGCTGACATGTCGCGGCTTTGAGGTGGGCTCACCACCGGAGCCCACCTCAAAGCTGGGGATCGGCCAGCTGACGTACTATTCCGTCAGCTGGCAGAAAGGGGTTAAAAACAGACTGCAGCCCGGGGAAAGAGGGGTTTTCCGAAATAGGTAAACTCCTTTACCTCTGAAGAATATTCCGATTATGTCTGCAAGTTGCAGTCCTGCACTGCAGGTACACCCCACCTCTGATACGTTACAGCGGCAGATACGCGCCCTCTATAGCTCGTCCGTGCTGTCAATTCTTACCTGTTTGTTCACTTTTTTGTTGTTTTTTGTCACTTTATTAACAGAGTTGTTATCTCTTCCACGTCTGAAAACAGAAACAAAAAAAAACCAAAGTGACCATAATAGTGGAAACTATAGATCACAAGTGAGAAAGTGATTGTACACTCACCCTTTTCCTGGACCTCCAACAGAGACCACTTGCATGCCGAAAGCTCCCCGGCCTCGGGAGGGTTTGCTGCCAGCCCACTGACCTACCACCATGCCCGCGATTTCCAGCTTGCCTCCTTGTGGAGGAATAGGATGAACTCCTGCATTGGAGAAAAAAAAAGTTACGAACAAAAAAAATACAGGGGACTTTGTGCTAAAAGGTATCAAATACTCACCAGAAAAGCCTCTATTTCTTCCAGGCGGAGGTGGTGGCATAGAACCCATGGCTCTAGGGTACAGCGGCACGGGGTAAAACGGTGGCATCATAGGCGGCATGAATGGTGGCGGTGGAAGAAGTGGTGGAGGAGGTTGGCGATTAAGATTGATCCCCTCTAAGATGCTCTGTCTCATCTTCTCCACTTTGGCTGCCTGCTCTGCCTGCAGAAGGCAATTATCGGATCAAAGCCATGATGACGCCACCTGACTGTGCCAATCCAAGAAGCAAGGAAATACGACTACTTACCTGGCCGTCGCACAGTTCGATTAACGGGACTTTCTCGCGGCCGGCTCGGATTAGCTTGCTCTGGAAAAGCTTCCCGTCAAAGTAAATCCAAGGGCAGCAATGCTCCCAGGGTACGGGCTGGCCGCAGGCGTCATTGGCAAAAAGTGCAGTGTCCACCCCACTCATGAAAAGAGCTGCCAGCTGCACTCCACGGGCATCCAGCTTTTCAATCTGCTCAGTGAATCAACACCAGCTAATTATTTCTAAACCTAAAGACGTGCACTTTTATTAGGATTTCCCATCCGTCTCTTACCTTCAGCTCTTGGAGTTGGTCGGGTTCATAAAGCTGAGAAGATACGGCTTGGGCTAAGAAGGCGTCCAGCTCATGCCTCAGTAATATCCGTCCTCCGGGCCACTGCATCATGTACCTGTGAGCAAAAAGAGGCTGTGACTCCTGCATGTCCAGCAGACCACCGACTGCTCCAACACTAGGCAATCAGAAGACCCCCACTCCTCACCGCAGCACACAGCACATCAGGAGGAGATGGGTGGGCACGTTGGCTGGATTTAGCATGCTGGGGGTATCCGACTTCATGCACGCCAAGAAAGCTCGCATCCTGCGGTTCTTGTCTTCTACAGCTTTGCCCAGCCATAATTTCTTCAAATTAGGACAGGTCCATTCTCTAAAGGTCAACGCTGACACCAGCTCTGGTGTTTGAGGAGACTTTCCTTTATAGGCGGACCATTCCTTGATGATCACTGGTGGAACTAGGGAGAAAAAAAAACAGCATATAATTCGCGACATGTACGTGCATCCTGCCATTTTCTGCCTTTATATCAGCCTTTCACTCATGTGGATGATTCACTTTCACAGCATACATAGCTAATAGCTTCAAAACGCAGCATACAATCCAGGGGTCCGGTTGGGTTGCACCTTTTCTAGGTCCTGTGTTGCGGCGTTGCTGTTTGTTTTGCAGTCCTGCACTTAAAGAGTTATTCCCACCTTCATAGATAGATATATTCCTGGATATAGCTCGTAAATATAAGCATTTTAGCAATTTACTTCTTATTAAAATATGTAGCAGTTCTTGAGATATTAACACTTCTGTGTTGTTTACAGCTCGTTGTCTGGGAAACCGACCACCGCTGCTATCTTGTAAAGAAAGCACTGCAAGGGATTGGGAGGTAACATCGCGCTCCAGCTTCAAAACACTGCTTACAAGTTAAATAGAAAAGAGCTTGTAAGCATGGCACATGTTTTGCTGTCTGGCAACAGTGGTCGGTCTCCAAGGCAACAAGAGGTCGACAAAAGAAAAGTGTTAATATCTAAAGTAAAATACCGCCACAAATAAAAAATGGCGCATTAATGTCACAACTAAAACAATTCCTTTGCTACTGAACCTAAATATATATAAAAAATATATCTAAAATCTAAAATAGCAGAGTAACGCAATGGAGGACCATGCATGCATCAAGTAATACAATGAGGTATACAAGGCATCTTACAAAGGCTTGTAAAGTGCCAGGTGCATGTATGTATTCTACTGGATGTACTTATAAAGTCTGCATTATATGCCATATATAGAATGCATATATGCACCTGGCACTTAAAAAGCCTTTGTAAAATACTTTGTATACCTCATTGTATTACTTGATGCATGTATGGTCCTCCATTGCGTTACTCTGGTTTTTTAGATACATTTTTTTTTATATATATTTGGATTCAATAATAAAGGCATTGTTTTAGTTGAGACATTGATGCGCCATTTGTTTTTGTTTTTTTGGTGCTATTATTTACGTTAGATGTGTCTATAACACTCAATGGTATACATACTGTATATGCTCATTATCTTGTTGGTCTAATATCTAAAGAAAGGCTCAAATTTTTAATAAGCACTCAATTGCAAAAGCTCTTTTATTTACAAGTTGTACCTGATAATACCCATACATGAAGATGGGCATAACCCTTTAAAGGGGTATCGCCTATATACTACTGAGTTTTTGGCTGTTTCTGTTAAAGCGATAAACTTTGAATGGAGTAGCAGGGTGCATTGCTTGAATAGCCCTCCATTCAAACTACTAGCCATGACCCAGAGGCTGGGAGGCATTGGAGACCCCCAATAACATAGCACTTTATTTCCTATCTAGTGGATACATGCGTCAGGCTGGAAAATGAACTGAATGTGAGTACCAAGCACCTCATGTAGGCTGCACCTATAGATGCCAAATATGCTGGGGTCCTTATACTGTCACTTTGAAGCCACTTCTACAGCCACCCGGGACTGCACCACAGAGGCCCGGATGCTTTTATGGTCAACACAATCCTTTAAACTATAGTCACCCCTGATTGAATATCCAGTGACGGGTGGACAGCAAACGGCACAAACAGCAGGCAGAAATATCCTTAGGAAGATTAGATAAGGCAGCTTAGCAGAACAAAGGATTTGTGTAGAGCACGCGGAAAATGATCAGAGACCGGAAGTAAACAAGTGTCATACAGCGCCGCTGGTTTATTCCCTGAGCTATCATTTAATTAGCCTATTAAATGTTGGTAAAAGTGGAGAAACCCCATCCACGTCAGGACACAAAGCCAGAACATAGAAAACGGCCATAAAAAACAGGCAGGTTAATGGCTCACCGTCCACAGGCAGGCGACGGCGCATGGCGAGTCGCTCCAGGCGCCTCTGGGTCTCAGCAAGGCTGAAAAGGACTCCGTACACATACTGGCGAGCTGGGCGGAAGAGGATGGCCGCAGGTGGAAGGTCAGGATTGCACTCGTCCTCTATGCAAACAGGCAGTTTTATCTCGCCCTATGGGGTGAGGGAATAAAAGACATCAGAAGAAGGAGATTACTGTAGCCTGACCCCCTGACAAAGCTTTTTAGTCCTCTTAGGGGGCTTTAGCCTTATAATTGTTTCATCACTTGTACTATATATTGTAATATTTCAGTAAATCTCAAGCTAAGCACAAATATGGCAGTGATGGGGGTTTTATTATGTCCCCAGCTGCAGCCCGCAATAACGTTGTGGAGGCTGTTGGGTGTAGGAATGGACGAATGTAAGAGCACCCCTTTTGTATGTCTTACCTTAGTAAGCACATGGTAAATGTATGGATACATAAGACCACGGCGATGTCTATGTTCGGCCACCCGTAAGACTTCGGGGGCCACTGGAGGTAGAGGTGGGGTGGTGATGTCCATGTGGTTCCTTGTAGCCATGGACAGCAATGATGGAATCTCGTTGTGCCCCATGTTCTGGCCAGTCTCTCCACCTCCTGCCTGATGGCCCCAGTTTTGTGAGAGCTTGTCACCAGAGGATTCCTCCCAGTTCGTCTTATGCTGACGAGTATCTGTCACATGACTGCACAAAGGAAAAATAAAAAGCTTAACGCAAAATTCCCATACGTGAGGTTGACCATGAAAGATGCACGTCCCCCGACAGTGGTGACTTACTTGGATGCGGCGCCGTTTTGGTCTTCATCAGAAGAAGAGGAGGGGGACGATTCCTGGCCTGATGAAGTGCAAGGCTTCAAAGATAAGGAATTGGGGAACTTGGAAGCTGTCGTGTCGTACGGCAGGGACCAGCCAGAAAACGGGCCACTTTTTAGCAGGTTGTCATCGTGGAAGTGAGACAAGTCGCCCATGTGGTGAGGAGGAAACACAAACCCAGAATTGGGGCCCGGAGGAAACGGATGGTGCTGATACTGCAGCTTTGGATGCATCTGGTGGTGTCCAAACTACAAAAGAAAACAAATTTTATTTATTATCTTAACTACTTAGACTGATAGCCACCACAGAGAATTCAGTGAACAAAGGTCCGAAAGAATATTAGATTGCAACAAATATATTTATTAATACAGAAAGTCAATTGACAGAGGACATGGCTAAAAAGTGACAGGCAATGCCACACATACCTACAAAGGCGGTAATAGACAACATGATACCCCTGGAGTAATAATTGAGTATAGACATATAACTGCCCAAATACATCGTATCAGCACAAAAAATCACATACCTAGTGGTACACAGCAGGGGTACACAGCAGGGGCACACGCAGTCTCCCACCCTCCCCGACGTGCGTTTCGGAAGTTCTCCTTCCTTCCTCAGGGGGCATGTGGCAATGAGCGCTGGTGAACATTTATAATTCCCTAATCCGGAAGTGTGCGCCGGCCACTCACAATTTTTTTGTGTTCAAGGGGTCTTTCTACCTACAGCTCCAGGGGACCGCCATGGGGGCAGCCTTTGCGCCTGCCTATGCTGGCCTCTTCCTGGGGGCTCTGGGAGAGGGACCTCTTCTTGTCCGATGAACAGGGGTTGATGGACCGTGTCCCATTCTGGACACGGTATATTGACGATATCTTCTTCATCTGGCAAGGCATGCCCATCGACCTCGGGCAACTAAACTGTACTTTGAACAAGAATGACCTTAACATACATCTAACTTTCTGTCATAGTGGTGAATCCCTGGACTTCTAAGGCTACGTTCACATTAGCGGCGGGCGCCGCATGCGTCATGCGCCCCTGTATTTAACATGGGGGCGCATGGACATGCGTCGCACTTGCGTTTTGCGTCGCTGCGGCGCCCGCGTCCGGGCGCAGAGGACGCAGCAAGTTGCATTTTTGCTGCGTCCAAATTCAATTAAAAAAAGGACGCATGTGGCGCAAAACGCAGCGTTGTGCATGCGTTTTGCTGCGTTTTTGTTTGCGTTGTGCGCTGCGGCGCCGACGCTGCGGCGCACAACGCAAATGTGAACGTAGCCTTAGATGTCACTATCAGGCGGGATCATTCCGGTGCTTTGCAGACTGATATTTTTAGGAAGGAGACATCAACTAATACCTTACTCTACGCTTCGTCTGGACATCCCAGACATATGATTCGCTCAGTGCCGGTGGGACAATTCCTTCGTCTCCGTCGGATTTGTTCCTATGATAGTGACTTCGAGTTCAGGGCAGATGAATTAAGGCAGCGTTTTATAGCACGTGGCTATAGTCGTAGGATGGTTAAGGCTGCTTACCATCGAGCAAGGCATGCCTCAAGACATGATTTGCTATATAACACTGAGTCTAAAAGAAAATCTAAGATGGATGACAAAGTGAGGTTTGTCACTACTTACAGCTCCCAGTCCGATAGGGTTCACTCTATTCTGGAGCAGGCATGGCCGATTCTTAGGGTTGACCCTATTTTAAAGAAATGTATTCCATCTAAACCCTCTATGTCTTTTAGATGCGCCAAAAATTTGAGGGACCACCTTGTCTCCAGCCATTACCCTGAACGACTTGTGCCCACCTTCCTGGATAATTTTAGAATGAGAGGTGGTTGCGTTCCATGTGGCAGATGTGTCGCCTGTCCCAATATTGATCAGTGCAATAGTTTTACTAATTCTGACAGCACAAGGTCTTTTGAAATTCGCCAACGTATCACATGCACTACTAGGTATGTGATATATTATGCTACGTGACCTTGCGGCCTCATCTATGTTGGACTGACAACACGCCAACTGAAGGTCCGCACTAGGGAACACGTATTGGGTATTCAGGCGGCGGCTGGCCACATGGACGCTTCCACCCTCAAGACGATACCACAGCATTTTAAAAATTTTCACAATTGTGACAGTACTCTGTTAAGGATACGTGGTATCGATGCGTTGAAAATTAACATCAGAGGTGGTGGGTTATCTAAGCGTTTGGCGAGACTGGAGACAAGGTGGATTTGGACTCTGAATACGGTACACCCCTGTGGCCTAAATGAGTGTTTGTCATTTTCCCCTTTTCTGGAGTCCCCTGGGTGATGTGTACCAATCTGTGCGGTCTTTTCCACATATATGTTGTTTCATTTTATTCGTTTTTAATTGTATTTTATATATCTGTATTCTAGTGACACTTGTTGCCTTTATTGGATGTGATGAGTACGTTGGGAAGAGAAGATTTTCAAGTCACAGAACTGTTATAACATCATATGTCTATGTGGCCTGTTCATATGGGTTATGTATAGGGGGTTTGTGATATTGATGTTCTATATATATATATATATATTGGCTTTATTGGCGTTCATTTTTTCTAATGTTGCAGTATGAATTTATGTATGGGGCATCTATTTGTATGGATTTACATTAATTGGGCATCAAAATATTTGATATGTATAATGTTTATACTAGTTGGTGACTGTAATTTTCCATTTGATACATATTATTCTGTACTTATTCTGAATCTAGTTGCCCATACTTATATTTATGTATCATGATATGCCTTATTTATTTATTATATCTGTACATTGGTTATGCGTCTCTTATAATCAATTATCCTCCCTATATACCCCCATTTGTATGTATATGAATTTCGGGCTGTTTGCCCATAATTAAGATGGCCGCCGGAGTGCGTTGGTCATCTGACTGCATCCTGCCCTACCCGCTGACTCCGCCCACAATCTGATGCGTTGATCACATGGGGCCCCATGTGATCTTGCGTCGGCGGTCAGGGCGACGCTGAGGGGTGGGCGGCGTGGTGCTCATTGGCCGGCGCACACTTCCGGATTAGGGAATTATAAATGTTCACCAGCGCTCATTGCCACATGCCCCCGAAACGTGCGTCGGGGAGGACGGGAGACTGCGTGTGCCCCTGCTGTGTACCACTAGGTATGTGATTTTTTTGTGCTGATACGATGTATTTGGGCAGTTATATGTCTATACTCAATTATTACTCCAGGGGTATCATGTTGTCTATTACCGCCTTTGTATGTATGTGTGGCATTGCCTGTCACTTTTTAGCCATGTCCTCTGTCAATTCACTTTCTGTATTAATAAATATATTTGTTGCAATCTAATATTCTTTCGGACCTTTGTTCACTAAATTCTCTGTGGTGGCTCTCAATTTGATTTCAGTGGGTCTTCAATAGTTTATTATAGTTGCTATGGGATATATACTTATAGTGAATATTTATATTGAACATGTTGTATTCCCATAGCTATATGTGTTCCTCTGTTTGTTTACTTAGACTGATAGTCCACATTTTACTCTGCAGTGACGTTCTAAAATGTCACTGCAGAGTAAGCAGCTGCAGGAAAAGCTGTCAAGTCACAGCCGGACTCCCCATAGAGAAGGCAGAGATGGTTTATTACCATGTCTGTCTTTCTGATTGCTTTACACACAGTGCTAAACAAATACATTTTACAAGGGCTTAAAGTGCTTCCTCCTCAGGATCCAGCGATCATGAGATCATCAGATGCCGAGAGAAAGCAGGAACTACAAGGTCCTAGCAGACCCACATCAGCTCTGATGTTCTGATACCAGTTACAGGGAATATCAGTGATAAAAATAAATTGATCTAAATGCTGAAATGCCCCCTTAAAGGTCTTTTTTATGAAACAATAAAAAAGAGGGAAATAAAAAAAACAAACAAAAAAACACATGTCCGATAAATAATAAAATAATTGTTAGGTAAAGGAGGAACACAAATGAAAAGACATTTCTAATAATGTGAAAAAAAAACAAAGGTTTTTTTCCATATATTTTCCCCAGGTATCCCCCAAAAAAGCCCAAAATTATTTGAGTATCTGAATAAAAAAATATGTTTAGAGCTCTTATAAGCACAAGTACGAAAAAAAAATAATATGGGACTGGTCAGGAAACGGCAGAAAATGGCTCGGTGCTGATCTGATTAAGAATGATTCTTCAGGTTGGCGGAAATCAATTATAAATGATATTTTTCATAAATATCCACAAGTAATAAGGGGCATTCGGCATACAGTAAAGAGCGCCTTCTCAAATAATGGACAACCCCTTTAACAACAAATCACAGTATGTTATGTTATATAAAACACGAGCAGATGACGTGCAGGGAGGAAACGCTCACCATTGGTTTGCCCATATGTACTCCGCCCATTTGGTTGTGTGGTAGAGGAGGAACGCCAAACTGATTAGGTCCATATCCTGCAACTAAGGAAAGCAGGAGCTCAGCAGTCTGACCCTGCGATAAGTACTGAAAACACCCTTGACTCCCGACATACTCACCAATGAAAGGAGAAGGACTGAGCTGAGGGGGGCGCAGCTTGGTAGCGACTGAATAATACTCCACGGCTTTTTTAAATCGTTCAATCTTATCTTCTGTCCGGGACTAAAATGCAAAATAAATATCTGTCCAAGAACACAGCTAACATTTCTGGGTTGCGTGACATGTTCATTGCTTGTTCCTCTCTAATAAATACTACATTTCCCATGATGCCTTTGCAGTCTCAGTGTCACTTATATGACGTTTATACAGCGGTCTCAGTGTCTCCTATATGTGTATACAGCAGTCCCAGTTTATCCTATGTGATGTATATGCAGAAGTCTCTGTGTATCCTATGTGATGTATAAACAACAGTTTTAATGTCTCCTGAGTAATATATACAGCAGTCTCAATGTATCCTATGTGATGTGTATATAGCAGTCTCAGTGTATGTTATGTGATCCTTATAAAAAGTCTCAGAGTTTCCTATGATTTATAAACAGTAGTGTCAGTGTATCGAATGTGATGTATACAGCAGTATCAGAGTATCCTATGTGATGTAAATATATATACAGCAGTCTCAGTGTATCTTATGTGATGTAAATATATATACAGCAGTCTCAGTGTACCTTATGTCCTAATGTGTCCTATGTGATGTATATACGTATATACAAGTCTCAGTGTGTCCCATGTGATGCATATACAGCAGTCTCAGTGTATCCTTTGTCATGAATATACAGTAGTCTCAGTGTATCCTATGTGATGAATATACATTAGTCTCAGTGTATCCTATGTGATGAATAAGGAGATTTTTGTGTACTCACCGTAAAATCCTTTTCTCCGAGCCAATCATTGGGGGACACAGGGCCATGGGTGTTATGCTGCTGCCACTAGGTGTACACTAAGTAAACACAGAAAGAATAGCTCCTCCCCTGCAGTATACACCCTCCTGCTGGCTCTCAGTGAACCAGTTCGGTAACAAAGCAGTAGGAGCTTAATATTTAACAAGGATGAACTATGCCAAAACCAAGTTAACTCAAAAAAACCCCCCAAAGCCATAGGCTAACAGGGTGGGTGCTGTGTCCCCCAATGATTGGCTCGGAGAAAAGGATTTTACGGTGAGTACACAAAAATCTCCTTTTCTCCTACACCTCATTGGGGAACACAGGACCATGGGACGTCCTAAAGCAGTCCCTGGGTGGGAAACAATTAACTGCAATTGCTGCTTGTACCCACAAGTTACAGATGCGGCACAGCCGCCTGCAAAATTCGTCTGCCGACGGTCGCATCTGCCGAGGCCTGAGAGTGAATATGGTAATGTTTTGTAAAGGTATGCAGGCTGGACCAAGTCACAGCCTTACAAACTTGTGCTGCCGAAGCTTGGTGCCAGATGGCCCAAGACGCACCCACTGACCGAGTGGAGTGAGCCTTAATCCCTGCTGGGACAGGAAGACCTCTGACTCGGTAGGACTCTTGAATAGCCGAATGAATCCATTTGTTTGTTGTCGCCTTGGAAGCGGGAAACCCTTTCCTCGGTCCTTCCGGGAGCACGAATAGGGCATCTGACCTGCGGAAAGACACTGTCCGCGAGATGTATCTCCTAAGAGCTCTCACTAACTCCAGTGTGTGAAGGGCCTTCTCGATGCGATGGACTGGTGCCGGACAAATTGACGGTAAGACAATCTCCTCATTGAGATGAAAAGAGGATACAACTTTCGGTAGAAAAGAGGGAGATGTCCTCAAAACCACCTTATCCTGATGAAAATTCAGGAACGGAACTTGATAGGACAGAGCCGCCAGCTCAGAGACTCGTCTAATAGAGGTGACCGCAACTAGAAAAGCAACTTTCCATGAAAGAAGAGACAGGGAAACCTCCTGTAGAGATTCGAAAGGAGCCTGTTGCAAAACTCCGAGGACCAGATTAAGATCCCATGGTTCCAACGGCATCCTATAGGGGGGCGCCCAATGGGAGACTCCCTGAATAAACGTCTTGACCTGTAATCTGTTGGCAATCCTGCGTTGGAAGAGGACAGGGCTGAGATCTGCCCCTGGAAAGAACTAAGGGCGAGACCCAAGTCCAAACCAGTTTGTAAAAACTCGAGAATGGAAAGGATGGAAAAATGTAGAGGAGAACGTCCTCGGTCACTACACCAAGAAAAGAAAGTCTTCCAAGTGCGATGATAGATACGCATAGACGTAGGCTTTCTAGCGCTGATCATGGTAGCTATGACTTCTGGAGAGAAACCTGCCTGGGTTAGGACCCAGGACTCAACGACCATGCCGTCAAACACAGGGCCTCTGAGTTCTGGTGGTAAAAGGGGCATGAGATAGCAGATCTGCGCGAATCGGTAATCGCCAGGGAACGTCGGCAACTAGTTGAAGTAGTTCCGCGTACCACGCCCGGCGCAGCCAATCTGGCACAATCAGGATTACCGGTACCCTCTCCGCTCTTATTTTCTTGATGACTCTCGGCAGGAGAGGAAGCGGAGGA